>NW_025767081.1:600000-1013842 GCF_003918875.1 Haliotis rubra
AAGGAATAACGTGAGGGTGTGTGGGCTTCGTTCTACGTCATAATAGCTTTTTCTGCACTTTAAAATATACTGTGTTTCCGTGTTCCGTAGATTGTGGTGTGATGCTAACAGATGTTTTGTTTTTTTGTTTGTTTGTTTTGTCTGTTGTTTAACGCCGCAATATTCCAGCTATATGGCGGCGGTCTGTAAATAATCGAGTCTGGAACAGACAATCCAGTGATCAACAGCATGAGCATCAACCTGCGCGATTAGTATACAATGATATGTTTCAACCCAATCAGAGAGTCTGACCACCCGATCCCATTAGTCGCCTCTTACGACAAGCAGGGGTTGCTGAAAATCAATTCAAACCCGTACCTTCACGGGTACCTAATAGATGACTTTGTAGACACAAACCTTTTGGTTTCAGTCCCTCTTCCATATATCGCAATGTGTGAAGCCCATTTCTGGTGTCCCCCGTCGTGATATTGCTGGAATATTGCTAAAAGCGGCGTGAAACTAAACTCACTCACTCACTCATATATCGTCTATGGTTAAAAGTCTTTCTTCGAAACACATTTTGGGTTGTAGAGTTGCGCCCCTTAGGTGAAGGAATTTCCGCTCGCTGGTCGTTGGCTGGAATTCAGATTCGACCAGATAACGATTCTTGGTTCAGCCGTATCATAACTATGAACTAAGATTTATACAACATGGTTAAAGTTTGATATGTAAAAAAACTTTCCTCAACAAACTGTCATATATCACAAACACAACTCATTCCCTCACACGTCACACATTTCAAATCAGATCAATCTATGATAGTAATCATAGCGATGTAGAGCACTTCAAGGTGGCCCCGCAGGTAAAGCGTCCGCTTAAATCACAGACGATGCTGGTTACATTCCGAAATCAAGCACAATGTAATCTTATTCTCGACGATAGAGTTTCAAAATGGAGTTTGTTCAGCTAGCCGAAGGTCTGTGTTAGTTTTCTCAAACTAACAATCTTTCTCGGTATCCGTTCTCGGTATCTGTTCTGGGTTTCCCTAACCGCGATACTATTGAATGTTGTTCAAATTGGAGCAAAAACCTAACTCACACATAAAATTACTCTAGATTGCATAATGCTACTTTGAGTTATTCAAATGATCGGTTAAAATCAGACCTTACATTCTTTGCGTCCTAAATGGAAAATCCAGGTTGGAATCGGTCTTCGGCAACCTCTGCTTGTAAGAGGCAACCAATGAGCTCGCTGACTTGGCGAAACGCGATATTTGATCCAAAAAATGTAGATGGGTGATGTCTTGGTTTGGTTGGTTGGTTGTTGCACGTCGCACTCAGCAATATTCCAGCTATATGGCGGCGGTCTGTAAATAATGGGGTCTGGACCAGACAATCCAGTGATCAACAGCATGAGCATCGACCGACGCAATTTGGATACGATGACATAAGTCAGCGAGCCTGACCACCCGATCCCATTAGTCGCCTCTTACGACAAGCATAGACGCCTTTTGTGGCAAGCATGGGTTGCTGAAGACCTATTCTACCCCGGATCTTCACGGGTCTATATTTAGTATAACGATAAAGGACAACGAAAACTGTTAGGAATGAAAAATCGAGTTTCGTAGCTTATAAAAATTTACGGAATAATGTACAATAATTAAATGCTTGGGGAAAACAATTAATTATGTAGAATCGACCTGTGGTATATTCCGGCATGAGCAGTTCATTAGTATCAGTATCTGGTATCAAGCCAATGGTGACATCGTCAGTTTATAAGCCAATGAGGAATTTAAATAACATTACAATTCAATATTTTATTATCCAGGTTAATATCGATCTATCGATCTTCCGTCATAAATTATTCAGAGTGGTTTTGCTGCCATACTATTGCCCTTGTGTCAAAAGCTCAGTGTGAAATGCGCTCAATAGGCCTGTCCTGGCAAGCTTTAGAAAACCGACAACAAACAGATACTGGAAACCATTATTGAAATTTAATGGTAGTTAATTGAATTTTAAATGTTTATGAGTAACACAATTGACTGGTATTAGACAAGAATGCCACGCAGACGTATCAAACTCGTCACGTGATGTTTTCACAACATGAACATGTCCTGCATACATCTACAGATCTGTAACATATGACGTTACAAGTGTGCAGCTGCGCATGAACCAAGAAAAACAGTCAGTATGTCCATAGCAAGAGAATAACCAGTTTCGACTGTCCGCCAAACAAATTCCACTATGTCTAAAGGGGAACGAGGAGGTAAAAAGTAAAAAAAAATTATCACTGAAAATCAGCGATAACGCAAGGTGTTCGAGAAAACGGAAAAACATCTATGATAACCTTTATGCCCAGTCTGTCTTTCAGTCCCAGAATAGCATTATTTTCCCTTTCTGCAATTCTAAAGTCTAAATTCCCGCAGGTTCTGAATTCACACCGGGACTCCTTTTCAATTTAAAAATTCCGAAATTCCAGAAATTATAAACTTGTCACCCATCTAATTACTCTCCGCCGCCATCCTTGCTTAACAGGCATACTACACAGTAAAGACCCGGGATAGAATTGGTCTTCAGTAACCCAGGTTCAGTATGTTCACAAAGCAATGATGAAGAACTGTGTGAAATCTAAGGTGAAATGATTTCTTCCAGTATGTTCGACACTATTGACGATACCAAAATAAAATACCTAAGGAAATTATTTGTATCATTACACATATATTTAATTATTTTCGTTAATACCAGAATTGAGGTTGAATAGTTGAACAGTTTTAGACGAAATTGTGTACTGTAAAATATTTTGTTATGTACATGAAATAATTTCATGGAGGTTTATCCTCAAAGTCTTTAACCAATATAGCGAATTCCTCTCCAGAACACAGCTTGGGTCAGTGACGTTTGGAAACTGGATACACACTTCAACCATTGTTTTAAAGAAAACAGATATACTACTCCAAATTAAATTCACTCCAACAAATATCAGTGCGTATTTGTATAACCCCAAATAGACGTCGTTATCTGTATTAAGATAAAGGTAACGTTAATGTAATTGGTTCAGTTCAGGAAACGGTTGAGAGAGATCTCAGTTTTGTTCGTTTATATGGTTTGTTTGTGTTTTGTTTATCATCCAGCAATATTCCAGGTAGAGTCTGTAAATAATCGAGTCTAGACCAGACAATCCAGTATTTGAAACAATGAGCATTGATCTACGTAACTGAGTCATAATGACATGTGTCAACCACGTCAGCAATCCTGACCACCCGATGCCCTTAGTTGTTCCTTACCGCAAGCTTTGGTTGCTGAAGACCAATTCTAACCCGGATGTTCGCGGGTAAAGGAATCTCAGTATTTGCTTCACAGTCGATGGGATGACGTCACACACGACCCTGGTTCTATTAACGACCATACAGTCTGATAATGTTTTCAGGAGTGTTCATAGGAAATACGTGGCGAGGTTATGAGATAATGACTTGTTATTTCAGGGGAAGGGTGCATACTCCCATGATACACTGCATATCATCTGATGTTAACGTGTTTATGACAAAACCAGTTAAGCTACAGAAACCAGACACATTCCTCGATATAAATTGGCTTGTTAGACTAATGCTGTTTGTTTTAATGTTTGACACCCACTCAATGTTCCTGCTACTTGAAGACAGCCTGTAAATGGTCGAGTAACATAAGGTTATTTACACACCTAGTGCGTTTCTGGTGTTTTATTTTTGGGGTGTAATTGAACATAAACCATGAAAAGTAAAACACAATAGTTTCAAGTTATTATGCACTGTATCTATATCATATATAACTTCTAGAATTGATGTAGCATAGAGGGTAGGTTAGAGGTTAACCTTGAGGTTAAAGCGGTTGCTCGTCACTGAAGACCAAAGTTTGATTCCCAATGTGTAGTCCCCTTTCTAGTACCCCTGCCATGATATTACCGGGATATTGCTAAAGGTGGCGTAAAACCCAACTCACTCACTCACTCCAGACCCGTGAAGATCCGTGTTAGAATGTGATCTTCAGTAACCCATACTTGTCGTAAGAGGCGACTAACGGGACCGGGTTGTCAGTCTCGCTGACTTGGCTGACACATGTCATCGGTTCCCAATTGTGTAGATCGATGCTCATGCTGTTGATCACTGGTTTGTCTGGTCCAGACTCGATTATTTACAGACCGCCTCCATATAGTTGGGATATTGCTGAGTGCTGACGCACTCACTCCAGACCTGGAACATTCTCTAACAGATTTTTAAAAATAATGCAATACACATTGCATTCTTGCATTCTAAAAAATAGTTGAAATTTATGAAAATCGTCATGATTATATCATGCATCAAACTATGTCACTCTAATTGGTAAACGGAAGTGCAAGCTAATTAGTTATATTCGTTTATCATATACCTCTTTATTAATGTCACAATCCTGTGTCACGTGACACAAGGATAACATTCTGATTGGTGCAACACCGATGGGACTTTCGTTGGCAAGACAGGAGTGTTCCAACGCCTATTAATCATCTGGAATGATTAACAGTGGGACTCTGTATAATTGGACACTGAGACTATGATTTCAAACAGTGCACTCCGTGATATCTGTTAATAGAAAAAACACTCCATGACTCATCTTGATTTAAACGCTTATTACGGATCACGTGATTACACAGCTAGGATTTCAATCGCCGGAGCACATTCCTAGTAAGAGTGTAGGTCAATAACAATTTATTCTTGTAAGGGTGACTTGGTCTGTCCCTCAACCACATTGTTTTTACTTCTGTGCACTAACGCCCTGAATGAAGAAAGTCTAGATTTTCCTCAGGTTCAGTCTCCCATCTCACTAAGTCCCTTTTCAGTTTAAATGGAGTCATCTGTTTTTCTCAGAGCTGTATATTTTCAGAGACTAAACGTTAGTCTAGGGGTGACTATAAGCATCAATTGGTCAGCTTAGTGCCATAGTTGTCTGCACGTCGTCGTATCCCCATTTGCTGTGATCGATGCTCATGACGTCAATCACTCGCCTGTCTCCGCCAGACTCGGTTATTCCAGATCGATCTCACATACCAGGAACATTGTGTACTTGCTGGTCAGGCTGTTATCGTGACTTGCTTGTTGTGCCTGTCGGTTCTTTTAAAGCTGTAGGGGGCGGTGGGGTAGCCTAGTGGTTAAAGCGTTGGCTCGTCACGCCGAAGACCCGGGTTCGATTTCCCCACATGGGCACAATGTGTTAAGCCCATTTCTAGTGTCCCCCGCCGTGATATTGCTGGAATATTGCTAAAAGCGGCGTAAAACTAAACTCAGTCAGTCAGTCAGTTTTAAAGCTGTAGCTATTTTGTTTATTCTGAGGATCTGAAACAAATAGTGTGCAGTATACAACCCTGTGCACATAAAAGAACCCGATGGAAGGTGACCAGATGGTGGCCACACGAACACGTGCAGACACCTAGTTGCGGGTATAGTACAGTGCAGTATCACTGGACACAATACTGTGACAATGTGTCCCAGTTCACCCAGCTGCATATGGGTACCTTGTGAGGATGAGTCTGTGTGATAACTCGCTGCGCTTAACAGGCTGCATGAGTTGAATACTCCCCAGGGAGTTGAGCTGGTTAAAATGAATGCCAGAAAAAAGACATCCGTTGATCAAGGGAACACTCCAGTGCCTTGAACATGCACTTGTTGCGTGGATATGTGCGCTATATAAATATCTTATAATAATAGAATTATGCTTTCAACATAAGGTATGATTACTGTATTTTGGAAGCGGATATAAACGGTCTGATCAGACTCCAAAATAAGAAAGGTATTGGATAATAGTAACGCTAGTGAGTATTCTGTATCATGTCATTTCTGAGTGCCATGGCAACTGGGCCCTAAAACGTGTACAATTGATGGAGGTTCCGTTTGCAAATATCGGTATTTCCGAATCTAGGCAAGAATAGACTTACGCCGAATCCTACGTCTGGTTGACGCAAGAACCCGTATCTACCTCATTTTGACTGAGCGGCCAAAGTTCAAGTGACCCGACCTTCTATTGGCACAGAGATGTATACGTACCTCATTGGAGACGCAGTTCTAATATTATTGAGATGGTGCCTACGAACTTGCGTTATTAACAGTAACACCTTGTTGAGCATTCACATTCGAATTTCAACGTCATCCCAGCTATGTTTCCTGTTTGTGAAGGATGGTTTGGGAAACATGACAGCTAGGGGGACAGTGAGTGTATGTGTAATTCAATTATCAGAGCAATGTGGGGCGGTGGGGTAGCCTTGTGGTTAAAGCGTTAGCGCGGGACGCCAAGACCGTGGTTCCATTTCCCTAACGGGTATAATGTGTGATTGTGAAGCCCATTTCTGGTGTTCACCGTCGTAATATTGGAATATTGCTTTAAGCGGTGTAAAACCACACTCCCTTACCCCAAAAACATGTTTTTTCACAAAATACGACGTGAATCTAAACACATCTGTCACTGAAGACTTATATCCTCTGTCACTCTCTTCCGTTCGTGGGCGGTGGGGTAGCCTAGTGGTTAAAGCGTTGGCTCGTCACGCCGAAGACCCGGGTTCGATTCCCCACACGGGCACAATGTGTTAAGCCCATTTCTGGTGTCCCCCGCTGTGATATTGCTGGAATAATGCTAAAAGCGGCGTAAAACTAAACTCAGTCAGTCAGTCTTCCGTTCGTGAAAGAATACCCCTCTCCATAACCTACCAGTAAAATCTGAAAAATGTTTTTTCATCAGGAAATAATTAGCCTACCAAATTTCCACAGATGGCTTTGTCGACATAGTTCTGTATATTGATAAAGGACGGTAATTCCTCAGATTCTCTATACATCAGAGGGCGTATTGCACTCTATAACTTCGGGACTATGATGCCCCTTGACTTCGATATCTGCCTCTTTAAGACAGTTCGTATTTTATGAAAACAAAATATTTATTCTACAAAATTCTGGAAACAATCACACCCAACTTTAGTATTCGTAGAACTATTCAAAAGTTTTATATTTAATCTGGAAATGGTCTTTAAATTAGTGTCTAAAATAATAACTTGTTTGTTTTTGGAGTGTCAAATACCAAAAACGTTTAGCCACCTGTTGTAGCGGTGGCTTAAGGAGCTGGATGATTGCATCAACACCGTTACGAAGTATCTCACTGACAGGATTGTCGTTCTAAGAAACATACTTATGTCAGCAACTTGGGAATCTCGGGACGAGCTGTGGGTTCTTCTCGTGTCCTGATATCAGTGGCAGTTGCTGCAAGAACTCAAGAGTAGTTTGATATGTATTACACAGGAAACGTGGCAGTGTTGATGGTGAGCTGTATGAAGCTCAAGAGTATTGGGATTTGATGGCACACCGGAGTCGTAATTCTCTCTGAGAAGTGAGTGAGTGAGTTGATGGGTGGTTGAGTGAGTGGTTGAGTGGTTGAGTGGTTGAGTGCACATTTATCCTTATTTTTCAATTTTGGTCAGCGTGAGCGTCATTAAGAAGTAAGAGCATAGTCAGTCACAATACGACATTAACAAGAGCAACGGTGTACCTAACCATTTTGTCACTATCATTAGTATTTTGTACTTGGGCCAGTGGCCTTTATGCCGAATAAAAAGTTGAAAACAAGAACAACGCGACATATTAGTTCTATATTACGATAACATTACATTAAAGTACATTAGGAAACACATACCTAAACAACAACTACTTTATGTTTAAGTACCTTTTTGACAACAGTTATATATTTAAATTACTAAATAACGACAATTATTAATCTAAGTTACTAAATAACGACGATTATATATCTAAGTTACTAAATAACGACAATTATATTTTAACTACCTTAATGACGATATATACCTATATATCTAAGTACCGTAATAACGACAAATTTATATTTAAGTACCTTAATAACGACATTTTTACTTTTTAGTTCCTAAGAGTGAGTGAGTTTGGTTTTACGCCGCTTTTAGCAATATTCCAGCAATATCACGGCCGGGGACACCAGAAATGCGGTTCACATAGTACCTAAGATGGCATATTTTATGTGTAAGTACCTTAATAACGATACGTATATATCCAAGTTCCTTAATAACGACAATTTTATATTTAAGCACCTTAATAACGACAATTTACTTTACCTAGAATGGCCAATTTTATGTGTATGTACCTTAATGACGACAAATACGGTTTGTACACACACCAGTCTCTGAAGTATCAATACAAACATTGATCACTTCCCCACAGGCCAACTTCAAGCACAGCCAGGGTACAACTAGTACGGCTCAAGTGCACGTACACGGTCAATTGCTTTCTCATACGGACGGACACGTGTAAACATGCCACACGCAGAGTAATCGAGAATACATCATTCGGAGCACACCGGTCAGAACCAGACCGATATACTGCTCCAGTCTCACAGTCCATGAACGCTATTATTTTCCCTTCCACGCAGCCCTTGAGTAATGCAAGCGTCCTAAATGAAGCAAGTCTAGATTTTTTTGTCAGGTTCATATTCTCCCACCTCACTAGGGCTCCTATTTTATCTAAAATAAATTCAATTAAAATTATATATTTTCTGAAAGTTTCAGTTTGCTGCTCGTGCACATGCGAACAGTTTCCCAGGACTTGACGGAACACGTGCTTGAATCCTTATTGCCATGACATAGTATTGAGGAGTCCATTTCCTTCCGCACCTTCCACAGAATTAAATAGGTACACAGATTAAAATACGTTTAACAGATTTCCACGATAACAAATCACTTGATTACAGGATGGGCTGGTGGAATGGGAGTC
This sequence comes from Haliotis rubra, assembly GCF_003918875.1. Taxonomy (NCBI): domain Eukaryota; kingdom Metazoa; phylum Mollusca; class Gastropoda; order Lepetellida; family Haliotidae; genus Haliotis; species Haliotis rubra. Next base: position 608,762 of record NW_025767081.1, read on the forward strand.
GCAGTATATTTTATGATTTATTATCACTTTATTGCAAGATGTAGATACATACATGTAGACGTGTGCCGCTTGTCTCGTGGATATATGCAGGTTGTTTATGTTAAGCGCGTTCGGATCACATGTCAGGTACTGGATTATTCTTTTCGTTTTGGCAGATGTAGATTTTAACGTTATTCTTATAAGTATGGGAAACCATCTTTCAATAGTTTATGTATAAAAAATGACTTGACACAAACCTTCCCATTGCCAGAAGAACTGTCCAATGTACGGCTGCATCATGTGCATGTGTTAATGCATCACTACAAATAGTGATGATATCAGGCCATCCGTCACAAACACATGCAAAGGTAAATCAATTATTCACCTAAAACACGGGAATATGTGGTACAGATGAAAACAGACAACTTCATCGGACACCATTTTGTCTCTGATGCGTGATATAAATATTCGTCCTGCACGTGTTTACAGTAAAACCTTTTCAGACCTTTACTCGGGTCTTGAAAACAACTTTTCAGCAAGGGACGGCATTTGAAATCTCCGAAAAAGGAGAATGCTCGATCGTTCCTCAAAAGTTGTGAATTGCAGGCAACTAAGGCTGGAGCGACTTCAAGGGAAGGTCGACCATTGGAAAGTTGAAGTTATCCCTCGTATCAAATGGTCTTGCTTCTGGTGTTCCCCGCCGTGATATTGCTGGTATATTGCTAAAAGCGGCGTAAACCATACTCACTCACTCAATCACTCATTTGAAGAGTGTGTTATTTCATATTACCTTACACGTGCCTTTCGTGCTTCGGCGTATCCTAAGCGTGACTAAAAAACCTGGGATTTAATCAGAAATAAAATATTTGCTCAAAACGCTATTAATCTTGCCTTTTACATTTGCTAACCGACGCCAGTATATCCGGATATTGGTAATGTGCTGTTTGATTTCGTTTTATTTCTGTTTGCTGTTATATCAACCTGCCATATTTCTTACGTCCTGAATCGTGTGAAAGAAATGGCCACTGTACGTGAAACTTTATCATTAACCTCACTTTCATCTCAGCCTTGGTATAAGCAAGGAGAAAGTCAATATTAAATTCCTTTCACGTCTTTCATCATGGCCATCGTTAACGACATTTAAAGTCAATGGTCGGAAGGAAATCGAACTCGTGACATGGAATATTTCGGCGTTCATGAGAATGATGATGAAGTGAAAGGGATTAACTGTGATAACAAAATCATGATTTATTTGTAATTTCCAAGTTCCCTTGTTATGTTGTACTGATTACAGTAAGTCGGGTTTTTGGGTTGTATCTAATGCAATGTATTCCGCGAAGTAAGACACATGGTATGAGCGTGTATATCTTGTTAAAGGTGGACATGGGTTACATTGAAGATGGAAATAACGTTTTCATATGGATATAGATGATGATAGCGTTGATGATGAATATAGCTATGACTATGGTAATGATGACGATGGTTGTGCTGTTGGTTTAGGCAGTGATGATGATGATGATGATGATGATAGCGACAAGTGACGAATCATATGCCTCGGCTATTAATATGAGTTATTTCATCAGATGTGTACCTCCTCGTGGGTTTGATACAAGTCATATCAACCTAGACAATCTCCCGTGTCATGAATCATACAAAACACATATACATTCAACATTTGTACATAAAAGAGTCAAGATTCATCAAAAACTGACATTTTTATCAAGATCAAAAGCGGATAACATTTGGTTGTCTCGCCATGTTAATCCGTTGGCGTTGAGTCATCACACAAAAGAGTTGTGTGGGATATTTTCATTAATATTTACGAGAAATATAATAACAGAAGTGAACGGATCGGATCTGTTATCTCTTATGACCTAAAGAAAGTATTTCACGTCAGCCGTCACTGATGCCGGATGTGTCTCGCAGGGTCGACAGGAGCGGCGCTCCACCACGTGTCACACTCTCTGTGGAAGGTAGACTGGTAGTCTGTTTCACGGTCCCTGGGCCATATTTGTTTCTTTTACGTCGGGGCGGTGGGGTAGCCTAATGGTTAAAGCGTTGGCTCGTCACGCCGAAGACCCTGGTTCGAATCCCCACATGGGCACAATATGTGAAGCCCATTTCTGGTGTCCCCTGCCGTGATGTTGCTGGAATATTGCTGAAAGCGGCGTAAAACCAAACTCAGTCAGTCAGTCAGTCTTTAACGTCCAGCCATTTCTGTAATACAAAGCCTCTAAATACAGCAAGTCTTGAGTTAGTTTCCTGAGCTTCTGAATCTCCTATCCTTCTTTCTCTCCAGTCATTTGTTTTATTGAAATGATATATTTTCTACTACTATATATGTGTCTAGTATAGTCTAGTAGACTGCCTCAGTCTCTGTTCCCGATTCAAGGTTATACACAGACTGTGTTCAGTCTCTGTGTCAGGCCGTGGCTCGTTGTAGATATATTAACTGTTATATGTCTCGGGATGTACTTTTCCTTATTAATCACACACATCAATAAAGAAAACAAGACGACGACTGAAGTGCGTCCATTAAAAAGCATGTACGTACGTTCGTGCTGTTCGTGCTCTTGGTTTATTGAAAACTTCACCCCATTGGCAATTATAGTGTTATGCAGTTTCCATACACACATTCCATGCCTCCTATATGCATTTTCTGTTAAATAATTTCGTGTTTCTGGTACACATTTTCCGTGTGTATTGATAAAGAATATTATTATTCTAAACACACACTTGAAGAAAATATCTACTGTCGTAGGTTGTTGTTTTTTCAAACAGAACGCCCCTTAGAAAGAATAATGTTTGTATACACCTCGGCAAAAGTCATGCACCACTAAATATTAATTGCAATAAGTCATTGATTTCGGACGTGATGTTGTTCATTGTTCATCCCAGTGTAGAGACAAGATTTTTGCGTAATATTAGCATAAAGCATGTTGCATGAGACGTTTCACTTGCACGCGAGGAAGAGGGCACCCTCAGAGATAAACACGTATTTATTGTGAGGCAATATTGACAGCGATATTCAAATTCGGATTTATATCTGAGGTAAAATGAGGCCGAAATTGTCCATAGGAACAAGATGGCAAATCATTGGCATGCGTAGAACCGGGATATCACGTTGGGCTGTAGGCAGACAGTTGAATATCAGCCATACAACCATTAGCAGACTGGTTGCAAAACATGGCACCGGCATTGGAGACAGGGCTTGGTCAGGCCGACAGAGACAAAACAGATACCAGGGAAGACAGGGTTCTTGTCAGGATGGCAAGGCGCAATCCGTTCCTCAACAGTCAGTTACGGAACCAATGGCGGCCACACCAGAGTCTCCACGAGCACTGTGCGAAGACGTCCCCATGCTGCTGGTCTGACGACAAGACGTCCTGTTCGAGTACCTCTACTCACCCCCAGACACAAACAAGATCGTCTAAATTGGTGCATGGCAAGGCAGAACTGGAACATGAGGTCATGCATTCACTGGTCCGACGAAAGTCGGTTTTGCTGCACGTCACTGATGGTCGTGCGAGGGTATGGCGGTCACGAGGAACAGCCTACAGACAGAGAAATATCCAGGAGGAAGTCCGTTTTGGTGGAGATAGCGTCATGGTGTGGGGCTGCTGTTCTTTTGACTGTAAACTGGATTTGTTAATCATTCATGGGTGAGTGAGTGAGTGAGTGAGTTAAGTTTACGCCACACTCAGCAATATTCCAGCTATATGGCGGCGGTCTGTAAATAATCGAGTCTGGACCAGACAATCCAGTGATCAACAGCATGAGTATCGACATGCGCAATTGGGAACCGATGACATGTGTTAACCAAGCCAGCGAGCCTGACCACCCGATCCCGTTAGTCGCCTCTTACGACAAGCATGGGTTACTGAAGGTTCATTCTAACCCAGACCTTCACGGGTAAATCATTCATGGGAATCTTAATGGACATCGGTACAAAAATGAAATCCGGAATCAACATGTGGTGCCTCATTTTGACCATGTTCTTGCCAGTCGCCCAGTATTCATGGACGACAATGCCCAACCCCACCGCGCACGCGGTTCCTTCAAGACAACTCCTTCAATGCAATTGAAATGGCCATGGCCAGCTCGAAGCCCAGACCTGAATCCGCTGGAGCATGTGTGGGACATTATGTGACGCAAGATCAAACTGAGAGGTCCTCCCATGAACAATCTGAAAGAATTATCTGAGGCTTTTGTTGGGGAGTGGCGCAGGATACCAATGAGGACATGCAGAAGATTCATCGAGAGCATGAGACGACGTGTCAGAGACACCATTGCTGCCAGAGGGGGATACACAAGATACTGAAGAGACTTATCTTTGTAAAACTGTAATGTGTCTGCTGTATGTTTGTTGCAGAAGAATTCTGCTGCCGCCATGTCGAGCCTCTGGAGGACAATACTTTCGCGTCAGTTGAATCAATGGGTTTTTATGGTCATTGAATGATGCCGCTCAAAACATTGTTGTCCCATAAAATGCTCAAGAAAGACAATGTATAATCTATTTTAGACACGTTGCTTATGATTATATTTTTTCATAGTAAACTGTATGTAACGCAACAGTTTTACCCAGCTGAGGTGTACATATTATTATTAAATCTTAATACTGGCATGTGCTGCTATGGAATGCTAAAGCTACACATCGATATATAATGAAAATGAAATCATGCCATACACAAGGTATCCCTGTTAATCCGAACACCCTGCTATACTGATTTCTACTTTGCTTTTAATGTTGTTTGATGTATACTGCAGCGCCCATCAATATCCCACTACGGAGGTCTGTAAATATAATCGAGTTAACATCGATCTAAGTGGGAGTGACTCGATTTAATACAGTAAACTAAGTCTCCAAGCCAGAGCACCCAGTTCCTTCAGTCGCCTCATCCGTCAACTTGCTGGAGAACCTTATTCCTACCTGGTACCCACCGGCTGACTCTCGGTTGGGTGATTTTGGTGGCGGTGGAGACTGTTGTGAGTGTGGTGATTGTTCAGCTGATTTCGAGAATGGTGCTGTATCAGAATTATGGTTATCTGCCCTTTTGTGAACATGAACATGAAGATGGCAGGCTTGATCGTTCGAGAAGTTTCTGCATGGGACGGTTTCCAAAACGTTAGCTGTACCTATGACGGACGACAAGAGGTCGATCTGAGTCTTTTCCGACTTGACTTCTTTTAATTTCTTTGCCAACGGCAGTTTGGACACCCATATAGAAACGGCAATTCCCAGCGAATTCTGGGTTAACCTCTGCGATTCGATTTGGAAATCATCTCCTCACACTGTACATAGACACTTTAACGATAGTGATGTTTTCGGATTACAGTTTTCCGGATAAAATGTGTTTCTCTGATATCGGAGACAGCAAAGTTAGGATTTCCAATGGTATTCATGAAACAGAAATCTTTGTGCAATCATCATATGAGCTTCTTGACAGCTAACTCTCTGTGGACAGTCCATGATATCATTGTCCCAGAGTGACACATGCTTGGCCAAACGGCTAAATTGATTCAGTTGTAGTATGGTCTGGTTGTTGTTTTACGCCGCACTCAGTAATATTCCAGTTATTTCGCGGCGGTCTATAAGTAATCGAGTCTGGAACAGACAATCAACACAATGAACATCGATCTACGACATTGGGATACGATGACATGTGTCAACCCAGTCAGCAAGCCTGATCACCCGATCCCGTCAGTCGCCTCTTACGACAAGCTTGGGTTGCTGAAGACCAATTCTAACCCGGATATTGATTCAGTGACTTGTATTGCAATGGAGTTGAATGTTCATCATAATGGTAACGAATGGTTTGTCAGATCGACTACCGTGGTATAACTGGAATATTGCTGACTGCGCCGTTAAACAACATTCCTTTACTCATTTGACAGCTAAACAGTAAAATATGTCAGAATAACGAGTAAGTGAGTGAGTAACTGTTATTTTTAGCAAACTACTAAATTCGTTCACCTGAATTCGCTGATGGAGTGTGAGTGAGTGAGTTTAGCTTACGCCGCTTTTAGCAATATTCCAGCAATATCACGGCGATGGACACCAGAAAGGGCTTCACACATTGAAGTGTGTAACGTTCTTTTTTTTCTCTTGTTTTCGGTAGAATTTAGGTTAGTGAAATATCTGGTTATCTGGAAATTCTCTTATCTCGACATTTTTTTAGAAAATGGTTCGTTTCAAATATATAACCTCATCAGGCTGACAGATCACTAAAACTAGTGTAAAGAAAGAAATCTGGAAGAATCGGTATGGGTTTGATTGTTTGGAGCGCCTGTCAGGTACACAGTATGGTGTTCGTCATCAGAGTTTTGAATTAAGATTGTGTGACAAGAGGGAGGATTTCAACTTTGTAATAGACAACATCTTGTTAATGGCGACCAAAGAGCCATTTCTGGTGTCCCCCGCCGTAATTGTCGCAAAATTGCTAAAAGCGGCGTAGAACTAAATTCACTCACTCACCAACGGGGGGACATGTGAAAACCTGACACCCCGTGATGTATACTGAGGGAAACAAATAAGGGAACACCACTTTACTTCAGTGTTCCTTTAATTATTCTCAGAGTTTCATTTACAGTGCAATACAAAGCTTATGAAGAAACCTGGAAAAGAATAAAGAAACACATGTACTTTCATGTGTTCCCTCATTTGTTTCTCTCAGTATATCTGGAACACTGTTCAAAGCGGCGTCACTCACTCACAAACCTACCAAATACATATTGGTGGTGGTGTGTGGTCCTGTGAATAGAGCTCAGGTCACAAATCAGTTGAAGTTAAGCAACGCTGGGCGCGGAGAGTTCTTAGATGTGTGACCGTGTTTGGCAGCTTGACTCCTGAGTGTTTCTGGGACTTCAATCCTGCCCCACAACGAAGCACACGTGATACATGTGGTCTCACCATAGGCATGTGAGATTGTTCAAAATTGCCTCTGTCCATCCAACAGAAAATGGGTACCCGGTGGTTATTAACTTTCTAGCTCCTCACAGGTAGCCTGGGTTATCCGGGGTAGTGATAATCAGATTGTTGTTTGTGCGCTTTGAGCATGCAATGAGCGTGGAGTATAGCGCAATATAAATGCACTATTATTAAATATGATGAATGCGATTCTGCGGAACATGACCAATTTCACGTTTGAGTTATACATGAACTCTAATTAAGATAGCAACTCGGGGTCATCTCCCCTGTGTACTTTTACCGCTTCCTCGCGCCACAATCACTAATCCGTGCGTAATTAACCTTTGACCACTAAATGGGCTGATATTTGCCAACCCATTAATAACTACATAAAACTGCTAATGACGCTAATGTAGTTATTTATTCTCGCGCTATTACATCGAAAAATTCACACAGATGCCATCGGAGGCTGGAGGCAAATTTCATCCTTTGATGCGGGATGTTTATCATTAGTATTACGCATTAAACTCTTACTGACCCGAGCACACCCTCCCATGCTGGGAATATTGGTCAATCTACGTTCGTACGTTTGATCCGAATAATTAGCAATACCACGGGAGTAATAGACACTCGTTTGCATGCTACAAAATGTTATTTTTTACATTAAGCTATTTGTAAAATGTAAGGGAACCACCAGAATTTAGATCACTGAATTACTGAGTGAGTGAGTTTAGTTTTATGCCGCACTCAGCAATATTCCAGCTATAAGGCGACGGTCTGTAAATAATCGAGTCTGATCACTGAATTACTGACCAACTTGAGTGAGATATATCCGTATAATATCTCCAGAGATTGTTGTTCTGCTACTTCCGGGTTATTATTCGAGAACCCGTCGTTGAAGACATCTGTATAATTTACTATAATCAATCTGTTATGTGTTTGAAGCTGCGGCTGGACCGTTATAGGTCCAATATTGATGTGAAATGGCCGGAAGTAAGACTCATGGCCGACTTCCGGTCCCGCTGGAAGTGGCTGCTATTGAGACGTCTACGTGACAAAATCTACACAGTTCCTTCACCGACGTGTCAGAGGGCAATGCGTTCACACATAACCGATATTAACCCCTTGTTAGTTAACAACATAATTATGTGAGTTGTAAATACTTTGTCAGACCTTTATGTCAAAGGAAATGTCAAGATATCAAATCGGTTTAGTAATACATGACTATCCTGAGTGCAGATAATTTTTGGCGCTTTTTAGGGAGTGGGGTAGCTGTACGCCGTTTTGCACAGTACTTAAGTCAACACGTAAGCATTATATGGAACATCGTAACTATTGCAGATGGCTTTATCAGCTGCAAGAAAGGTGTTGAATTCAAAAACTTTTTGATACTTTTGCGGGGCGGTGGGGTAGCTTACTGGTTAAAGCGTTGGCTCGTCACGCCGAAGACCCTGGTTCGATTCCCCACATGGGTACAATCTGTGAAGCCCATTTCTGGTGTCCCCCGCCTTGATCTTGCTGGAATATTGCTAAAAGCGGCGTAAAACCAAACTCACTCACTGATATTTTTGCAGCCGACTTCAGGCCACAAACACAGCACAGATATAGAACTCCTCTTTTGAAGTCGACACTGATTTAACATTGCTGTCTACAATTATAGACATTCTAACTTATGTCCTACATTGCAATCAAATGTCTGTTAAAAAATATATAAATCCTCTTAATATCAGAAGGACAGTCACCTCTCCATGAAGGCAATAAGAACAGTGCTATGATGTCTGAAGTAGCTTCAATACATCACCTTGAGAGCATTTGTTTAGTTGCTCTTATAGCTTGAGTAAATATGAGAAACAGACATGCTACTCTTCTGTTTGAGATTAAATTTTCTAAGGGCCACTTTACTTCAGCTTGGAGCGGCATACTTCTAAAACATACTTGTCTCAGGAACGCCGTTCCTTCACTAGACGAATGGCAAGTGGGTAATCTTCAGTTTTCAACATGATATTACACTACTTAGGACTCAAGGCTGTGAATAATACACACGGGGTTGACCTGGGCGTCAATACGTTACCGATATTTAGTATTTTGTTTGGAAGTATGGACTTGGAAAGTTTTGGGTTCCAACGCGTCGACTGTAGCGTGATAGACATAAATAGTGTTGACTGCTGCCCTAAAACCATGAATGCTGCACACTGACCGCAACGACTGAAGGGCAGCAACCAACAATATCATTGGCTGCAGCATGACAGCCGCCAATATCATTGACTGCAGCATGACAGCCGCCAATAACATTGACTGCAGCATGACAGCCGCCAATAGTATATACTGCAGCGTGACAGCCGCCAGTATCATTGACTGCAGCGTGACAGCCGCCAATAGCATTGACTGCAGCATGACAGCCGCCAATATCATTGACTGCAGCATGACAGCCGCCAATATCATTGACTGCAGCATGACAGCCGCCAATATCATTGACTGCAGCATGACAGCCGCCAATAGCATTGACTGCAGCATGACAGCCGCCAATAACATTGACTGCAGCATGACAGTCGCCAATAACATTGACTGCAGCATGACAGCCGCCAATAGTATTTACTGCAGCGTGACAGCCGACAACAGCATTGACTGCAGCATGACAGCCGCCAATAACATTGACTGCATCGTGACAGCCGCCAATATCATTGACTGCAGCGTGACAGCCGCCAATATCATTGACTGCAGCGTGACAGCCGCCAATATCATTGACAGCAGCGTGACAGCCGCCCATAGCATTGACTGCAGCGCGATAGCCATCGACTGCATTGACTGCAGCGTGACAGCCGCCAATATCATCGACTGCAGCGTGACACTCGCCAAAAGCACTGACAGCAGCGTGACAGCCGCCGATATCATTGACTGCAGCGTGACAGTCGCCAATAGCATTGACTGCAGCGTGACAGCCGCGAATAACATTGACTGCAGCGTGACAGCCATCCACTGTATTGAATATAGCGTCATAGCCATTGATAGCGTTTACTTCAGCACATAAAGCACGGATGACGTGGATTTCAGCCTGATAGCCACCAATGGCGCAGAGTGCAACGCATGAAAAACCTTGACTGCAGCTTGTGGTCATCAATGGCGTTGACTACAGTTTGACGGTCATCAATGGCGTTGACAGCAGCTTGACGGTCATCAATCGCTTTGACGCAGCTTGACAGCCATCAATGGCTTTGACTGCAGCTTGACAGTCATCAATGGCTTTGACTACAGTTTGACGGTCATCAATGGCGTTGACTACAGTTCGACGGTCATCAATGGCGTTGACCACAGTTTGACGGTCATCAATGGCGTTGACTACAGTTTGACGGTCATCAATGGCGTTGACTACAGTTTGACGGTCATCAGTGGCGTTGACTACAGTTTGACGGTCATCAATGGCGTTGACTACAGTTTGACGGTCATCAATGGCGTTGACTACAGTTTGACGGTCATCAATGGCGTTGACTACAGTTTGACGGTCATCAATGGCGTTGACTACAGTTTGACGGTCATCAATGGCGTTGACTACAGTTTGACGGTCATCAATGGCGTTGACTACAGTTTGACGGTCATCAGTGGCGTTGACTACAGTTTGACGGTCATCAATGGCGTTAACTACAGTTTGACGGTCATCAATGGTGTCGACTGCAGCCTGACTGCCATTAGTGACGTTAACCTTAGCGTAACATCCATCAAACCAGATGTCAAATCAAGTGTAGGTATGGCGGTAAATGACATTGCCATGTTTAGAAACAAACATTCAAAGGGGTGTGGTTCGGTTCTCATGGTAGTTAGGTACAGTCCGTACACCTGGACAAGCAGCCACTGAAACAAACACACTCCTCCATCCTTCCACATCTATCACAGACCACCAAGGCTGTGTCCGTGATCAATCTCACTTCAGCATCACCACTGCGACTACCGCCATTAATCTTCATTAGTGCCTCAGCGGGTTCCTATGTTTTATTAAGAATAGATATTGAAAGTTTGTAAAAATCGTATTCAATAAACCGGCAAATATTTTATATTTTTTTCCTAATTGGTTTACATGAGGAAACGATAGGAACGTGTCCTGATAGCAATACTCAACCTAAATATATTAGTTCTCATTTTCGATCTTCCTTACTCCCTCCAGCCAGGCTCCAAGCGTCCAGGGGCGGTTAGGTAGCCCAGTACACGTGGTTAAGGAGTTCGCTCGTCACGCCAAAGACCCGAGTTCGATTCCCCACATGGGCACAATGTGTGAAGCCCATTTCTGGTGTCCCCCGCGTGATATTGCATGAATATTGCTAAAATCGGCGTAAATCTAAACTCACTCACTCACCGAGCGTCCAAACCACCACTCACTCCAGCCACAAGCCTAGTCTAACATAGAGTCTATGAAATCTACTAGTGCATCTTTTAATGGTGATGTGGCAACCCCAGAAACGGACTTCATGTGTCCACGTGGGACTGAAACCCGGGCCTTAGGCGGGGTAAGCCAACACTTGAACCACTAGACTAACCCCCTTTCCCTTTATCAAAGATTATTATAATCCTTATTTGGAACCAAGTCGGGATTTCAGTTTGCGTGTAGCGTGTAGCTTGTCGCAAACAAGACTTAGTGTTCGATTACTGAAAGGAATTTTGGAACAAGGTCAACGCTGCTTTCATCAAGTTTCTCGCAGTCACGACGGGCCACGACGATTATAGTTAAAACACTTATGGAATCAAACTCGGGTCTTCAGTCTGTCGAACCAATCCTTGCCCTCTAGGCCATAGAGTTGACCTGTGAAAATGTATGTGACCGAGCGGAGTGTGATAGGGTTGTTCTAGTTCTCAATACGACTGTGGAATATTCGTCTGTCATGGATCCAGAACAAATTTAGAATCTGATAAAAAGAAGCAAGCCTAGCCAGCTCTGGGTGGTCTCCTTTCACAAAGCAACCTTTACTATGCCTAACCTTAACTCCCATTCTTTAACATTGCACTAAGGTTACCTAAGAGACTTACGATCATCTTAGTGTTTTGTGAAAGGAGGCCCTGGGTGCCTTTGTACAAAGCGATCTTGGGGCTAAGGTGATCTTAACTATACCATAACATAGACGTACGACTGTCGTAGCGCTGAGGCAGTAGGGTAGCCTAGTGCTTAGGGTACTCGCTTGTAACATCGATAGCCCAGGTTCGAGTTCCGACATACATGGAAACGAGTGTGAAACAAAGCTCATATGAGTCTGTTTAACGTAATATCTGATTTCTGTTTTAAAAATACTAAAAACAAACTAACATTGCCACGTAGGATGACGTTTTGTGACGTTACCTGTCATCGCAGTTCGATACATGCATTGTAGTAACCACAATAGATTTCAACCTATTCCTGCTTAACCATCGCTAAATCGAAAATGATTACATGTATTTCATCACGCACTCTCTCAGAGTAGTTGAAAACGTCATCTACATCACATTAGTCCAGTGCAAGGAGGGCACACTATACGGTCCGCATCTCACTTGACACTCTCATCAGTGTATATTAACTCTCCTCCCATTACTCACGGGTCAGAGAGTGTCCAGAATTCGTCCCATTCAAACATAAGATGAGTTCAAGGCATTCCTGGCCTCGATTCCAGAACGCGTAAAACCCATGTATTGTGTTATTTTGACTACTGAAACGCTGAGCACTTCATCATCAGATTCTATTGACATTTTACATTTTATAACGTGCTTCACTGCATCGCAATACTGAAAATCGCTCACGCTCCTCCAGCAGCGGGAAGTCTATTTCGCGAGAGGGAGATGATATATGTTGCTCTCGATGGTAGACCAATAAATTCCGTGAAGAGAAGAGTTCGAGCAATTTGCATCCATCATGGCTCATGAAACACAATCCGCCATCACTAAAGCCCCACTCTCACTCCTCCACGTGAGGGGCCTGAATGTTTATGGCTAGTTTCTGTATCAGCAAGTGCATCAGATATTTCATGGTCTTAATTAGCGGCAGAAGTTGTGGTCGATGTTGCAGTCGTGTACACAGACAACCTGTAACGGGGCAGGTGGTGTGGGTTAACGCATCCTCGGCACCCAGGGGAATAACCCCTGACCCTGGTTTATTTAGATGCAGGTTGGTGATGAGGAATATGATGAAGAAATATTGGACTGGAACATTTCGAAGTTATTGACAGAAAAATGTGTCGATTTAGGACTAAAAAGACCACCCCTTCTTACCCTCATACTCTTCCTCTCCATCTCTCACATCACTCTCTCACCCCCCTCGTCTCTTTCTCGTCTCTCTCACATCTTTCTCGCCTCTTTCTCATATATCTCTCTCTCGTATCCCTGTGTCGTTTCTCTCTCATTACTTTCTCATCTCCTTCGTCACTTTGTCGTCTTTCACTCATGTCTCATTTCTCTCTCTCATCACTTCTCATCTCTCTCATGTCTCATTTCTCTGTCTCATCGCTTACTTCTCGTCTCTCTCTCTCATATTTCTCGTCTCTCACATTACTCTCTCGTCTCCATCGTCACATTCTCGTCTCCCACTCATCCCTCATATCTCATTTCTCTCTCTCATCAATCTCTCATTTCTCCTCTCTCTCATATATTCTCGTCTTTCATTAATCTCACATCTCCTTCGTTACTTTCTCGTCTCTCACTCATCTAGCTGGCACCCCTCTCATGTCTCATTTCGTTCTCATCACTCGCATTTTTCTCGTCTCCCTCACTCCTCTCTCTCTCTCTTCTCTCACTCTCTCTCGCTCTCTCTCTCTTTTTCTCTCTCTGTCACTCTCTCTGTATCTCTCTCTCTCTCTCTCTCTCTCTCTCTCTGTATCTCTCTCTCTATCCCTCTCTCTCTGTGTATCTATCTCTCTCTCTGTATATGTATATATCTCTCTCTCACTCTCTCTCTGTATCTCTCTCTCTTTCTCTCTGTGTATCTCTCTCTATCCCTCTTTCTCTCTGTGTATCTATCTCTCTCTCTGTATATATATATATACTCCTCCTCCCTCTCTCTCTCTCTCTCTCTCTCTCCTCTCTCTCTCTCTCTCTCTCTCTCTCTCTCTCTCTCTCTCTCCAATCACTTTAAACTTAGTTTCAATAGCTGCTTTATACTTTCGAACTCTTTCACAGCTAGGAACCATTAAATCAATAACCAGTGATGATCATTCATCTAAATCTGTTCATCAAATTAAAAAAAATACCTTGGCTGATTATCTGCTTTGTTAATCAAAGTAAATGAAGCACCGTAAGCTGAACGAAGGTCAAGGCATGTTAACGAGGCGATCTAACCGAATTTGGTAGCCACATTGCCCCAAGACACAAGAATCAATGTTGCTACACTTATTTAATTTCCGCATAGCTATTGCCAGTTGTGATACTTAATAGGGGGCAGATTCACCCAATCGAGAACGCCGAGTACATTTTCTCATTTTAACAGGGCATGTTGACATGGCGGGGTTAGAGTGAACTAGAGTTATTATCTCAACTCGTTCATAGTGGTCTTATCATTTTACTATCATTTTACAGCCAAAATGGCCCCATCATTGGTTGAAATCAACTTTGCAAGCTGCAGGAATGATGTTAGCTTCTTAAAGTCTTCATTTGTGATTAGCAGAAATGTAAACACCATCTAACTCGTCTCATGATTTTACTTATTTCACTAAGATGAGAGATTTCACAAAGCGTGAACTACCTAGAACCTCAGTTACGAGGTATTGCTTTAATCTTGGTTAAAGCCTAGCTAATGTATGCCATGGCGTGTCTTACTTGAGTGGAATGAGATTTCGAAGAGATACAGGTTATAGATCTTAACAATTTTGATGACTGGTGAAGATCCGGGTTAGAATTGGTCTTCAGCAGTGGTACAGCACACTATGTATGTCACACACTCCACGTGGCAGTGATACAGTTTTTGTCATAGGCGACTAACGGGATCGAGTGGACAGTTTCGCTGACTTGGTTGACACATTTAATCGTATCCCAATTGCGCAGATCGATGCTCATACTGTTGATCACTGGATTGTCAAGTCCGGACTCGATTATTTACAGACCACCGCCATATAGCTGGAATATTGTACAGCGTTAAACAACAATAAACACTTTTGGTGGAACCCACGAGCATGAGCATGGGACGGGATTCGAATCCACGACTGTTTGTTTCTGTCACATGACGTTTGTTTATGACACAAACCAGTACACCTTAAAACTGTAATCGTCCGGATTGCTGGTTGTTTGACTAACAAGATTGAAGATGTAGTAACTAAGTGGTGGTGTGTGGTCCTGTGCATAGCGCCCTGGTCACAAATCAAGTGAAGTTGACGGAGAGTCCTTGGATGGGTGACCGTGTTTGGCAGCTTGACAGAATTTTTAGGCCTTCAGTCAAATGTGGTCTCACCTTAGACAAGTGAGTTTGTTCATGAATTGCCTCTGTTCACCCAGCAGAAAATGGGTACCCTAACGGTAGCTTGGATTATCCGGGGTTATAATGCTTACGAGCGTGGATATGTGCGCATTATACATATGCTCTATTCTTGCGCCTCACAGGCAGCTTGGGTCATCAGGGGTTATAATGTGTCAGCACTTTGAGCATCCACAAGTGCGTGGAAACAGGCGCTTTATAAATAGTCATTTCATCATTGAATATATGCTCTGTTACAACATGCTGAGGAAAAGCGACTCAAGAATAAGGAGAAAGAAGCATAAATCAGAATTTCAAAATGAGTTGGTAACTTTAGAAAGCTCGTTGAACATTGGCATGCAACTAATCTTAGCAAGGTGAGACTGTGAATGCTTGTGTATAGACGACCCCTAGACGGGCTAGGATGAAAGGTATTTAACAGGGGTGATAATTGTCTATACGTGCAACAGACTTCACAGGGCTGGGATATGCTCTTACTCCATCAATCACAGCGTTGGATATAAACTTGACTTAATTCTGGAATAATTATCATACTGTGATTCAAAGGTTATCACTGTGTGCAGGTCACCTATTCCGGACTTTGTGGCAGGAAATGGCGGTCCTATATTAACTGTTATTGTCGGTTTGTTGAAGTTATTAGACACATTTACAAATATATGCGCGAATTAACAGAACACACATGTACCTTTTTCCTGGTCATAACTGTTGTATACCATGCTACTGTAATGTTGATGTTCTGCACGACCCTCCAAGCCACGTGTCGTGTGAGTGAGTTTAGTTTTACGCCGCTTTCAGCAATATTCCAGCAATATCACGGCGGGGACACAGAAATTGGGTTTTATACATTGTACCCATTTGGGGAATCGAACCCGGGTCTTTTGCGTGAAGAGCGAACGCTTTAACCACAAGGCTACCCAACTAGACACCCAAGTCAAGTGTCCACATATTTCGACACTGTGTCCACTTATCTTATCAAATGTTTAGGCAAATTTTATTATTGTTTCAACCTCTTTCAATATCTTGCCTACCGTTTCAACATTGTGTTTGCTTTTTCAACAATCATGTGTCTACATTGTGTTTGCTTTTTCAACAATCATGTGTCTACATTGTGTTTGCTTTTTCAACAATCATGTGTCTACATTGTGTTTGCTTTTTCAACAATACATGTGTCTTTTCAATCTTGTGTCAGCCTTTGTGTGTCACTGACATCTTAATTGTTGTCTACCTTTCCAACATTGTGTCTACCTTTTCGACACTGTGTCAACTTTTTCAACATTGTGTCTACCTTTTCAACATTGTGTCTACCTTTTTAACATTGTGTCTACCTTTTCAATATGTGTCCTTTTTAAAATTGTGTCTACCTTTTCAACATTGTGTCTACCTTTTCAACACTGTGTCTATCTTTTCAGTGCAATGTGTAATTGTGTCTACCAATTCAACATTGTGTCTACTTTTATCAACATTGTGTCTTTTTGAACATTTTTTCCGATTTTAAACGTGTCACTGAAACCTCAATTTTCCTGTACAGCCAATTCCATTAGAGAATTCCGTTAAATAATTAAGCAATCATAATAATTTGTGTGATTAAGTGATGTAATTTCATACCTGACACATACCGATACACCGCCATCTAGCGGCACCAATCAGTGACTCGACCTAGCGATCGAGGGCTCGCGTCCCACACAGAACCCATCCCTCATCACAACGAGGTCTGAGTGGGATGGGGACAAGTCATTTCAAGAGTAATAAGATCGCCAACATGGAAGCATGTTGCTTTACAACGCTTTTATCCAGATTGGCTTTACATCTGGTGTATGTCCTTGTATGGTAAAGTGATACTGGCCCACCGAGTTCTGCCGACTGTTGTCAATGAACCGAGCTAGATTGAATCGGGGGAATTGGAGGGTGTTTTTTCTGACCGGTATATGTCCAGTTTGTGTTGCTGCAGACTCTGTTTCAGAGAGAGGGGGGATATTAAATCGCTGCCCAGTGGGACACTGCAGTAAAACGGGGACGTAGCCAGATGAAACAATGTAATGAACTCGTGGTAGAGCCAAGGTTTCATCTTCACTCATGCAAATGTACTCTCTGAGAGAGAGGATTTGGTTTTATGCCGTTTTTAGCAATATCCCTGCCACATCAAGGCGAAGAACACCAAAATGAACTTCATGCACTGTTCATGTGAGGGAATTGAACCCGGGGTTATGGAGTGACGAGTGAACGCTTCAACAACTGGGCGTTCTCACCACCCCTTAATCTGTCATCTGAGGAGATGGGTTGAAATGTCATGACTCTCTGTGTGGGGCCTCATATATTCTTCCTTTGTGAAATTAGGGCCACTGGACACTAAAACAAGGAATTTTATATGATGTCCTTATCAGAACACATACTGACCAACGACTTACAATGGCCATCCAAACCTGATGTTTCGGAGGTCACAACTAGTGCAATAGTCGGCTATCCTTAGCACCAAGAACAACATTAGTTTGGATCAATGTTTTTCCTGGTCAAGACTCGATGATAGTGTTGATTGTGGCGTCGGGTCCGCAGACCATGGTTTTGATTTGCTCTGGTTAGTATCACACTCTGTCAGCGCTGTAACTGTGTTCGCTGGTTTCATCAAACCGATAAAGGTCTACTAACTGTCTTTGGGCTTAACTTCCACGTCAGCTGGGAGGTTGTGGTGGCAGATACCAAACTCACAAGATTTATGACTACACATGCACAACTCGACATGAATATGATTAATGCCTTGATAAGATTATATCTGTCTATCTATCTATCTATGTATCTATCTATGTATCTATCTATCTATTATCTATCTAACTATCTATCTATATATATATATATATATAAAACCATCCATCCATCCATCCATCTATCTATCTATCCATCCATCTATCTATCTATCTATTAACGAATAGTGTCCTTTTCGTACTTTCACCTTGTCTGGATTTGCCTTTATATGGATAGAATTATTATAGTCATCAATGGACTTTTCATTCAGTACATAAGAGTCAGTCTACGGGAGATTCTTGGACACACCTTCTACATTCAGTTGACACGCTGTGATTCAACTGGCAGAACCGAAACTCAATGTTTGAAATGTTGGATTCGAACCGACATTATAGGATTCTAGCAGTAAGTTTAGTTTTACGCCTCTTTTAGCAATATTCCAGCAATATCACCGCGGGGGGCACCAGAAATGGACATCACACATTTTACCCATGTGGGAAATCGAATCCGGGTCTTACTCGTGACGAGCCAACACTTTAACCACTAGGCTACCCCACCGCCCCTAGAATTCTTGAACGCGCAAGGACTGCAATGCTGTACGTGGGCTCCGTGACCCAATAGCTGAGCGTGTGCATCTTCTATCGTCTTTTCTTGCATTTTACAAACATGGAGACAGGAGATATTTTCTGCAATGGTGTTGATGCATTTACTCTTGCGGCGCTGGGAGAGAAAGTAGGCTATTATGTCCACACGCAACCGTGTTTCATCAAGTGATGGCGAAACGAACATGACAGAATGTAATGGCTTCTCAAAGCAATAAATACGTCGTTGTAGACGTCGTCGATGACTGAATCTGTCAACGACGTAACAATCAACCAACACGTAATATACAACAGATGTGTAGTGAAACAGGAAGTTATAATCAAACAAAGTTATCCCCAAACATTTCTCCTCCACGGCGACCAGGCTGGGCATTCACAATTCACGATGTTCCCCCACGGAAGCCATTATTTCCCACAGTACTAAGCGGCAATAGCTCAGCTGAAGGGTATGGGGCCTGAAAGTCTCGCGAGGCGCTACTTCCGGTACTAAACTGGTTCCCGGCGCCTATTGCGCGTCAACTTGCAATATGTGAGACGGGGCTTACTTCCGGTACCAGATTTCCGGTGACAAGCGTATATTCAAGAACCTGTTCTGATTCCAAATTGCGCGACCGGACCAAGACCGGACGGCTGTCGTAATAGCTGGCTAATGTTGGGCTGGTTAGATCGGAAATTTGTTATTTCTGCAAGGATTATCGGTTCCTTACTGTCAACTGACATCCATTCGAAGAGGTATGAAACCTTGTTTGTCACCGGAAGTACTAAGGTCTCGCGAAGCGCCGTGACCTAGTTACGGGCCCTATACCACACCGTATCAGATTCAGTAGTTTTACATCAACAAGAACGTCAGTGAATGTTGAATCATCTGACAGCTGTGATTGAGTAATTTTGTGTGAAGTTTTAAAGTTTTTTAAATGTACATCCATCCAGTAATTAAAATTGACCGTATTCAAAAATATTTAGTGATGTCGTTTTTACATGATGAATTATACTGACTGTGTTATTTTATTGCTTCTTTAAGGTCAAATAATGCACGCATGTACATATAATAGCTGGTGAAGGATTGGTTATTTTATTTATTTTTAAATATAACGTTACTGTAGAGTGATCTGGGTTCTACGCCGCGTTTAGCAATATTCCAGCAATATCACAGCAGAGGACGCCAGCAATGGGCTTCACACATTTTACCCTTTGTGGGGAATCGAACCAAGGACTTCGACGTGACGACCGAACGCTTTAACAACTAGGCTACCCCACCGCATATAAGTCAATGGGAAATGTTTGGTTTGTGCAACCCGGTATAGCAGGCTTGCGTTGTCATCTGACTGAAGGTGCGTTCTCACGGTGCGACTTGCAGCAACAACTTGTTCGATTCCCCACATGGGTACAACGTCTGAGCCCATCACTTGGTGGCCCTCGTCATTCTGGAATTTTGCTGGCCCTCGTCGTGACTAACTCACTACTCCAAGTCACAGGTTTTCAAAATTAAAAAAGCTGAGATCTGTGTCCACGATAAAACAAACTAACTCACTTTACTAACTCACTCCTACCTTATTCTCGAAAAGTATCCTCTAGGTAACTTTCAAAATTTAAAATGACAGGATCGTTTCGAGATCTGTGTCCATAACGATCTGCATTGTTACTTAGGAGTCATAGCTGGGACACTTTCGAGAATAGGGGCCCTGTATTGTTACTACAAGTCGTGTTACAAGTCACACCGTAAGAACGCACCTTAAGGTAGCCAGAGAGGCCTCATTAATGTTCATCAATCTAGCTAATTTCTGGTGTCCCCGCCGTGATATTGCTGCAATATTGCTAAAAGCGGCGTAAACTCACTTACTAGATTTCATCAATCTAGAACTGCATACAAGTGGTACGCTCTTCAAATAGTTATGAATTATACATATATTGGAGTAATGACCTTTTTTAATCATAATGTATTGGGGGTAATGACACATTTCAGTCCGAGTTCATGTAGATCCTGGTGCCCTGTTTCTGATTCATAGTTGTGGATAATAAATTACTATTAATTACGAATAGAGAATAAATATGTATGATGTTAGAAGTATTTATAGTCGAGTCCACGTGAAGTAGGCATCATATTATTTCATTATCATTATATCATTACTTTCGGATAAGGCAAGAGCACTCTTGTCAAGTACCATGTTTATGTTAACAAATTACATTATTGTTTTTCCCACGATTTTGATCTTTTCACCTATGAACATAAACAGGTGACATATATTTTTTGAGACATCTTACTGTCTTTAGAATTTTAGTTTTTCATTTAGTAAGTCCATTAGAGGAATGTTATGAGGTTTCGTCGGTTTGACATTTCTTTCGATAATGTCTCTCAACTCAATTTGGAAAAACAGATACATCGATTCATAAAAACGTTATCATTTTGGTAGTTATAAAAAGAATAAACAACAGCATAATTACCAGAGAAAGATTGAGTGAGTGAATGAGTGAGTGAGTGATTGAGTGTGTGAGTAAAAGGATGGGTGGTTGAGGGAGTGAGTGAAAACTGATGTATGCCGTCAGTGATCAAATCTTTGTGAGTGAGTGAGTGAGTATGGTTTAACGCCGCTTTTAGCAATATTACAGCGATATCACGAAATGGGCTTCACATATTGTACACATGTGGGGAATCGAATCCGGGTCTTCGGCGTGACGAGCCAACGCTTTAACCACTAGGCTACCCCACCACCACATGCCTGGTCACTCAATTCATTAAGTCGCAACTTTCGACAACTATATATTTACTCTTCAAAATAAAGTAAGGGAACTGGAACTGTCGATCTGGATAGGAAGTATATGCGTTGACAAAGTTTCAAAAACAGACATCTTCTGAACGCACCACCATTTCTGTTAATTCACCACCCCTAAACACAACACATGGGATGCACGTGCAGAACGCAGTAGCCCCATACACGTGCATGGGGTGTCATTCTTGATTTTGACGGTTTTCAAAAGGTCGATAAATTACTGTAAACCATTAATTTGGACAATCATCTTGCATCACACGGTTGCTATATTTAGTGTTTGTTTCTAGCCGTTTTTGGTTTGAAAATGAAAATCGTACACATACCAATTTCACGTCATACACCATACATCTTTCAAGAGCAATTACTGTACAAACAACTATGGTCATAAGGAAGCGCAAGTAGTGATGCACTCTCTAAACATTCATTATTATTTTGTCAACATTGATTGACTCCGATATATCTCCCAATTTCTTCAATCGTAAATTAAAATGAAGTTCCCCTTACATTTTGTCAGAGTGAGTATAGTTTGCTGGGGACCTATTCCAAACCCTGAATATCCACGTAGTTCTTCAGTTGTCAAATCCATGAGCACAAATATGCTGCTTATACACCAAGCATTATAACTGAGACTATTCATGGATTCGAAACAACGTCATGCAACGAGATCGAGAACGCTAGATGAGATTTTATACAGAAAGTCAGCAATATCTCAAAAGATGGTCACAAACCCAAGCTATATCCAAATTCTTGACCACGCGATTCCCTGTTTAATCGCCTCCTACCGAAAAACATAATATTATGATTCCGAGATCCACGTTCAAGACAATGACCATGGCAATAAACCAACTATGACATCATAATGGTCATTGTGACGTCATACCTTGGAAATACTGAGTTGATTTGACAGGACTGTTTTAAGCGAAATGTCCACATATTCATCGTTCAGTCAACCCTTCGAGGCAGAAGAATTAACTTAAAACGTGGACTTGAACCCAAAAATGAACATATCAATATGACGGTGATTTAGCATGGGACTTTGACAATAACATTTCTGATCATGACGTCATACCTTCAAAATGTTGATTTAACCGAAAGAATGCACATTTTCATTTTAATATTGACACAACCATGATAACAAAATGAACACTGTTCAATGGTTTCGTTAGTGCAAAAATGTCACGAGCAGTTTATATGCTATGCATAAAGTCCACATGGTTCTCAAACCACCAGAAACAGATCCGGCCATTGTCTGAAGCACTTCCATCACTTGCACCACATCCCATTTTGTTACGTATCATTTACTGTTATTTGCTTCCGTTAATTAAAGCCAGTCATTGAGTGCGTGTCTCTACGTCAGCAACGGCGACGGTAAGGATGTCGCGGCAGCGTTTAACAGCATACGTACGACGGTTACACGTCAGGACAGGACAGCTAAATGGTCATGGCGTGAGCATTATTGCTGTCATTACCGTGGCGTAAGAGGAATAATGATACGCGTTGTAACATTTAAAGTATTATGAATCTGTCATCGGTACTATCTGGTTTTTACCATCTCCCCTGATGTGAAGACAGTTCTCTTGTCTTTGATCGTCCATACCGACATCGCGAGCCGTTCAGTACTGAGTTTCCATTTCATCTTTATTCAGTTGTTCAGAGAAAGTGGTACCTTTAATGATTATGCTTTGTTTGTGTATATAGAGTGGATTCAGTAAGTCCAGTTTAAATATTGTATACGCAAAGAATCTCTTCTGTGCCAAGGCGCGTGGTGTTGCCCATTTCTATATGTAACATCGAGAATATTAAAAGTAAATCTAACGAAAATTTAATGATTAATTTTTAAGAAAGAAAACTGTATTTTAAAACATATAACCAACCCATTTCACTCCACCTTCCTCTCCCTATTCCTTATCTGTCAAAGCTGGAATTGAATTCATGATATGTGTTCATGTCAATATATTTCCCAGGAAAGGGATTAGGGTTGGTATACTTAACTCTGTGTCACTTTTGGTGAAACCTTTTGGCTATTAATGTCGAACATGGATTATAACCTGAACGAATCTAAATAATCAAACCTATAGATAGCGTAATGACGCCGAACTTAGGTCCTTTTAAAGGCACTTTCTTAATCACACCACATCTCTCTAAAAGTAAATAATGCATTTCTCTCAATAATATTCCAAATAATTAATTTCAAAATAATTACGCATTTAGATTACAATATTAAACTAAAACCTTTGAATGAATTAATGCAACGTTTCCGGCGAACCCCATAGAGTTATGTTCCTTTGAGCGCTTTACCAATATCCATCCTACGCACAACTTGTAGATTGAAACTGGTTCGGCAAATACCGACAAATACATCACGTGCGACAGTTTTCGATGTACGGAGCAATTGTTTTACATTCCATTTATGGCAAGTGTTCACAGTTTGGAAGCTGTTCGCCTCGAAGTTTCAATTATCGATTTCAGGTAAGTGCCGTAAGGAATAATAAGTCTTTATTGCATCAATAGGAAGCTAAAGTGAGAGGCATATGCCCAAAATATATATAATATAAAAATATTGCGAGAATGTGTGACATTGCGCCTTTAACGTTACTGAATCTGTTCACATGCTCGTTCGGGGCCTCTACGTTATTGCATCTGATAAGGAGACCATCATGCACGGTTCATTACGTTGAAACAACGTTGACAACTAAACAAATCTCGACTAACTTTGTTTGGTCACATGATAAACGTTGAATCAACGTTTATGAAAGGTTGATCAACCAAACAACCAAAATTCAACGTTGATTCAACGTTGTGTGCCCGCTGGGGAGATATTTTCTGCAATGGTGTTGATGCATTTACTCTTGCGGCGCTGGGAGAGAAAGTAGGCTATTATGTCCTAACGCAACCGTGTTTCATCAAGTAATGGCGAAACGAACATGACAGAATGTTGGGCTTCTCAAAGCAATAAATACGTCGTTGTAGACGTCATCGATGACTGAATCTGTCAACGACGTAACAATCAACCAACACGTAATATACAACAGATGTGTAGTGAAACAGGAAGTTATAATCAAACAAAGTTATCCCCAAACATTTCTCCTCCACGGCGACCAGGCTGGGCATTCACAATTCACGATGTTCCCCCACGGAAGCCATTATTTCCCACAGTACTAAGCGGCAATAGCTCAGCTGAAGGGTATGGGGCCTGAAAGTCTCGCGAGGCGCTACTTCCGGTACTAAACTGGTTCCCGGCGCCTATTGCGCGTCAACTTGCAATATGTGAGACGGGGCTTACTTCCGGTACCAGATTTCCGGTGACAAGCGTATATTCAAGAACAGGTCTCGCGAAGCGCCGTGACCTAGTTACGGGCCCTATACCACACCGTATCAGATTCAGTAGTTTTATATCAACAAGAACGTCAGTGAATGTTGAATCATCTGACAGCTGTGATTGAGTAATTTTGTGTGAAGTTTTAAAGTTTTTTAAATGTACATCCATCCAGTAATTAAAATTGACCGTATTCAAAAATATTTAGTGATGTCGTCACAGGTTTTCAAAATGAAAAAAACGCTGAGATCTATGTCCACGATCTGTATTGTTACTACAAGTCGTAAGGTACAAGTTGTTACAAGTCACACCGTAAGAACACACCTTAAGGTAACCAGAGAGGCCTCATTAATGTTCATCAATCAAGCTAATTTCTGGTGTCCCCCGCCATGATATTGCTGCAATATTGCTAAAAGCGGCGTAAAACTCACTTACTAGATTTCATCAATCTAGAACTGCATACAAGTGGTACGCTCTTCAAATAGTTATGAATTATACATATATTGGAGTAATGACCTTTTTTAATCATAATGTATTGGGGGTAATGACACATTTCAGTCCGAGTTCATGTAGATCCTGGTGCCCTGTTTCTGATTCATAGTTGTGGATAATAAATTACTATTAATTACGAATAGAGAATAAATATGTATGATGTTAGAAGTATTTATAGTCGAGTCCACGTGAAGTAGGCATCATATTATTTCATTATCATTATATCATTACTTTCGGATAAGGCAAGAGCACTCTTGTCAAGTACCGTGTTTATGTTAACAAATTACATTATTGTTTTTCCCCACGATTTTGATCTTTTCACCTATGAACATAAACAGGTGACATATATTTTTTTTAGACATCTTACTGTCTTTAGAATTTTAGTTTTTCATTTAGTAAGTCCATTAGAGGAATGTTATGAGGTTTCGTCGGTTTTACATTTCTTTCGATAATGTCTCTCAACTCAATTTGGAAAAACAGATACATCGATTCATAAAAACGTTATCATTTTGGTAGTTATAAAAAGAATAAACAACAGCATAATTACCAGAGAAAGATTGAGTGAGTGAATGAGTGAGTGAGTGATTGAGTGTGTGAGTAAAAGGATGGGTGGTTGAGGGAGTGAGTGAAAACTGATGTATGCCGTCAGTGATCAAATCTTTGTGAGTGAGTGAGTGAGTATGGTTTAACGCCGCTTTTAGCAATATTACAGCGATATCACGAAATGGGCTTCACATATTGTACACATGTGGGGAATCGAATCCGGGTCTTCGGCGTGACGAGCCAACGCTTTAACCACTAGGCTACCCCACCACCACATGCCTGGTCACTCAATTCATTAAGTCGCAACTTTCGACAACTATATATTTACTCTTCAAAATAAAGTAAGGGAACTGGAACTGTCGATCTGGATAGGAAGTATATGCGTTGACAAAGTTTCAAAAAACAGACATCTTCTGAACGCACCACCATTTCTGTTAATTCACCACCCCTAAACACAACACATGGGATGCACGTGCAGAACGCAGTAGCCCCATACACGTGCATGGGGTGTCATTCTTGATTTTGACGGTTTTCAAAAAGGTCGATAAATCACTGTAAACCATTAATTTGGACAATCATCTTGCATCACACGGTTGCTATATTTAGTGTTTGTTTCTAGCCGTTTTTTGGTTTGAAAATGAAAATCGTACACATACCAATTTCACGTCATACACCATACATCTTTCAAGAGCAATTACTGTACAAACAACTATGGTCATAAGGAAGCGCAAGTAGTGATGCACTCTCTAAACATTCATTATTATTTTGTCAACATTGATTGACTCCGATATATCTCCCAATTTCTTCAATCGTAAATTAAAAATGAAGTTCCCTTACATTTTGTAAGAGTATAGTTTGCTGGGGACCTATTCAAACCCTGAATATCCACGTAGTTCTTCAGTTGTCAAATCCATGAGCACAAATATGCTGCTTATACACCAAGCATTATAACTGAGACTATTCATGGATTCGAAACAACGTCATGCAACGAGATCGAGAACGCTAGATGAGATTATACAGAAAGTCAGCAATATCTCAAAAGATGGTCACAAACCCAAGCTATATCCAAATTCTTGACCACGCGATTCCCTGTTTAATCGCCTCCTACCAAAGACATAATATCATGATTCCGAGATCCACGTTCAAGACAATGACCATGGCAATAAACCAACTATGACATCATAATGGTCATTGTGACGTCATACCTTGGAAATACTGAGTTGATTGACAGGACTGTTTAAGCGAAATGTCCACATATTCATCGTTCAGTCAACCCTTCGAGGCAGAAGAATTAACTTAAAACGTGGACTTGAACCAAAGAATGAACATATCAATATGACGGTGATTTAGCATGGGACTTTGACAATAACATTTCTGATCATGACGTCATACCTTCAAAATGTTGATTTAACCGAAAGAATGCACATTTTCATTTTAATATTGACACAACCATGGGAATCAGATGATAACAAAATGAACACTGTTCAATGGTTTCGTTAGTGCAAAAATGTCACGAGCAGTTTATATGCTATGCATAAAGTCCACATGGTTCTCAAACCACCAGAAACAGATCCGGCCATTGTCTGAAGCACTTCCATCACTTGCACCACATCCCATTTTGTTACGTATCATTTACTGTTATTTGCTTCCGTTAATTAAAGCCAGTCATTGAGTGCGTGTCTCTACGTCAGCAACGGCGACGGTAAGGATGTCGCGGCAGCGTTTTAACAGCATACGTACGACGGTTACACGTCAGTACAGGACAGCTAAATGGTCATGGCGTGAGCATTATTGCTGTCATTACCGTGGCGTAAGAGGAATAATGATACGCGTTGTAACATTTAAAGAATTATGAATCTGTCATTATATCTGTTTACCATCTCCCTGATGTGAAGACAGTTCTCTGTCTTTGATCGTCCATACCGACACGCGAGCCGTTCAGTACTGAGTTTTCCATTTCATCTTTATTCAGTTGTTCAGGGAAATGGCACTTTAATGATTATGCTTGTTTGTGTATATAGAGTGGATTCAGTAAGTCCAGTTTAAATATTGTATACGCAAAGAATCTCTTCTGTGCCAAGGCGCGTGGTGTTGCCCATTTCTATATGTAACATCGAGAATATTAAAAGTAAATCTAACGAAATTTAATGATTAATTTTTTAAGAAAGAAAACTGTATTTTAAACATATAACCAACCCCATTTCACTCCACCCTTCCTCTCCCTATTCCTTATCTGTCAAAGCGAAATGAATTCATGATAAGTGTTTATGTCAATATATTTCCCAGGAAAGGGATTAGGGTTGGTATACTTAACTCTGTGTCACTTTGGTGAAACCTTTTGGTTATTAATGTCGAACATGGATTATAACCTGAATGAATCTAACAATCAAACCTATAGATAGCGTACACTGCCGAACTTAGGTCCTTTAAAGGCACTTTAATCACACCACACCTCTCTAAAAGTAAATAATGCATTTCTCTCAATAATATTCCAAATAATTTATTTAAAATAATTACGCATTTAGATTACAATATTACACTAAAAACTTTGAATGAATTAATGCAACGTTTCCGGCGAACCCCATAGAGTTATGTTCCTTGGAGCGCTCTTTACCAATATCCTACGCACAACTTGTGATTGAAACTGGTTCGGCAAATACCGACAACACCACGTGCGACAGTTTTCGATGTACGGAGCAATTGTTTACATTCCATATATGGCAAGTGTTCACAGTTTGGAAGCTGTTCGCCTCGAAGTTTCAATTATCGATTTCAGGCAAGCCGTAAGGAATAATAAGTCTTTTATTGCATCAATAGGAAGCTAAAGTGAGTGCATATGCCCAAATATTATAATATTGGGCAAAATATTGCGAGAATGTGTGACATTGCGCCTTTAACGTTACTGAATCTGTTCACATGCTCGTTCGGGGCCTCACGTTATTGAATCTGTTAAGGAGCCCATCATGCACCTTGGCAGTTTTGTGTGGCACTAACGTAAATATACGCTTACGTGCAAAGCACAGGACTCGCCGTTGGTTGTGATGAAGCCGGATATTAGGAATAATATTCAAACCATAAGGAATGGTATTATTCATGCGATACTAACTCCACATATTATGATTGTGTGCAAGTGTCAATTAGAGCAAACTTGATAATAATATGTTTTCACTTCTAGTGTTTGGCTTGAGTATTATTACAGCAATTGTTTTAGGCATTAATCGATAGTTTTCACTAAGTGTGTGACTGTGATCGATACTTGTATCGGGATATTAGATGGCGATGGATGGGTGGATCGTCCCACCGCTCATTACGAACTGATTTTGAGAACTTCGTTATATCCATTTTAGACAACATGTAATGTTCGAGGTGGGTCATATGAGAGTCAATACGGCGAGTATGAACATATGAGACAAAGGCCCACATGCACAAAGTGGTCTTAACCCTACGATGATCGTAACTCCCATACTCTAACTTAGCCTTGAGATGGTCGTAACTCTAAGATTGCTTTGTGCACGTGGGCCTTTGTGCAAGGGAGCCCAGGGTCCCGATCCGCCAAACGTTCGTACTGCTACGAATATGATAAACTATAGAGTTACGACAGGGCGTAAAGTTACGAATGCTTTGTGGATCGGATCCAAAACACTTACAGTTTAAATCGAAGAGGAAACTTGTGACAGCGACAGCATTCTGCTGCCTTATTTCCCATATAGCAGGAATACGGTACTCTAAGCAGCCATGGCCAAAAGCGTTTTTACGTGAACTATCACTTCCAGCTGATTAATGAGTGATTGCATCGCTGTAGCTTCATGTTCAACAAAGAACCACTCGTCAGTCTCTTGTAAGTAACACATTCGCTGTCTGTAAATCTGTAACGTAAGCCCTTCCTGGCATGTAAAAAAATGGCGTTTCTGAAAATCGGTGCCTGACAGCTGTCTGTGTGAGTGAGACAAACTCCATTGTGTTTCAGTTACGTCAGTGTACTTTAATTGAGAAAATATTTTCTTGCGATGATGCCCCAGCTGATGCATGTATAAGGAATAACAGGATTCGATCTAAGGGTCAGCATATCCTGGTAGCTAGGGGAGACAACTCTGTCAGTGGTTGCGGTGCCTGCTCCACTGGTGCTCAGGTTTTTCTTACCTGTTTGTTGTCCAGTCTTAAGTATATTTTTCATTGAGTAAGAAAAAAACATATTAATTTTCGGTATAGAGCTATGTTACCTGCAGAACACGTGGGTCAAAATTAGGTGACCTCCCCTCCAGAATTTCAGCAAACTTTGCTCGGCTTCGTTCTATTATACCTGTACTTCCTTCATTATGAAGTGAAGAAAACAGATCACGGTCGGAGATTGCGCACCAAATGTCAAGTTTTTCTTTGAATTCTGCCCAAATGTACACCGACACATTACTGTAACCACGGTTTGTAACCTATAATTGTACGTATCATTGTGCCCAAATGCCTACAGACAATGATTGAAAAAAACCGTTTCAGTAAATGTTGATTCTGTACCTTGTAAGAACTATGTAATATGTAAGGATCCGGGTTAGAATTGATTTTCAGCAACCCATGCTTATAAGAGGCGAGTAACGGGATCGGATGGACATACTTACTTGGGAAACACATGTCATCGTACCCCAATTGCGTAGATCGATGCTCATGATGTCAAACAAACAACAAAGTAAAACTAAACGGTACCAGTTTCACAAAACAGGACGTGTTGGAGAACAGAGCCCAGAGCCGTCTTCATAGTGAGTGAGTTTACATTTACGCCGCACTCAGCAATATTCCAGCTATGTGGCGGTCATTAAATAATGGAGTCTGGACCAGACAATTCAGGGATCAACAGCATGAACATCGATCTACGCAATTGGGATACGATGACATGTGTCAACCCAGCGAGCCTGACCACCCGATCCCGTTAGTCGCCTCTTACGACAAGCATGGGTTACTGAAAATCAGTTCTAACCCGGACCTTCACGGGTGCCGTCTATATAGAGTGAGAATGTTGTTTAACGCTAGAGTCAATAGGACATGTATTTATGGATATCTTCACAAATTCTACTCAGGGTATAAAATCAGCCATTTTCGCATAATCAAAACTCCCTGATTTCAGGATTCTACGAGACAGTGACTGAAATCAGA
Organism: Haliotis rubra; assembly: GCF_003918875.1. Classification (NCBI taxonomy): domain Eukaryota; kingdom Metazoa; phylum Mollusca; class Gastropoda; order Lepetellida; family Haliotidae; genus Haliotis; species Haliotis rubra. The sequence goes on from NW_025767081.1 coordinate 639,660, forward strand.
CATTGCATCTAAAGTACTTGGGGTCCTAACGCCCATTCTGAGCCTCTGGGGTACCTCATTGTGAGATACCAGATTTTACCTGAGGATTGACATAAATAATAATAATAAATAATAATTGGCTGAAGAAGTAGGTTTTGAGCAAGTTCTTGAAAAGTGACTGGGTATATGACTAAACATGATTGTTTAACTCCATGCAACACTGCTGTGTCGAAGTTGAAGATCTTCGTAAATACTTCAAGTTATCCGAAGTTCGACACAACCGAAAAGATATATAGAAATAATACGAAGGGAACCGGTCTTTGCTTCGAGACCACCGTAACTTCAACACATGTTCGACGGTGTTTAATTGTATACGTCTTTCTTGTTCCCAGGTTTTGTCCGAGCGTGTTCTTCTATCTCGGGAGCGTTGTCCCCGCTATCTGGTTCCTGGAACTTCATGCCATGGAAGAGCGGATTGCAGAGAAGGAAAATTTCAACACCACCATCATCGGTCGCAACAACACCGCCGAGGATCTTAGCATGACCATTGCAGAACTGGGGGTAAGTTTCCTCTCAACATGCCTGTAGTGGCATCAACATCACCATTCATAATTATGAATGAGTCGGTGAATGAGTGAATTTGGTTTTACGCCGCTTTTAGCAATATTCCAGCAATATCACGACAGGGGACACAAGAAATGGGCTTCACACATTGTACCCATGTGGGGAATCGAACCCAGGTCTTCAGCGTGATGAGTAAACGCTTTAACCACTAGGCTACCCAACCGCCCCTGATTATGAATGAGTTTAACACTCTTATATGTCACGGTATTAGCTTGATGTGCGTTTTTATTTAGTTCTGACAACACGATGAGCATGTGTTTATGAATCACTATGGTGATGACACCAGGTGGAGGTTCGCGAAAAGCTGATTGATTAGTTAAATCCGTCATTAACACACGCAAAATAGGCAAGTCAAGTCCCCTGACACCCGACAGTCACAGTAACATATGGCACCACATATGGCACATGTTCTTGACCAGCTATCCTCCTTCCTTTGATGCCATACGGGCACGTGGTGCGTCTTTCATCAGATATGGTAACCTAACAAGCGTGGTCTAAATCTTACGTGTATTTCTGCACATGTTGTTGAAGTATTTAAGTACCTCTTAAAGTCAACACAGCTTTCAAATGATCTGTAAACATCACCTAAACCGTCATTTAAATGTGCACTCATGACGAAACTACAGCACTTTGTCGAAAATATCTTCAGTGGAATCTCTATTTACCAAAATATCACTCAACTATGTGCAAATAGTTTTAAAATGACAGTTTCACCTCGACCTCATGACATGTCCTAACTCAGTAGTGTTTCTCTGCAGTCGTTATCCGTGCGCTTTCAGCAGCTTGAACCAATATTTGATGCTTCTTATAACGACAAATAAAGTATGAATACCACGCATTCCCATAACTCATGAATTTCCAATATGGATTGTGAACCTGCCACCTGGGCTGTAGCTGTAACGTTGGTAGTTCCGCTATGTTTGGGAACTCGCATCAGCCAGTCAGGTCAACATGACCTGGTTCCTTTGTAACGTTATCTGTTAAACCGTCGAGGCGGTGGGTGAGTGAGTGAGTGAGTGAATGAGTTTACTTTTACGCCGCACTCACCAATATTCCAGCTATATGGCGGCGGTCTGTAAATACTGGATCAGACAATCCAGTGATCAACAGCATGAGCATCGATATGCGCAATTGGGAACCGATGACATGTGTCAACCCAGTCAGCGAACCTGACCACCCGATCCCGTTAGCCTCCTCTTACGACAAGCATGGGTCACTGAAGATCAATTCTAACCCGGATCTTCACGGGTCTCGGGGCGGTGGGATTACCTAGTGGTTAAAGCGTTACCTCGTCCAGCTGAAGATCATGGTTCGACTGACTTCCCATATGGCCTTGTACTGCTGGAATATTGCGAGATGCGGCGTAAACCATACTGACTGATTCAAATCTGATGTCATAAAATTCCCTAAATTATAAGATATGTTACTTTCAAGTAATGGTTGTATGATAATGAAGAACAAATTACAACCGGTAGTGAAGTATAACAGTAGATCTTATGGTCTCCAACAATCGACGATAGAGGTAAGATGGGAAATTTCAAAGCAAACGCTTTTGGATCAGTAGTGCGTAATACTGACCAGATTTGTCAGACTAATCTTCGACAAGGTATACTGCTTATCAGGTTCCTGATTGTAATTTGAAAGAACCTGTTTTAATTAGCGCGTGGACAGGTTAAGCCAACGTGGTCGGCGGCCTATGACGTTGACGCACACGAATTCTATCATGTTCTATACGTGTTCAATGAGGATAAGTCTGGCTCATTGCTTGCCATGGCATTGTAATGATGTGCTGTTCGAGGGGAGCTTACGGTGTGGTAACCTAGTGGATAAAGCGTTCGCCCGTCTCGCCCAAGACCCGGGTTCGATTCATCACGTGGATTCCATACGCCGTCAATGTTGTGAAGTTACTAATACCGGGGTTATCAGCCAGTACAGTTTCGAGTATCAGTATTTGTACAGTTAACACAATAATCCATCAGCCAACAACAGCGTTTACTATTAATTAAGATTTGTAAGATTCATTGACCATTACTTTAAACTTCATCATCAGTCGGTAACCTGGACAGTTGGGCTAACAGATTAGAATCTTGTAAGACGCGACAAGTAGGTCATTAGGTCTGACTTCACTGTCATATTATACTGATCAGTTAATGCATTTGACCAGTGGTCACACTCTACCAGTGTCTATCAGATAACCTCACGGTCAGCCAGTCCTGCACGGTGACCCCTTAAATACAGTCTCTGTATGCAGTGGCTCTGTCGGTTCCGATTAAGGAACAGGGTTATTTCGTACTTTCGCCGATCCTAGTTTTAATACCCAAGTGCTTGGTTATTGGGAAAACGGCGTTTATGGCCTTGTTCGCGATGTTCTTCGGGAATTAAGATAAAACAGGATTATTAAGGTTTATGATCTTTGTTAAGAAGATTGATCATGAATGAACCGTTTGATGAAATAATGCACTGGCTGCAGGACTATAAAATATGTGTGTTCTTGCGTCGAGACTGACATTTAGTTTAATGCCTTTCTCTGCGGCAGTGCTATCAACCTGGCATCAGCAGAGCGGATGGTTCAGATATCCAACATTTATTCATCCAGATCTGCAGTAGATCCGTGGCATTCCGTATATCAGGATTAATGGCAGGGATGGCGTTTGAATTTTAGGGAAAGAAAGGTCAAGGAAGATCAAGGTTTTTATTTGGTTCTCGAAAATAATTGGCCCCGTTTCACAAAGCTCTCGTAAGCCTAAGATCTCGTAACTTTTCTAGTAGCATTCGTACCTCCTATGATACAAACATGATTCCGAGTCATCTATGGAGACGTTATTGTATGTGCAGAGTAGCGTCCCTTAGCTGTGCCTGAATCCGAGGCCGTGGGTCAGCACCATGCTTTGTTTGTTTGAGTTTGGTTTTACGCCGCTTATAGCAATATACGTGTACCAGCAATATCACGGCGGGGACACCAGAAATGGGCTTCACACATTGTACCATGAGGGGAATCGAACCAGGGTCTTCAGCGTGAAGAGCGAACGCTTTAACCACTAGGCTACCCCAACGCCCCTGTCTCAATAAGAGGGACCCCAGAGGTTAAGATTGGGCGACAGCACCCCAAGTACTTTGGTAGCAGTGTCTGATTTCAGTGACTGTGATGAACATTTGGAAGACATACATCATATTTCTTCAACAAACGCATTTTTTACGTAACATTCAATTGAAGACATTGTTTTTACTTTGATTTTATTGAAATTCTATCCACTACTGTACTCAGATCAGTTGGAACGTCCACCTGTTATCCCATACTTAGTGATGAACTACACCATTCCATTGTATTTGAATAGCTGGTTTACTCAAATGACTTTAGAGAACAGATGTTCTGCTTGTAGTAGAATGTAGGTCAGTCAAAAGGCAGACAGTGACTACTGGGTTTTAACACCGTTGTATGCTGTTTCAGTGTATCATTTGTCACGACATGTCATGAAATGGCAGACTTAGGTGGGTAACGAATATTCGGCAATTACCGTATTTCCTGTTATATATTACCTCGAGAACTGGTACTTTGAATGATTTCTCATTCCGAAACATCATTAATAATATTTAATTTGCTGCAACAATAAATGTGCAAAAGTATTACCACGTGAGGAAAATTGTTAATGTCTCATCTTAGCTAACAGATGAGTATCGGGTTGTCAGTTATTTACGAGCATGTTAATAGGATCTCCATCATATGTTAACTATACAGGGGTTAGGCTTAAACCGTGCCTCAGCAGGATAGCGATGCCTCGTTTGTCTGGTTTTGTCATGAATCTCATCAGCTAAAGACTTTTACTGATTCGATATTTTGTATCTCCAACACAAATGTTTGTGTATCTTCATAGCACAGAGCAGAGTGAGTGAGTTTGGTTTTACGTCGCTTTTAGCAATATTCCAGCAATATCACGGCGGGGGACACCAGAAATGAGCTTCACACATTGTGCCCATGTGGGGAATCGAACCCGGGTCTTCGGCGTGACAAGTGAACGTTTTAACCACTAGGCTACCTCACCGCCCTCACAGAGCATGAAACACAACGTGGACAGGGTATTATTAATAGTAGCCGTGTCAGCAGCTGTAGCAATATAAGCAGCAGCTGTAGCAGTATAAGCAGCAGCTGTAGCAGTAGAAGCAGCTGTAGCAGTAGAAGTAGCAGTACAAGCAGCAGCAGTAGCAGTAGAAGCAGCAGCTGTAGCAGTACAAGCAGCAGCTGTAGCAGTAGAAATAGCTGTAGCAGTATAAGCAGCAGCTTCTGTAGCAGTAGAAGTAGCAGCTGTAGAAGTAGAAGAAGCAGCTGTAGCAATACAAGCAGCAACTGTAGCAGTAAAAGTAGCTGTAGCAGTATAAGCAGCAGCTGTAGCAGTGCCAGTAGCTGTAGCAGTATATGCAGCAGTAGTAGCAGTCCCAGTAGATGTAGCAGTAGAAGTAGCTGTAGCAGTATAAGCAGCAGCTGTAGCAGTAGAAGTAGCTGTAGCAGTATATGCAGCAGTAGTAGCAGTCCCAGTAGATGTAGCAGTAGAAGTAGCTGTAGCAATACAAGCAGCAGCTGTAGCAGTAGAAGTAGCTGTAGCAGTATAAACAGCAGCTGTAGCAGTATATGCAGCAGTAGTAGCAGTCCCAGTAGCTGTAGCAGTAGAAGCAGCAACAGTAGAAGCTGAAGAAAGAGCAGTAGCAGAAGTAGAAACGACAGTAGTAGCTGTAGCAGTAGCAGTGGTAGAAGCTGTACTAGAAGATGTAGCACTAACAGCAGCAGCAGTAGTAGTAGTATTGCTGATGGTGGTGGTGGTAGTCGTAGTAGTCGTAGTCGTAGTCGTAGTCGTAGTAGTAGTAGTAGTAGTAGTAGTAGTAGTAGTAGTAGTAGTAGTAGATTTGTCACATCCTGACGGTGAAAGATGTTGCAGTAACGGATCTGATTCGGTCACGATTGTTCCTCTCACACAACACACTCTGATGCAGATGTACTATTACAGACAGTACGGTACTGCTCTTCTCCCGATACCTATCTATCACGGGCCATGCAGGTAATCGACAGAAAGCCCACGCTGTTGTGCGGCATCAATTCATAGATAAAACAGAAAGTCGGTAGTCACATCTGAAATCTCCATTACACAATTTCAAAGTTTTGAATGCTCTAAGGGATTGGCAAAATAATCAGGTGACTCCGGCCCTAGCAACACATGTGCTGCTTTGTTGGTAAACAAACCCGTTTTCAGAGAGCTTAGACATTATATGAAAATAAATGCCAGGTGGTTCAACGTAAAAGAGGCACCGCCAAGATAGGCGTTCTGATTAGGATTCTGGTCACTATGGTAACGAGGGTATGTTTGTAAACAGACTCAAAGTGACGGATGGGAACCCTATCAAACCCACTCATCTCTTCTTGGAAATTAATATCGTATTCGAGTGTTAGCAAGGAAGCTACATTAAATATGAAATGGGGTTAGTTATGTATGAAATTAATATTCCATGAGATGGCCCGCGTAATTATTTGGTATTCAATATCAAACGTCTGAAATTGTTTTGTCGCACGTCAAGGGACACTCATCACTTCCGGCGCACGTGCTCCGCTCTCGAACAAAGTGCTCCTCAATTGTGTTTACATTCAATGACCGTGTCGTTATCTACGCCTACTGTAAAACGAATTAAATACAAATAACGTGGTGTGGTGATTTATTAAGATGATATCTTCGTTACAACTTTCTTTGATAGCAATATGAGATGAATCATTCGGTGCAAACGCCTGCTAAGCAAAGTACCAGGCTCGTCGTCTTGGTTGGAACACCCCGCCCTGCACATGTTTTTATTCCCTGAGATTTCACGTGTTTATACACACCGATTACCTGTAATATATTCTCCCAATTCCTTGAGGTTATCTTGGAGGTAATTTCTTGTTCACAACCAGAAAACATAAGCTGTGAAAGTATCTTATCGTAGACTGGGTTTCTGATCAGATATATGACGTCGTGTGCGCACATGCCCGCTGGGCGTGCGATTAACAAAACAGATAACCGGTGTCAGGTATAATTTAAGAAACATGTTATTACCATCATAATATGCCGTCGCTTTTAAAACGAACAATAAAATATTTTAAAGAGTGTGTCAAAGTGTACGTTATCAGGTTGGGAAAATGGATCATATTTACACATATTTATTCTAAAAATTTTTAAAAAGAGCTCATCATCTTATAGAAATTCTGAACATGTTTCAAAAAGTCGTATAACTGAAGAAAATTTGGCTGAAACTCGAATATTGTTGTCGGGATTTTTTTTCTCTACTTTTATTGCTTCTATATATTCTATTTTAGCCTTATACCAAGTTTAATGGCTTTCTTACCAGGGATTATTGATTATACATATCGATATTTACTTTACTAAAGCCCCCTCTGTTGATACAAAAAAAACCATGCATGCAATCTTAGAAACGATAAAAGATTACGTTTTACATCAGATAACCGAGAGAAAGGTAAAGCGTCTTTTGCTGTGATATTGGCTGTTTGTTCGTGTACAGTAGAGCTTAACGACAGCCTTTACAGTGCTTACTAGGATTAGAGGTTTATCGCAGTTATAGTTACACGTAGTAGTGCTTACAATCAGTATTGCTTATACACAACTGTACTTACCATTAGCAGTGGTTACGTACCCACCGCTGTGCTTACTCAAATCAGTGATGATCTAAAGTGCTTACGTAACGTATGTTATATTTGGGATTACACTTTCTTAGTAAAGTACAGATTCTAGTACTTTTTGGGTTGAATCCCATCCGGGATTCGAACCCACACCCTCAGAGTCAGGCACCTAATCGCCAGCACACAAAGTCAGACGCCTAGACCGCTCAGCCACCGCTGCTTCCACTAAAATGGAGGTCGGACAACTGATAGTATAGACTGCGGACTTTGTGTTCCCCTCTGATAAAGTGCTTACCCAAAGTAGTGATGATCCAAGTGGTTACCCAAAGTAGTGATGATCCAAGTGGTTACCCAAAGTAGTGATGATCCAAAGTGTTGTGATGATCCAAAGTGCTTACCCCCAAAGTAGTTGTGATGATCCAAAGTGGTTCACCAAAGTAGTGATGATCCAAAGTGCTTACCCAAAGTAGTGATGATCCAAAGTGCTTACCCAAAGTAGTGAAATAACGGTTACCCAAAGTAGTGATGATCCAAAGTGCTTATTAAGCACAGCTGCAGGTAAACGCTATTTCGGGTAAGCACTTTGGATCATCACTACTTTAGGAACACAATTTCCGAAATAGTGTTTATTTAGAGCAATGCTTGTCTAAAAAGAACCCGTTTGAATCACCTAAAATTGTGCTTACCTGCTCGTCTATTTTCTGAGGCAATCAGCCAATCCCCAACAATAATATTAGCTCAGCATCTCCTGCTTGTGATAACAAACATATTATATCAGATCGTCCCCTTCTCAATACAAAAGTGTTCACTGCATGAACTCTTGTTTTTTTGTTTTGCTTTTCGTTATGTTATTCTACGTCACGCCCTCGTGTAGTTGTTTAACGTCTCGCCCTCGTGTTATATATTAGGTGAGTGAGTGAGTTGCACTGTTAACAGTAGACGAGTTATATAAGCGTGTCAGCTCCGTGTTAGAGGGATGCCTGAACTGACACCAGGTACATGCACTAAGAGTTATGGACTGGGTGAAAGACACACGGAACATACTTTATTCCTTTTTCACGCTAACAATAAATATGCGGAGTTGTGGCCCTTAGTCGTTGCAGGATGCTCAAAAGGTCGGTTAGAATCCAATCCAATCCATGATTATGAATGAGTGAGTGAATGAGTGAGTTTAGTTTTACGCCGCTTTTAGCAATATCCCAGCAATATCATGGCGAGGGACACCAGAAATGGGCTTTACACATTGTGCCCATGTGGGGAGTGTAACCCGTATCTTCGGCGTGACGAGCGAACGCTTTAACCACTAAGCTACTCCACCACCTAGAATCCAAGATTTGCTTTATAATTGATTAATTATGGTTGATCATGATTTGTTATTTCAAAGTCATGTGACTTCGTGTGTCAATACTACTGATTTAACGTGAGTATTGTAGTTAAGACTGACACAATGGTAGCTATGGACAAGTCCAGTGGGAGAGGTGTTTGCCTGTCTGACATAGGATATACCTGGTTGTTTCCATGTTTGATATTGTGTATGGTGTGTGTGGTTGTATGAACAAAACACATCTGATGGTTTCGGCGACTGTCTTTCGCAGAGGAACGATTTGTTTGTAATTTTGGGGTCAAATCAAATGTTCAAGTGCATGCAATGTTTGGCGCCGCGCTTAGGAAAGTTTAGTTTTAAATCTCTACACTTCGATTGACATGGTCAGCCTAAGGCCTGGAAATATTTCAGAAGCAATGGGGAACCATGTAGCAAACATGGCGGACAGATGTCGGGACAAAATGGAAGATGCTGTATCACTTCCGACTTTGTGAGGGGTCATTCCTGTTGTTTGATTGACAGGATAATTTCATTGCACATATAATGACCATCAGGCTTGTTAGGCCATCGATATGACTACTTATTAACCGCAACCTTGTTAAGTTCAAATCACCATGTGTCACTGACGGAATCCTGCGAGTGACAGAGGCCGAGTTCATGTAAAGGTTACATACGAATTAGAGGTGAACAGCACAACTGTACAATTGTGCTCAATAAACACCCTGTTTTGTTGTAATACAACTTGGTTGAACAGACAAATGCGTTTATGGAGAAGAGCACAATCCTCCTCTGTCATACTATATCACATTTGAATATCCTGAGGATTTGGGATGCTTAGCTCCATGGTTAACGCTTTTGTTTGCCATGCCGGAGGTGCGATGGTTCGATTCGCACATGAATACAATCAAGGAAGACCATTCTATAGTGACTGTTGCTTATTCCCAGTGTGTCTGTCGAGATTTTCGGCAAGAAAAGTACCCAGTGTATTTAATTATCATTAGAGGCCGTTAAGTGGAATGTGGTGAATCTCTCTAACTTGTTTGATCGCGTGTCACGGTGACCCGACTGTGTAGAACGTTGCTCATGACATTGTCTGGCCCGGTTTCAATGGCCCATAGACCGACGCCATAAAACTTGAATATTGGTGTTAAACATCAAACAAAACTCACCAAATGCAACTAAGTCATCAGTAAGATCACATCCTGAACCACTGTACAATATAGTACGTTTATAACGAACTCTGGTTATAACGAACTAACGGATATATCGATTGCTGTATATTTCAGTTATTATATAACGAACTCCGGTTATAACGAACTGGTATTTTTTGTTCTTTTCGCTTGTACATTTTAACTATTTTATAACGAAATACGGTTATAACGAACTGGTATTTTTTGTTCTTTTCGCTTGTACCTTTTAGTTATTTTATAACGAACTCCGGTTATAACGATCTGGTATTTTTTGTTCTTTTCGCATGTACATTTTAGTTATTTTATAACGAACGCCGGTTATAAGGATCTGGTATTTTTTGTTCTTTTCGCTTGTACATTTTAATTATTTTATAACGAACTCCGGTTATAACGAACTCGTATTTTTTTTGTTCATTTCGCTTGTACATTGTTATTTTATAACGAAATACGGTTATAACGAACTACGGTTATGAGAAACTCAAAGTAGTGGGCCCATCGAGTTCGTTATAACCGTAATTTTCTGTATCTACGTGTTCTTGCAGCTTGAGATCAACATCCCTCTCTCTCTGGACGCGGACCTCTGGCTCCGAACCATTGAACAGTTCCTCCTGCTCATGCTCATCGTTGGGCGATGGATGTTGCCCAAAGGCGCCCTGTCACATGACCAGCTGTCTCAACTCCTATTGGTCTACGTGGGCACGGCTGCTGATATAGTCGAGTTTTACGAGGCCTTCAATGAGGAGGAGGTAAGTGACACGTTGACATTTCAGCTATAAGAAACCCTGCGTCAGTGCTAATTCGTTAAGTTTTGAAATAAACCTTCTGTAAACAGATATAAATTTAGATTTGATTCCACTTTTATCGATGGCAGCTGTTGTTGAGAATTTAAATCCTTGCAGACTTTTAATATATTCAAGCGGTATGTTTACTTTTTTTAAATCTATGTGTGTGAATTTCCCACAGAAAATGATTACTAAGAATGTTCAGTGTTGGACCATTGTCGTCTTCACATGACCTTCGCATTTCCTGTTCACACAAAATTCGTGGGAGACATTTTACAAATAAGGACCGGCGGATTATGTTAATATCAGTCTGAGGATGGTGGGGTAGCCTAGTGGTTAAAACATTCGCTCGGGTTCGATTCCCCACATGGGTACAATGTGTGAAGCCCATTTCTAGTGTCCCCCGCTGTGATATTGCTGGAATATTGCTAAAAGCGGCGTAAAACCAAACTCACTCCCTGATATCAGTCTCAACTCTCTAATAACCAAGATGTGTTATTTTACGCCTCAATATCCACGTTTTGGGCTTTTTTGCCGATTTAGCAATATCACAGCAATATCATGGCTGGGGACACTTGAAATGGGATTCATATTTCGTACCCATGTGGGGAATCGAACCCCGGCCTTGTATGGTGACGGGCTTTGAATAATCGAGTATGGACCAGACACATCAGTGGTGTGATTCATACTCAACGTCCCTCTCCGCGGTAGATGAAAGACAATCAACGATGTCATCGATCCCAGCCATCCAATCCACTCAAAGTATCTCTTGCAAAAGCGGGAGTTACATACAAAATTCTATTGAAGGGGAAGGGGTGGTGGGGTAGCCAAGTGGTTAAAGCATTCGCTCGTTATGCTGAAGACCCGGGTTCGATTCAGTGTGCGAAATAGTTTCCAAAATCTGCTTTCCCGTCGGGCTAGCTATGCCGGAACGTTACTTGCCCACAAAATAATTCACTAGCCCGAAAATTGAATGTAGACACGGGTTTCATCATTAAACTGCTAATATGATGAACATTTTTATCAGGCCATAATCTTGCATGATTTGTAACTTAACAAATCGGAGAGAGGGATATATTTAAAAAATGACCCCATGAAAATTCACTAGCCAGTCGGGCCAGTGACTGTGGAGTTTTACTGGCCCGACTGGATTTGTACTAGCCACGGGCTAGCGGGCCAGTGGCTATTTCGCACACTGGTTCGATTCCACACTTGGGTACAGTGTGGAAAGCTCATTTCCGGTGTCCCCCGCCGTGATATTGCTGGGATATTGCTAAAAGATGCGTTTTCGACCTGAAAAGGGCAGTCTTTAGAGGAAGGTTTTAAGCAGTTAGGGCCTGAGACATGTACCCCTTTTGTAAAACCCACGGTCACAGTGCTGACAAACACGAAGCACCGCCTATACGGGGACGCAACTCTGTATATCGAGTTACGGCCCCTTGATGATTGGTCTTCTTGCTCACTTCACAGTGTACAAGTGCTCACGTAGAGTGAACGCTATATCCTTAACAAACTTCCAGAAGTAGAGGTAGACTATGACATTATTTTAAGAGATAAATATCACTCAGTAAACAACGATTGATGATGTTGATAGTACATCTGTTTGATGTTTCCTTCACCCAGTAAGTAGCTCTGCACGTGTGAAGACTTCTTTTGTCATACTTAATCATAGACGCGGTCTTAAAGCAGGGAGTGACGTCATAGTTTATCTTAATGAGACTACAATCAGTGCTTTAGTGCAGCCTGGTAGGGTTTGTCAGAGAGGTGTCATTCAACTGATAACTTCTCCAAACAGAATTATTCCAGTCCCGAAAAACAGATAATCTAAGCATCGCTGATTATTTTGACAAAAACTCCATCAAATATAGTCAAAAACCGTTGTGTCGAACATTCAGTTGTGTCGAGGTAAAAGCTTGATCCCTGCTTTTTACTTATCCAATCTTCATTTTGCGGTTGTATTAAACCTTGGATAACTCGAATGATTTACGAAGTCCCTTGAACTTCGTTGGTTGGTTGGTTAGTTTGTTGTTTAACGTCGCACTCAGCAATATTCCAGCTATATGGCGGCGGTCTGTAAATAGTCAAGTCTAGACCAGACAATCCAGTCATCAACAGCATGAGTATCGATCTGCGCAAATGGGATACAGTGACATGTGTCAACCAAATCTGCGATCCTGACCACCCGATCCTGTTAGTCGCCTCTTACGACAAGCATGGGTTGGTGAAGACCAATTCTAACCGGATCTTCATGGGGGAGATAATTGTAGATACCTGAAGACCAATTCTAACCCGGATCTTCTCGGGTCTCTTCAACTTCGACACAACGGTGTTTGACGAAATAAGTGAAATATTATTAGTGGATTGCATCTTTGTTTTCTGAGAGTTTTTCTCACATAAACATAATTTAAGGATTATTTCTAGTTATACTGAGTTCACACTGTGCAGTAAAGTTGTGTATCGTGGTCTAAGTGGCGAGACGATATATCCCGATACCAGTTTAATTAGGCGGGACGATCATGAAAGTATAGGCAAGGAACCTGCGAGACGATTATCATCACGATACAATGGTGGCGATACGATACGTATCCCGATACTTTACAATTTCTAATAGCAGAACATACATGATAGATAAAATGACTGAATCTTTATTTGTTATACGGCAGATCTTGTGTTACATTCACACACACTTAAAAAGCTGTTCATTTGATAAAGTTTCAGCATTTAAAGCTTTTAAAGTACAGTCAAATATATTCAGTATACTTTGATCTAACATATATAAGTTTGAAACCGAAGTTTCCTTTGGGAAGGTGTGTTTCTGCACCGATGCTGTCGCAAACAATTCAATGTAATTTATATCAGAATTCAGAATCACTGAAAATAACTGCTTTCTAAATTGTATCTTCTCTTTGTTCTCTTTCTTATCAAAGCTAAGACATCGTTCATAGTTGTTAATAAATGGTGTTATTTGTCAAACAACTAAAACATATTTCAATTACTTAAAGGCAAGTATTCTACAGTTCACAGAGTTTGAAAAATGTTCACACTCTTTCACTTATACACCAACTCCTTTGTCCATGTAACAAAGATAACAGACACAGACAAATTCCTAAAAGGTTCAATTTGTTTTTAAAATTCAGAAGAATTTCAAAGAGACTCCCTTCCTACCCCTTATGCAATACTCCTCACAACTTTAACTAGTATTGAAGTTGTATCGGAATATATCGTTTCTTGTGGCGATACATCGATGTATCGTGGACCCTTGCGATATAAATATCCTGATATACAGTATTGCCTAAATGTGTTTTGTATCGATGCACTCGTATCGCGTAGCTGACGATGCAAACATCGATACTATCGATGAATTGTTATACCACTATTGTGCAGCTACTCTTGGTCATGAATGGCGTCCCATCCGTCACTTCCTGCTGATAAGGTTTTATAAGGGTATTTGTATCCACATATATAATTCATCAGCTCCTTCAGGTAAAAACGGTGTTTACACGAGAAAACTAACAAATTGAATATCCTCTTCACAATAAGTGGATGTAATTTCCGGACAATGTAAATAAGTAAAATGTTTTTCAAAAACATTTCGGTGTCAGTGTAAACAAGCTATCTAAACACATATGATTTAAACTGTTGTAAATTTATCTTAAGAAGTCACGCCCTCAAACTTTCCATTCTTTCATGCGTTACCTGACCAATTAACATTTTGAGGATGTAAATAAATTTTTATCTGAAAATGTACTTTTTGATCTTCTGTTTTTTCGTCCGACCGACCTCAGTGTTTTGGCCAAAAATCCTCAAAAGAAGGTATACACCCATCGAGGTAGTGAAAAATGATACAAACAAGAGCTGGGTATTTCATTTGTATGCAGGTGCTATAATTCTGGACCTTAAGTTTGCAGCGTTTCGGCGACCACTTTTGAGCCAAATAACGTTTAGAAATGGACTGTTTGGGTTTTCTTTTTGTCAAATCAAAGTTTCACGTGCAGGCATGTTGTAGGATCTTTTGTCTGGCTGACTATGTAACTGCATTACATGTAACTGGGAACTTTGGACAAACCAGTTTCAGAAAATGCGGGAGAGAAATATCTTCTGTTTTTACATTTTGAAATCAATTTACGTTTCCACGAAGTAAACTGTTTCTCATTTTCAGGTAAAACACAACCGCCTGCTGTGCTACATAATTCTGGGAATATGGTCCGCAAGTCTCATCCAGTTCACGTTAGTTCTCACAGCCACGAGAGCTCGTCGAGACCAGTCCGGCGTTCCCACACAGTACAACAAGGAGGAAGAAGGTGGATGCTGCAATCCGGAAATCTACGGAATCATGATTTCCATTGCCTTACAGGATCTTCCCTTCCTCGTTGTGCGCATGCTCCTCATCTTCAAATACGGTGTCGTGAGTTACACCAATATGTTTTTCACCTCCAAGAACTCTCTAGTCATCGTGTTGTTGATGTATCGTCTGGTCGTGGTCCAGATGGAGGCGGTCAAGTCGGACAAGACCACCCCTTCCCCAACGCGACAGTCACGTGTTCATGACATGCCGATCTACGACGGTAAGGCCAGCCTTATCTCCCCTGATCGAGCACCGAATGTGTATGCCTCAAATCCGAGAAGACCGCCAAAATTTCGACAACAGGAAAATTCCAAAGTTTGACGTGATTTTACGTGTTCTGAAACTCTAAGCGTTCGGATGGATACACATATTCTTATTCTTATGCAGAATATTAAACTGGTGACTATATCTCTGCCTGGTTATACTACATGTGACAGCAGCCCTGAACATGTATTTCATAATCTGAGACTAGTTCTGAACTGTTGGAACCAGTTGTATCTGGTTTAATGGATGTTGAGAAGACAGCGTGAGTTCTATATTTTCATGGAATATTTAAATGAATTGGTTTACCAATGACATACTTTATTCAGAATTTGGTGAAATTGTTTTGTTTAGATACATGACTGTAACAGGAAGCTGTGGTGCATTTTTGTTAAAAGCCATGTATATATACTGCCTACGGACCGATTATTCTCTAGTGTTTGGGGTGAGCTGAGATTTTGCTAGTGATAGGATATATTATTGGTCAATGTTTCAAGTTACGCAATTTATTTCTGTAAAAGGAGAAAAAATATTTGTTTGCCTGATGAATAGTATTTCTGAAAAGAATTATTTTTTTCACAGATACCAGCAACCAAACACCACCATATTATTAAATGGTCTCCCCTTTCACGCCTGACACATTACTATCATTTACCTTTAGCATTCGTGTTCTTAGATTCATTAGAGAGTTCCTAGTTTAGTTCCACTTTTTCAGAATTATCAGGTTTTGTAAGGAATCAGGACAGTGAGTTCACCACCATCTTCCTGTGAGGATTCCATTCTCCGTAAGAGACTTGGTTCCTATCGACCTGTACCTGTAAGAGTCAATTGCCAAGCAGTGCGTTGGTGATAAGATCCAAGGTGATACCTTTAGTCACTGGCTTATCTGATCCAGCTTTTGCTAGTTATAGTTAGCTGAACTAATATTACTGACTGCGACAACACTCAACCACCACCTGTCGTCAGCAATCAGAGAATTCCAGAAACCAGATCTCAACAGTTTGGGGGGCATGGGTAGAGTTACTCAGTACGACTTCTATTAAATGTAAGCACATTTGTATTCAATCTCGTTTACATGAGATTTTTCTTCTCGATACCGCTAAACAAAGATCTGATGACACTGGATCTATTCTGGAAGTCGTTTTCGACAGAAAACTCAGTTCATATTGCCAAGTGTCACCCTGTGTCGTGCTGACTGGCTGTTTAAACCAGTATTTTTTCAAAGGCGAAATTTGCTGTTGGCACAAGAAGGTACAACACTGTCTCGACTAAGGCCGGAGAAACGGTTTTTGCATGGTAATACATGCTATGACTACGTCAAACCTTTGTTGTTAAGTTGTGTTAGCTTGAACTTTAAGACTGACAAGGCTAGTTCCCCTTAAAGCAGCTGTAGTTTGATAGCTGAAAATAACCTCTGCTTTATAGGACCTTTCAGTATCCCTTACTATTAACACGTTTTCTCTGTAGGAAGCACCTCATACCGAAACCCACCTCATGGTCTTACGGAGGCGCCTTTACATATGTTTGTACAGAACCATTTTTCCATATTCGTTGGTACTTCTATAGAACATGCCTTTACATACATACCTGCTGTATATAAAACACCCTTCAGCTGTTAGTCTTCATCGCCAGTGACATCCATACAGCCGATAGATGGAGAGCGTTATGAGAAATAGCTGGAAGGGTACGTAAAATCATTGGAGATGGAAATCGGACGCCTGATTCTTTTTGAAGCCCGCTGGATCATTTTCGTTTTTGTCCATTGAATTATTTAGAGTTTGATATTCATGACTGCATTTATGGCCATGCCTCATATGGAGGTCACATGTTTTAGTGAAGTGTAAATCTCACCTGAGATGAAGACAGCCGTCATAGGTTTTACACACGTACTTTGGCATGTACCAGATTATCAAACATTGTATGAGATGAAAACCAACCCCGATCTTTGCTGTCAACTTCAAACTGAAGACCTTAATGTCTAATGTATGTCTCGGTTCAAATTCAATCGCAACATTGTCTGAAAGGAATATTCATTTAGCATATTTTCCAAATTGTCTGTTTTTTCAAAAACAATTTTTACAGTTTTGTGGTATCACTTGTTTTGGAAGATTGCAAGATTTTGTCAGTTCCTTGTTGCAAATGCAGTCACAGCGAAAGCCGGTCCAGTTATGTGAGATACACCGATTGACAAATGTCCGGATTAACGAGTCACAGTATGCCCCTTTAGTGAGTGAGTGAGTTTAGTTTTTACGCCGCACTGTATACGGCGGCGGTCTGTAAATCTTCGAGTTTGGCCCAAACAATCCAGTGTTCAACAGCATGAGCATCGATCTACGCAATTGGGAACCGATGACATGTGTCAACCAAATCAGCCAGCCTGAGCACCCGATCCTGTTAGTCGCCTCTTACGACAAGCATGGGTTACTGAAGATCAATTCTAACCCGGATCTTCACGGGTTGCCCCTTTAGTGTATAAAGGTCACCCATTTTAGTCATTCAGAAAGAGGGGTTTCCGTATATGCGGGGTCCGGTTTAACGAGGTTTAAATGTATCAAATCAATTCATTTGTTCTTTATTATTATTATTATTATTATAATTATTATTTGTTGTTTATTATGCGTAACCATGATAACGCAAATCCGGTAATTTATGTGAATTGTTTTCCGTTTTTATCTTTTGAATTCAGCTTAAAAGTTACTTCTGCAGATTGACTTAAATTACGTGTTATTTCCTACCTTGTGATACATATAAAGACCATAAAGGGAAAATAATATTTACGCTTATCAAATGTAAAAAAATTAAATTTCAGGTTGCTGTTTTCTTACTAGAAGTTTGTTTCTTACTTTTACTTCATCATCATGTATAGTTTTAATGTTTAAATTCATTTAATTACTTGACAACGTAAAGTACACACCCTGGACATGTCACAGTTAATGACAGATATCCGCTTCATTAAATCATCGGCTCATTGTATCACATTTGCTTCAATAATTCATAATTGAAAGATTTTTTTCAGATATCGTAAAAGTTCAATAAATAGCATATGTTCTTTGTGATGTGTCTTGTCACTTATTTGTCACACGTGTTTGAGATGTGTTAAGTCAATGCAGTAGGGTGGTCTAGTGGTCGAAGTGGTCGCTGGTCATGCCGTCACGTTTTGTTCGATTCCCCACATGGGTACAATTTGTGAAGCCCATTTCTGGTGGTAGCCTAGTGGTCAGAGCGTTCTCTCGTCACGACAAAGACCCGGCTTCGATTGCCTACATGGGTACAATGTGTGAAGCCCATTTCTGGTGTCCCCCGCCGTGATATTGCTGAAATATTGCTAAAAGCGGCGTAAAACTAAACAAACAGATATAAATAGGTCATCATTTGTCAAACAATAGTCATATATGCAGCATGTGGCTTTGAGTCGATGTATTTTGTAGATAAGCTTGAGTAATCATATTGGCGCTATGGCGTCACTATCACAAATCGGATTTAATGCTCACTTAATTATCGCCCTTGTTTTTATAATCTCTAAAGATCTTTTTCATCATGCATAACATAATGATAGGATAACATGATTACTTTGCAATATCAAGTGGCGTTGATAATTTGGAAAAAATTAATTATCAAAAACATTCTAACATTAAGATATTACCTCGTGCTGGCAGCACCATATGCCATAAAATCAACTGAAGTATAAGTTTTAGGGTTATATATAGATGCAACTGGTTGTCATGGAAACCCAAATTGTGAGCTATGCATGTCCTCACGACATGAACGATATTTTTACGATTATAAAAGTACTAGAATTTGTACTTTACTAAGAAAGAGTAATCCTAAATATAACATATGCTAGATATTTTACATCTAACTTAATTAAGTACATGTAAGCGTTTATTCGTTATAAACCTTGACTTTTATATCTTGTTTTTTTTTTACAAATAATATGTTAAGATCAGAAAAGATCGTTCCTTGCCAAGAAACAAATGGACGTGCAGTGAGTGTGTGATTTATTAACACGGTTATGAAACGCTGGAACGACATGTCACACGAAGCTTCAGCTGTCCCGGTGTGTCAGCACGGGTAAACTAACCCTACTGTACACAGCTTTCAGTACAGTGCTTGGTTGGTTGTTTAACGCCGCACTCAGCAATATTCTAGCTTGCTATGCTGCGGTCTGTAAATAATCAAGTCTAGACCAGACAATCCAGTGATCAACATCATGAACCATCATCCCATTAGTCGCCTCTTACGACAAGCATGGGTTACTGAAGACGAAATCAAACCGGGATCTTTACGGGTACACTGTTTGAATAAATCTCTGGTCACATTCTGCCTACATGTAAGTGATATTCACGGGTCTTCAGTATAGTGAGTCAGTCAGTCGGGTTTAACGCCGCATTGAACTGAATGACATTTATATCACGGCGTGTCAGCTTAATGTGGGAGGAAAACCCGAAGTAATGATGGTCTCAGTCGTTCAGCTCGAGTGAGTGAGTTTAGTTTTACGCCGCTTTTAGCACTGTTCCAGCAACATCAATACGCGGGACGCCAGAAATGGGGCTTCACACATTGTGCCCATCTGGGGAATCGAACCCGGGCGAACTCTTTAACCACTAGGCTACCCCAACACCCCCGCCAGAAACATAATCACGGCAAACCGGGACTGAGTTTGAACCAATGGGGCCTAAATAGATGAAGATGCTTTTTGGAGAAAACGATGATGCTGAGCAAGGTTAATCTGGGTTTCCAATCCAAACCATGACTGGACACCGCCACAGATCTTCACACCGAATTATGGCGTCAGCTGGGCATCAGCACAGATTATATATATAGTCTTTACAATAGGACTTCCTAAATACTGTGCAAATATTACTTGTACAGAGAAATCGACAGACGCGGTGGGTAGTCTAGTGGTTAAAGCGTTCGCTCGACACACCGAATGCCCGGGTTCGAATCTTGAAATGGTTATGATATTTGAAGCACATTTTTTATGCCATCGTCGCAATGATGCTAGGAAACAGTGAGAGTGGCGTCAAATACTCCTCACTCTCTAATACGCGGCTTCTTTAAGTATAATTATTTTCATGTTTTCGGACAGACGGGTTAACGTATGAAGTTGACTGGCATGCCGTTAAAAATGTTAAATGTCGGTATATAAATAATCGAGTCTGGACCAGACAATCCAGTGATCAACATCATAAGCATCCATCTACTCAGTTGAGATACAATGACATGTGTTAACCAAGTCAGCGAGTCTGACCACCCGATTCCTTTTGTTGCCTCATGTTTGGGTTAGTGAAGACCAATTCTTGCATGTGATCTCAGCGCTAAGGCGGTCGTAACTGCCAACATGGGCGTGCATCCACGTAACGCTAAGAGTACTTTTGGACCGGGTCCAAAGTTGAGCAGCACATCAGTTTAGTCGCCTCCAACAAGAGACCAGGGTTGCTGTGAACTTATCCTATCCCGGAATCTCAAAGGAAGGAAGTTGAGGTTATATCGTTTGAGTGTCTTATGCAAATGTACCGCCCCCTATCGCCCTTTGTCGTAACCTTCAAGCCATTTGGTTAGTTTCAGGATTACATTCGTTGGTCATGTTCAAATAGTAAACTGATGTGGCTTTAAATACCACTTAGATGTTTACATAATGTCTCGGAATAACGACCCGTGAAGGTCCGAGTTAGAATGAGCCTTCAGTAACCCATGCTTGTCGTAAGAGGCGACTGACGGGATCAGGTGGTCAGGTTCGCTGACTTGGTTGACACATGTCATCGGTTCACTATTGCGCAGATCGATGTTCATGATGTTGATCACTGGATTGTCTGGTCCAGACTCGATTATTTACAGACCGCCGCCATATAGCTGGAATATTGCTGAATGCGGCGTAAAACTACACTCACTCACTCTCGGAATAACACGCTCAGCAGACTCAAAAACATGTTTGTCCATTCGGGATTGCGTATTGGTGACTTGACCTTTAAAGCAGCACCACCACGTGACTCCCCGAACAAGCAGTTATACATCACTGAAGTGAAGCCCCTCTTACCTGCAGGTAAAGATCGCTCCAGTAGTGCCATTCACCACTACAGCAGTATCTTCCTTAACAAGTAGGCATTCATCACTACAGCAGTATCTTCCTTAACAAGTAGGCATTCATCCCTACAGCAGTATCTTCCTTAACAAGTAGGCATTCACCACTACAGCAGTATCTTCCTTAACAAGTAGGCATTCACCACTACAGCAGTATCTTCCTTAACAAGTAGGCATTCATCCCTACAGCAGTATCTTCCTTAACAAGTAGGCATTCACCACTACAGCAGTATCTTCCTTAACAAGTAGGCATTCACCACTACAGCAGTATCTTCCTTAACAAGTAGGCATTCACCACTACAGCAGTATCTTCCTTAACAAGTAGGCATTCATCACCTACAGCAGTATCTTCCTTAACAAGTAGGCATTCACCACTACAGCAGTATCTTCCTTAACAAGTAGGCATTCACCACTACAGCAGTATCTTCCTTAACAAGTAGGCATTCATCACTACAGCAGTATCTTCCTTTCCTACAGCAGTAACTTAACAAGTAGGCATTCACCACTACAGCAGTATCTTCCTAACAGTAGGGTATCTTCAGCTGGTAACAAGTAGGCATTCACCACTACAGCAGTATCTTCCTTAACAAGTAGGCATTCATCACTACAGCAGTATCTTCCTAACACGTAGGCATTCATCCCTACAGCAGTATCTTCCTTAACAAGAAGGCATTCACCACTACAGCAGTATCTTCCTTAACAAGTAGGCATTCACCACTACAGCAGTATCTTCCTTAACAAGTAGGCATTCACCACTACAGCAGTATCTTCCTTAACAAGTAGGCATTCACCACTACAGCAGTATCTTCCTTAACAAGTAGGCATTCACCACTACAGCAGTATCTTCCTTAACAAGTAGGCATTCACCACTAGTAGGCAGTATCTTCCTTAACAGTATCTTCCTTAACAAGTAGGCATTCACCACTACAGCAGTATCTTCCTTAACAAGTAGGCATTCACCACTACAGCAGTATCTTCCTTAACACGTAGGCATTCACCACTACAGCAGTATCTTCCTAACACGTAGGCATTCACCACTACAGCAGTATCTTCCTTAACAGGTAGGCATTCACCACTACAGCAGTATCTTCCTTAACAAGTAGGCATTCACCACTACAGCAGTATCTTCCTTAACAAGTAGGCATTCATCCCTACAGCAGTATCTTCCTTAACAAGTAGGCATTCACCACTACAGCAGTATCTTCCTTAACAAGTAGGCATTCACCACTACAGCAGTATCTTCCTTAACAAGTAGGCATTCATCACTACAGCAGTATCTTCCTTAACAAGTAGGCATTCACCACTACAGCAGTATCTTCCTTAACAAGTAGGCATTCACCACTACAGCAGTATCTTCCTTAACAAGTAGGCATTCACCACTACAGCAGTATCTTCCTTAACAAGTAGGCATTCACCACTACAGCAGTATCTTCCTTAACAAGTAGGCATTCATCACTACAGCAGTATCTTCCTTAACAAGTAGGCATTCATCACTACAGCAGTATCTTCCTTAACAAGTAGGCATTCATCACTACAGCAGTATCTTCCTTAACAAGTAGGCATTCACCACTACAGCAGTATCTTCCTTAACAAGTAGGCATTCATCCCTACAGCAGTATCTTCCTTAACAAGTAGGCATTCACCACTACAGCAGTATCTTCCTTAACAAGGTCACCAGGCAGCAGTATTAACAAGTAGGCATTCACCACTACAGCAGTATCTTCCTTAACAAGTAGGCATTCACCACTACAGCAGTATCTTCCTTAACAAGTAGGCATTCACCACTACAGCAGTATCTTCCTTAACAAGTAGGCATTCACCACTACAGCAGTATCTTCCTTAACAAGTAGGCATTCACCACTACAGCAGTATCTTCCTTAACAAGTAGGCATTCATTACTACAGCTGTATCTTCCTTAACAAGTAGGCATTCACCACTACAGCAGTATCTTCCTTAACAAGTAGGCATTCACCACTACAGCAGTATCTTCCTTAACAAGTAGGCATTCACCACTACAGCAGTATCTTCCTTAACAAGTAGGCATTCACCACTACAGCAGTATCTTCCTTAACAAGTAGGCATTCACCACTACAGCAGTATCTTCCTTAACAAGTAGGCATTCACCACTACAGCAGTATCTTCCTTAACAAGTAGGCATTCACCACTACAGCAGTATCTTCCTTAACAAGTAGGCATTCACCACTACAGCAGTATCTTCCTTAACAAGTAGGCATTCACCACTACAGCAGTATCTTCCTTAACAAGTAGGCATTCACCACTACAGCAGTATCTTCCTTAACAAGTCCTTAACAAGTGGGCATTCACCACTACAGCAGTATCTTCCTTAACAAGTAGGCATTCATCCACTACAGCAGTATCTTCCTTAACAAGTAGGCATTCACCACTACAGCAGTATCTTCCTTAACAAGTAGGCATTCACCACTACAGCAGTATCTTCTTCCTTAACAAGTAGGCATTCACCACTACAGCAGTATCTTCCTTAACAAGTAGGCATTCACCACTACAGCAGTATCTTCCTTAACAAGTAGGCATTCACCACTACAGCAGTATCTTCCTTAACAAGTAGGCATTCACCACTACAGCAGTATCTTCCTTAACAAGTAGGCATTCACCACTACAGCAGTATCTTCCTTAACAAGTAGGCATTCACCACTACAGCAGTATCTTCCTTAACAAGTAGGCATTCACCACTACAGCAGTATCTTCCTTAACAAGTAGGCATTCACCACTACAGCAGTATCTTCCTTAACAAGTAGGCATTCACCACTACAGCAGTATCTTCCTTAACAAGTAGGCATTCACCACTACAGCAGTATCTTCCTTAACAAGTAGGCATTCACCACTACAGCAGTATCTTCCTTAACAAGTAGGCATTCACCACTACAGCAGTATCTTCCTTAACAAGTAGGCATTCACCACTACAGCAGTATCTTCCTTAACAAGTAGGCATTCACCACTACAGCAGTATCTTCCTTAACAAGTAGGCATTCACCACTACAGCAGTATCTTCCTTAACAAGTAGGCATTCACCACTACAGCAGTATCTTCCTTAACAAGTAGGCATTCACCACTACAGCAGTATCTTCCTTAACAAGTAGGCATTCATCACTACAGCAGTATCTTCCTTAACAGCAAGTATTCACCACTACAGCAGTATCTTCCTTAACAAGTAGGCATTCACCACTACAGCAGTATCTTCCTTAACAAGTAGGCATTCACCACTACAGCAGTATCTTCCTTAACAAGTAGGCATTCACCACTACAGCAGTATCTTCCTTAACAAGTAGGCATTCACCACTACAGCAGTATCTTCCTTAACAAGTAGGCATTCACCACTACAGCAGTATCTTCCTTAACAAGTAGGCATTCACCACTACAGCAGTATCTTCCTTAACAAGTAGGCATTCACCACTACAGCAGTATCTTCCTTAACAAGTAGGCATTCACCACTACAGCAGTATCTTCCTTAACAAGTAGGCATTCACCACTACAGCAGTATCTTCCTTAACAAGTAGGCATTCACCACTACAGCAGTATCTTCTTTAACAAGTAGGCATTCACCACTACAGCAGTATCTTCCTTAACAAGTAGGCATTCATTCACTACAGCAGTATCTTCCTTAACAAGTAGGCATTCACCACTACAGCAGTATCTTCCTTAACAAGTAGGCATTCACCACTACAGTAGGTATCTTCCTTAACAAGTAGGCATTCACCACTACAGCAGTATCTTCCTTAACAAGTAGGCATTCACCACTACAGCAGTATCTTCCTTAACAAGTAGGCATTCACCACTACAGCAGTATCTTCCTTAACAAGTAGGCATTCACCACTACAGCAGTATCTTCCTTAACAAGTAGGCATTCACCACTACAGCAGTATCTTCCTTAACAAGTAGGCATTCACCACTACAGCAGTATCTTCCTTAACAAGTAGGCATTCACCACTACAGCAGTATCTTCCTTAACAAGTAGGCATTCACCACTACAGCAGTATCTTCCTTAACAAGTAGGCATTCACCACTACAGCAGTATCTTCCTTAACAAGTAGGCATTCACCACTACAGCAGTATCTTCCTTAACAAGTAGGCATTCACCACTACAGCAGTATCTTCTAACAAGTAACAAGTAGGCATTCACCACTACAGCAGCAGTATCTTCCTTAACAAGTAGGCATTCACCACTACAGCAGTATCTTCTTTCTTAACAAGTAGGCATTCACCACTACAGCAGTATCTTCCTTAACAAGTAGGCATTCACCACTACAGCAGTATCTTCCTTAACAAGTAGGCATTCACCACTACAGCAGTATCTTCCTTAACAAGTAGGCATTCACCACTACAGCAGTATCTTCCTTAACAAGTAGGCATTCACCACTACAGCAGTATCTTCCTTAACAAGTAGGCATTCACCACTACAGCAGTATCTTCCTTAACAAGTAGGCATTCACCACTACAGCAGTATCTTCCTTAACAAGTAGGCATTCACCACTACAGCAGTATCTTCCTTAACAAGTAGGCATTCACCACTACAGCAGTATCTTCCTTAACAAGTAGGCAGTGGGCATTCACCACTACAGCAGTATCTTCCTTAACAAGTAGGCATTCACCACTACAGCAGTATCTTCCTTAACAAGTAGGCATTCACCACTACAGCAGTATCTTCCTTAACAAGTAGGCATTCACCACTACAGCAGTATCTTCCTTAACAAGTAGGCATTCACCACTACAGCAGTATCTTCCTTAACAAGTAGGCATTCACCACTATAGCGGTATCTTCCTTAACAAGTAGCCATTCACCACTACAGCAGTATCTTCCTTAACAAGTAGGCATTCACCACTACAGCAGTATCTTCCTTAACAAGTAGGCATTCACCACTACACAGCAGTATCTTCCTTAACAAGTAGGCATTCATCCCTACACAGTATCTTCCTTAAGTATCTTCCTTAACAAGTAGGCATTCACCACTACAGCAGTATCTTCCTTAACAAGTAGGCATTCACCACTACAGCAGTATCTTCCTTAACAAGTAGGCATTCACCACTACAGCAGTATCTTCCTTAACAAGTAGGCATTCACCACTACAGCAGTATCTTCCTTAACAAGTAGGCATTCACCACTACAGCAGTATCTTCCTTAACAAGTAGGCATTCACCACTACAGCAGTATCTTCCTTAACAAGTAGGCATTCACCACTACAGCAGTATCTTCCTTAACAAGTAGGCATTCATCCTACAGCAGTATCTTCCTTAACAAGTAGGCATTCACCACTACAGCAGTATCTTCCTTAACAAGTAGGCATTCACCACTACAGCAGTATCTTCCTTAACAAGTAGGCATTCACCCAGCTACATAACAGTATCTTCCTTAACAAGTAGGGCATTCATCCCTCACCAGTATCTTCCTTAACAGTAGGCATTCACCACTACAGCAGTATCCTCCTTAACAAGTAGCCATTCACCACGATAGCGGTATCTTCCTTAACAAGTAGGCATTCACCACTACAGCAGTATCTTCCTTAACAAGTAGGCATTCACCACTACAGCAGTATCTTCCTTAACAAGTAGGCATTCACCACTACAGCAGTATCTTCCTTAACAAGTAGGCATTCACCACTACAGCAGTATCTTCCTTAACAAGTAGGCATTCACCACTACAGCGGTATCTTCCTTAACAAGTAGGCATTCATCACTACAGCAGTATCTTCCTTAACAAGTAGGCATTCACCACTACAGCAGTATCTTCCTTAACAAGTAGGCATTCACCACTACAGCAGTATCTTCCTTAACAAGTAGGCATTCACCACTACAGCAGTATCTTCCTTAACAAGTAGGCATTCACCACTACAGCAGTATCTTCCTTAACAAGTAGGCATTCACCACTACATCATAATCTTGAAGCAATCATACAGTGAATTACGGTTATAACGAACTCAAAGGGACCACTAATCTAGTTCGTTATACAAAGTTTGCCATACGTGATGAAATAAGTATCAAACGGCGGGGACTTAGAAAAAACCCTCCTTGCATCCGTGAATTTGTTGCAAGCCTGTTCGTTAAAGCCAGTCACTGCACTACTTACTCACTCACACACTCATTCAATTTTGAGCGCAATGCAAAAATGGTTATCAGCTTTTCTGCACCCATAAACGGCAAAAAAGGTCGCCCACAGCGCGTTTATGGCTAGTTCATGCCAACCCGAGACTGATGGGAATTCGGAACCGCTTCAATATACTGATGAAACATTACGGTGCAGCGAAATCCTCCTCAAAACAACTTTTATTTCCATTTAATGAGAAGTGTATGGATCGGTATAAGATGGATGGTCCGCTTTCCTCGATGATAATGTCAGATTACCAGACCCTGTCATGTTTGTACAGTTAATGTATGGGGGCGGTGAGGGAGGCGAGAGGGAGGAGGGTCGTATATCAGCACTACATTGTATTTACACAGATTCACCCTCGATGGCGTTTTAACAAGTATAACTATAAAGACTTCATAAGCATATGTTTCACGCCACGGTTTTATTAGCATGAAATGGCTTCATGAAGAACAGGACGGATGATCTCGAAATAATGTCATGTCTAAATTTGGTTGATATTTTTACCTTCACCGTATGAGATTTCTATGGAATCCTAAAAGGGACATTGTCGCGTTATTGCCCTTACAAAAACAAGCCATAGTTGTGCATAAAATGCGACAATGCGACAACGCGAAAATGTCCTTTCCATAGATTCCTGGATAGAAATACTTCGTGTACCCTGTGGGGGAAGTGGGATCCTAGTGGACAAAGTATTCGCTCGTCACGCCGGAAACCTGGTTTCGATTCCCCACATGGGCACAATGTGTGAAGCCCATTTCTGGTGTCCCCCGCCGTGATATTGCCTGAATATTGCTAAAAGCGGCGTAAAACTAAACTCACTTACTCGTTTACCCTGTGCACATGCGGCGACTACCTCCGTGGCCTAGTGAATACAGCTGCTGAACACGGTGCTTGTTGTTCCCCTGCCTGGAGCTCGACATTGAGGGCGCAAAACATGGACCGGTCGACTGTGCTGGGTTTCTATACTCGCCATCAAAAGTTTAGACTCACTAGTGTAAATGTAGCCACTACTTCTAGTCAACTCTTCTAGATTTTGAGAAATTTCCATACTGTTTAAAGGTACTGTTTACACATGAACTGATGTATTGTAAAACAAATTTGTAACGTTGAACAGATTATTGTCATGGGTTAAAAAAATGAAGAAACTGAGTGAAAATTGGCGAATTTTAACAAATTTTTACACCACAACACAGCTGCTCACATACACGATATTTGCACATGCTTTTTAGCAATTTAATGCATGATCCTCGTGCAATTCATCTGCATAAAGTTTGCAGTTGGTTCCCAAAAGTTAGTGGAGAAATTCATCTTCGATGTAACCACACATATATGCATAACATATAGTGAGTGCTATAAGTGATTCTAAACTTTTGATGGGTAGTATATGTTAACTTGTGTCAGGATATCTCACTGTTAAACCGATCGATGTGAAGCCCATTTCTGGTGTCCCCCGCCGTGATGTTGCTGGAATATTGCTTAAAGCGGCGTAAAACCAAACTCAGTCAGTCAGTCAGTAAAACCGATCGAAATCCGAACCGAACAGACACGCGCATGCATACATGCACACTTGTCTTCATGCAAGTGCAGTAATCTTGACAGCGACATTCATCCAGTTTCACCTCACCTTCACAAACCGACAGAGACTATTATAAGTTATCACATCGTTGGCTTACATGAGGCTGGATAATGAAACTTGAAAGTTGTGTCAGCAAGCTAGTAATATTGCAAGAAGTCCTCCATGACTGGGTAGATAATATATACCTCTACCAGACGTTCAAGTGACTGACAATCGGGAAACGGGGACAATCGACCGTTTCGACCGAGTCTGACATCTTATCCCTTGAGACGCCTCTTACAATAGCCGGTCGCAGAAGAGCATTTTAACCCGACACCCACGCGGATAGTACTACAGCATGAGCAGGCTGACGGTAGAGTACTGCAAGTAGCATGAGTAGGCTGGTCGGAGAGTACTTCCAGTAGTATGAGTAGGCTGGTCGGAGAGTACTTCCAGTAGTATGAGTAGGCTGGTCGGAGAGTACTTCCAGTAGTATGAGTAGGCTGGTCGGAGAGTACTTTCAGTAGCATGAGTAGGCTGGTCGGAGAGTACTTCCAGTAGTATGAGTAAGCTGGTTGGAGAGTACTGCAAGTAGTATGAGTAGGCTGGTCGGAGTACTTGAGCAGGCTGGTCGGAGAGTACTTTCAGTAGCATGAGTAGGCTGGTCGGAGAGTACTTCCAGTAGTATGAGTAGGCTGGTTGGAGAGTACTGCAAGTAGCGTGAGCAGGCTGACGGTAGAGTACTGCAAGTAGCCATGAGTAGGCTGGTCAGAGAGTACTTCCAGTAGCATGAGTAGGCTGGTCGGAGAGTACTTCCAGAAGTATGAATAGGCTGGTCGGAGAGTACTGCAAGTAGCCATGAGTAGGCTGATTGGAGAGTACTGCAAGTAGCTAGAGTAGGCTGACGAGAGAGTACTTCCAGTAGTATGAGTAAGCTGGTCGGAGAGTACTGCAAGTAGCAAGAGTAGGCTGGTCGGGGAGTACTTCCAGTTGTATGAGTAGGCTGGGGAAAGAGTACTTCCAGTAGCCATGAGTAGGCAGACGGGAGAGTACTGCAAGTTGCATGAGTAGGCTGACGAGAGAGTACTTCCAGTAGCCATGAGTAGGCTGGTCGGAGAGTACTTCCAGTAGCATGTAAGGCTGGTCGGAGAGTACTTCCAGTAGTATGAGTAGGCTGGGGAGCATACTGCAAGTAGCATGAGTAGGCAGACGGGAGAATCCTGCAAGTAGCAAGAGTAGGCTGACGGGAGAATACTGCAAGTAGCATGGGTAGGCTGGCGAGAGTACTGCAAGTAGCAAGAGTAGGCTGATTGGAGAGTACTGCAAGTAGCGTGAGTAGGCTGACGAGAGAATACTTCCAGTAGTATGAGTAAGCTGGTCGGAGAGTACTGCAAGTAGCAAGAGTAGGCTGGTCGGGGAGTACTTCCAGTTGTATGAGTAGGCTGGGGAAAGAGTACTTCCAGTAGCCATGAGTAGGCAGACGGGAGAGTACTGCAAGTTGCATGAGTAGGCTGACGAGAGAGTACTTCCAGTAGCCATGAGTAGGCTGGTCGGAGAGTACTTCCAGTAGCATGTAAGGCTGGTCGGAGAGTACTTCCAGTAGTATGAGTAGGCTGGGGAGAATCCTGCAAGTAGCAAGAGTAGGCTGACGGGAGAATACTGCAAGTGGCATGAGTAGGCTGGGGAGAGTACTGCAAGTAGCAAGAGTAGGCTGATGGGAGAATACTGCAAGTAGCATGGGTAGGCTGGGGAGAGTACTGCAAGTAGCATGAGTAGGCTGGGGAGAGTACTGCAAGTAGCATGAGTAGGCTGACGAGAGAGTACTTCCAGTAGCCATGAGTAGGCTGGGGAGAGTACTGCAAGTAGCATGAGTAGGTTGGGGAGAGTACTGCAAGTAGCAAGAGTAGGCTGACGGGAGAGTACTTCCAGTAGCCATGAGTAGGCTGGGGAGAGTACTGCAAGTAGCATGAGTAGGCTCAGGAGAGTACTGCAAGTAGCATGAGTAGGCTGACGGAGAGTACTGCAAGTAGCATGAGTAGGCTGGGAGAGTACTGCAAGTAAGTAGCATGAGTAGGCTGGGAGAGTACCGCAAGCAGCATGAGTAGGTGGGGGAGTACTGCAAGTAGTGAGTAGGCTGGGGGAGTACTGCAAGTAGCATGAGTAGGCTGGGGAGAGTACTGCAAGTAGCATGAGTAGGCTGGGAGAGTACTGCAAGTAGCATGAGTAGGCTGGGGAGAGTACTGCAAGTAGCATGAGTAGGCTGGGGAGAGTACTGCAAGTAGCATGAGTAGGCTGGGAGAGTACTGCAAGTAGCATGAGTAGGCTGGGGAGAGTACTGCTGGGGAGAGTAGCATGAGTAGGCTGGGAGAGTAGCAAGTAGCATGAGCAGTGCTGGGAGAGCACCGCAGTAGCATGAGTAGGCTGGGGAGAGTACTGCAAGTAGAATGAGTAGGCTGACGGGAGAGTACTGCAAGTAGCATGAGTAGGCTGGGGAGAGTACTGCAAGTAGCATGAGTAGGCTGGGAGAGTACTGCAAGTAGCATGAGTAGGCTGGGGAGAGTACTGCAAGTAGCATGAGTAGGCTGGGGGAGAGTACTGCAAGTAGCATGAGTAGGCTGGGGAGAGTACTGCAAGTAGTATGAGTAGGCTGGGAGAGTACTGCAAGTAGCATGAGTAGGCTGGGGAGAGTACTGCAAGTAGCCATGAGTAGGCTGGGGAGAGTACTGCAAGTAGCATGAGTAGGTTGGGGAGAGTACTGCAAGTAGTATGAGTAGGCTGGGGAGAGTACTGCAAGTAGCATGAGTAGGCTGGGGAGAGTACTGCAAGTAGCAAGAGTAGGCTGGGGAGAGTACTGCAAGTAGCATGAGTAGGCTGGGGAGAGTACTGCAAGTAGCATGAGTAGGTTGGGAGAGTACTGCAAGTAGTATGAGTAGGCTGGGGAGAGTACTGCAAGTAGCATGAGTAGGCTGGGGAGAGTACTGCTCCAGTAGCCATGAGTAGGCTGGGGAGAGTACTGCAAGTAGCATGAGTAGGCTGGGGAGAGTACTGCAAGTAGCATGAGTAGGCTGGGGAGAGTACTGCATCTAGCATGAGTAGGCTGGGAGAGTACTGCAGAGCAGTAATGAGTAGGTTGGGGAGAGTACTGCAAGTAGTGACCCGTGAAGATGCCGGGGTAGAATAGATCTTCAGCAACCCATGTGCTTGCCATAAAAGGCGACTATGCTTGTCGTAAGAGGCGACTAAGGGGATCGGGTGGTCAGGCTCGCTGACTTGGTTGACACATGTCATCGGTTCCCAATTGCGCAGATCGATGCTCATGCTGTTGATCACTCTTGATTGTCTGGTACAGACTCGATTATTTACAGACCGCCGCCATATGGCTGGAATATTGCTGGAGTGCGGCGTAAAAACTAAACTCACTCACTGCAAGTAGCATGAGTAGGCTGGGGAGAGTACTGCAAGTAGCATGAGTAGGCTGGGGAGAGTACTGCAAGTAGCATGAGTAGGTTGGGGAGAGTACTGCAAGTAGCATGAGTAGGCTGGGGAGAGTACTGCAAGTAGCATGAGTAGGCTGGGGAGAGTACTGCAAGTAGCATGAGTAGGCTGGGGAGAGTACTGCAAGTAGCATGAGTAGGCTGGGGAGAGTACTGCAAAGTAGCATGAGTAGGTTGGAGAGAGTACTGCAAGTAGCATGAGTAGGCTGGGAGAGTACTGCAAGTAGTAGCAAGAGTAGGCTGGGGAGAGTACTGCAAGTAGCATGACTGAGTAGGCTGGGGGAGAGTACTGCAAGTAGCATGAGTAGGCTGGGGAGAGTACTGCAAGTAGCATGAGTAGGCTGGGGGAGAGTACTGCAAGTAGCATGAGTAGGCTGGGAGAGTACTGCAAGTAGCATGAGTAGGCTGGGGAGAGTACTGCAAGTAGCATGAGTGGGTTGGAGAGAGTACTGCAAGTAGCATGAGTAGGCTGGGGAGAGTACTGCAAGTAGCATGAGTAGGCTGGGGGAGTACTGCAAGTAGCATGAGTAGGTTGGGAGAGTACTGCAAGTAGCATGAGTAGGTTGGGAGAGTACTGCAAGTAGCATGAGTAGGATGGGGAGAGTACTGCAAGTAGCATGAGTAGGCTGGGGAGAGTACTGCAAGTAGCATGAGTAGGCTGGGGGAGAGTACTGCAAGTAGCATGAGTAGGCTGGGAGAGTACTGCAAGTAGCATGAGTAGGCTGGGAGAGTACTGCAAGTAGCCATGAGTAGGCTGGGGAGAGTACTGCAAGTAGCATGAGTAGGCTGCAGGGAGAGTACTGCAAGTAGCATGAGTAGGCTGGGGAGAGTACTGCAAGTAGCATGAGTAGGCTGGGGAGAGTACTGCAAGTAGCATGAGTAGGCTAGGGGAGAGTACTGCAAGTAGCATGAGTAGGTTGGGGAGAGTACTGCAAGTAGCATGAGTAGGCTGGGGAGAGTACTGCAAGTAGCAAGAGTAGGTTGGGGAGAGTACTGCAAGTAGCATGAGTAGGCTGGGGAGAGTACTGCAAGTAGCATGAGTAGGCTGGGGAGAGTACTGCAAGTAGCATGGAGTAGGCTGGGGAGAGTACTGCAAGTAGCATGAGTAGGCTGGGGGAGAGTACTGCAAGTAGCATGAGTAGGCTGGGGAGAGTACTGCAAGTAGCATGAGTAGGTTGGGAGAGTACTGCAAGTAGCATGAGTAGGCTGGGGAGAGTACTGCAAGTAGCAAGAGTAGGCTTGGGAGAGTACTGCAAGTAGGAAGAGTAGGCTGGGGAGAGTACTGCAAGTAGCATGAGTATAACATATAACAGAATGTCAAAGAAGACCTATGCCGAAAGGATAACCATTGTGTCGTTCTGCTTCTGTGGGAACTCACGATAACAAGGTAACACGAGTTACCTCCCTTCCTTTTGAGGACTGTTTTGGTTCCAAGCCGTCTATGAAATGTGATTTTATTTCATTTTTTCAGTCAGTAACAACAGGGATAGGCGTTGTCCATGTCAAACCGAAGGAAGGAACAAGAGAGGTAGAGAGGGGGCAACTATAACATTTTCTCGCTAGACAGAAAAATATCTGGCTTTACCCGAGCACATGGAGCTGATTTTGATCAGATTTAGTCATTTTGTAAATATACACCTGGAACTTAATTAAGCACCCCACCCCTATTTTCTGGATGATGAGAAACAAAACTTGCTGTAACTTTCTCACTATTGCCAAAGATAGTGGAACCTTAGCTATTGTGAAACATACGATCTATTGGCAAATGAAAAACAAGACAATGATTCCAATTCGTGTTGTTTTAATAGCGTAACCAATGTGATTTGGTATTACAAGAAATGATGCAACCAGGAATGTCACATGCTAACATCTGATGCGTCTGGCATCAGTATCGGGTGTATCCCCCACGTGCTTGGATGACAGCTTGAATCCTTCTCCTCATGCTACTGGTAAACCTTCTGATACGATCAAGTGGCAATTGCCGCCATTCTTCATGCAAAGCAGCTTCCAGCTGTGCAAGATTCTGGAGAGGGGGTTCTCTCAACCTCACACGGCGTCCAAGAAAGTCCCAGATGTGCTCCAAAGGATTCAAATCGAGGCTCATTGCTGGCCAAGGTAATGCCATGATAGCCTCATTCTGGAGATGTGCGGTCACAGCACGTGAACGATGCGGCCTGGCGTTGTCGTCCATGAATATCGGGTGAGTAGCCAACGGATGGTTGTCAAAGTGAGGCACGACAACTGGATGGAGAATATCCCGGATGTACTGCTGACCATTAAGATGTCCTCGGACAGTCACCATTTGAAGTTTACAGTAGTGTGAAAGACAAACCCAGATCATAACCGATCCTCCACCATGAGGAACAGTAGGGTGGATATACCTGGGCACGTAAGCAGTGTTTTATGCCCCCCACACTCCCATTCGACCATCTGTAACATGGAGAAGGAACCTGCTCTCATCTGACCAGTGGACCCTCCTCCATGTCCTCAGGTTCCACTGCCGACGGGCCATACACCACTCCAGACGTCGTCTCTTAAGGAGATCAGACAGAGCAGGACGTTTGATGACTCTTCTGAACCTCATACCAAGTGCTCTAAGGCGATTTCTGACGGTTCTGGTGGATAATTGTCTGTAGGGTAACCACAGGCGCTTCAAACCCGAACTTGTGGCAAAGGGTTCTCGCCTTACCAGACGTGCCAGGCTGCGATCATCACGGGCCGTTGTCTTCCTGGGTTGTCCAGGCCTTGAACGATCTCTCACATCTCCTGTCATCTGATGTTTCGGACAAGTCGGCTGATGACCGAGTGACTGAAGCCCAGTTGTCGTCCAATAGCTTTTGAAGGACATGCCTGTTGCATGTATGCCTACAATTTGCCACCTGAGTGCTTCAGAAAGTCATCTCCTCGCCATTTCAGTATTTACTAATGGAGACAGTTACAAATTTGTCTGCTTTTATACCCATAAATTGCATATCAGAGAAACTGAATTTTGGAAAAGTGTGGGTTGTATGCTTCACGTGCACAAGGGATGCGTTGTGACGAGTGCAAAGGAACTGAAACACCTTTTAGACTACTAGAGATGTGTTGTAATACAGAGATATCATTCATGTTTAACGATGGTTAACAGTTGCTCTACTATCATGAAATATATCAGGGGTGCTTAATTAAGTTCCAGGTGTATATTTTGAACTCTATATAACTTGTATAAAAAACCATGCTGCCTAGTCACAATCGTATTAGTATTTTATACAACATTCAGTGGAATGATAAATAATATCACTTTAACGTTTTATGCCCATCGACGCGATACAGTCGGAAACCAGCCCGTTTCAGTGTGAAGACGTCATTATTTCATACAATCGCACGTTTTATTGTGGAGCTATTACCAATGTAATACCTTTATGTTATGTATATATGAGGTGAGGTGAAATTGGGTTTAACGTCGTGCTTGAGAATATTACGCTCATATGACGACGTGCATGCGTGTGTATGTGTATGTGCGGCTGCTTGTACTAGCCCAGACTGAAGCTGGTTTTATAGTGCTAGCCCACTGAGATACCATGCCGCAGTGAAGCATGA
Organism: Haliotis rubra; assembly: GCF_003918875.1. NCBI lineage: Eukaryota > Metazoa > Mollusca > Gastropoda > Lepetellida > Haliotidae > Haliotis > Haliotis rubra. The sequence goes on from NW_025767081.1 coordinate 675,647, forward strand.
ATACCCCACTCAGACACATTATACTGACTCCGAGCCGACCAGTCCTTGTTGAACCCATTTATGCCGTGTTATACATACCGAAATGTAACAAAACTGACAAAACAACTGTACAAGTTGATGGAGTATATTTATCACAAAACAGGTTGTTGCTTTTCTGTTTAAACTGTCTGTACTGGTAACTAGCCTACAGCTTAACTCGGATTACAAATGTACATGTGTGCATTGAAATAAAATGGCATAAATTACTTCATTGTGAGGATATATATCCTTCTAGGAATATTGGAAGCATTTTTATAGCTGCAACTGCTTACTGTGAATGTCTTCAGACAAGATTCACACATGAAAACGTGGTTCTTACTGACACGGGTACTTGACGCTGGGGAAATGGCACACGTGACTCATCAATGGTTTTGATGTCCATGGTTCTGAAAGAAAACGAATAATGTCAGGGGAAAACACCAGAGAATAACCAGAGTCGACTATCCGCCGACGAGATGCTGTTTAACGTAAAAAGGTTAAATAGCGATGAAAACTTTATGAATCGATCACTGAAAATCAGTAATGACACCGGGTGTTCGTGAAATAAAAGGGCGTGTCGTTTACTACACAAAACATTCACACAATTTACTTTAAAAAGAAAGCTCAGCAAATAGAATTCCAGGAATAAGGTCAGTATGTCAGCTGACAAGCTAACCTAACAAAAGTACTAAAATCTGTACTTTACTGAGAAAGTGTAATCCCATCTTCTTACTAGCACTGTGTGAGGTGAGGTGAGGTGAATTTGGGTTTAACGTCGTGCTTGAGAATATTTCGCTCATATGACGACGTGCATGCGTGTGTATGTGTGACTGCTTGTACTAGCCCAGACTGAAGCTGGTTTTATAGTGCTAGCCCACTGAGATACCATGCCGCAGTGAAGCATGAATACCCCACTCAGACACATTATACTGACTCCGAGCCGACCAGTCCTTGTTGTACCCATTAATGCCGAGCGCCAGGCAGGGACCAACAAGTGCCATATTTTAACGTCTTTGGTATGACGCGGCCGGGGATCGAACCCGCGACCTTCCGCTCTCGGGCGGACGCTCTAAACCACTACACCACGGGGACGGTCACTAGCACTGTGTGTTCATGGAAGTATCTTGCTGTATATCTTTCGATTATTAGGTCGGACTTGCTCAGAATTGTTTTAGAGGCATGCTTAACTATAATGCACAATTCTGCTTCAAAATGTCCAACATTTTAAGCCTAGAATTTGTTCAGTGAACTATTCGAAACAACCTACCACCATCTACAGTACAAAAATTAATGAGAATTTAAGATTGTAATTATTTTTTTTCACTCATTACTCACGTATTAAATGTGAATATTAGTAGACCATGACTTATGATTCAAAGACAGGTGAACAATTAGTATTTTGTCAAGTCACCATGGGCAGCAATGCAGGCTTCAATGCGGCGGGGCATACTATAAGGGTAATGCTATTTTTGAGGGCATTATCATTTGCAGAAGCCCGAGGTCTTCCATTAACTGCCCGACGAAGGAATTAATGTCGAACTATGAGGTCACTTGACAACAGAACTGATAGTGGCCCGTCGTTAAGGTTGAGCGGTCCAATATCATTTGCAGCGGACCGCAAATTTCTGATAATGGGCGGTCCGTTTTCATGATAATTCCAGGTATTTTAGCTATAATATAATGTTATTTTGAGGGCATTATCATTTGCAGAAGCCCGAGGTCTTCCATTAACTGCCCGACGAAGGAGGGCAGTTGAAAAAGACCGAGGGCTTCTGCAAATGATAATGCCCTCAAAAATAGCATTACCGTTATTATTGCTAAAATACATGGAATTTGTGTTGAAAAGAAAAAGGAAACAATGAAGGAATCGGACTGTAAGTTTACCCAAATCAACTTCTGACGGGCTTGACTGCCCGAATGCAATTACGTCATCGAACACCAAGTGACGTCACAACAGAAAGTGACGATATTCGACCTTGGCCTTTGACAAGACCATAGCCTGCAACCTGTCAAACTATGACGGTGTTCGGTTTTGGTCCATCAACAGTCTTAATAGTGCAATTGTTAAGGTTAGCACCAACAAGAAAGCCAATATTACCGCTATTTAAAGCGGGAATTTGGGTTGCTTTGACTTGTTTGACCCAGAATAATTGCCAGTCGAAACCCAATTAATGTCGAACTATGACGTCACTTGACAACAGAACTGATAGTGGCCCGTCGTTAAGGTTGAGCGGTCCAATATCATTTGCAGCGGACCGCAAATTTCTGATAATGGGCGGTCCGTTTCATGATAATTCCAGGTATTTTAGCTATAATATAAGGGTAATGCTATTTTTGAGGGCATTATCATTTGCAGAAGCCCGAGGTCTTCCATTAACTGCCCGACGAAGGAATTAATGTCGAACTATGACGTCACTTGACAACAGAACTGATAGTGGCCCGTCGTTAAGGTTGAGCGGTCCAATATCATTTGCAGCGGACCGCAAATTTCTGATAATGGGCGGTCCGTTTCATGATAATTCCAGGTATTTTAGCTATAATATAAGGGTAATGCTATTTTTGAGGGCATTATCATTTGCAGAAGCCCGAGGTCTTCCATTAACTGCCCGACGAAGGAGGGCAGTTGAAAAAGACCGAGGGCTTCTGCAAATGATAATGCCCTCAAAAATAGCATTACCGTTATTATTGCTAAAATACATGGAATTTGTGTTGAAAAGAAAAAGGAAACAATGAAGGAATCGGACTGTAAGTTTACCCAAATCAACTTCTGACGGGCTTGACTGCCCGAATGCAATTACGTCATCGAACAATTCAAGTGACGTCACAACAGAAAGTGACGATATTCGACCTTGGCCTTTGACAAGACCATAGCCTGCAACCTGTCAAACTATGACGGTGTTCGGTTTTGGTCCATCAACAGTCTTCATAGTGCAATTGTTAAGGTTAGCACCAACAAGAAAGCCAATATTACCGCTATTTAAAGCGGGAATTTGGGTTGCTTTGACTTGTTTGACCCAGAATAATTGCCAGTCGAAACCCAATTAATGTCGAACTATGACGTCACTTGACAACAGAACTGATAGTGGCCCGTCGTTAAGGTTGAGCGGTCCAATATCATTTGCAGCGGACCGCAAATTCTGATAATGGGCGGTCCGTTTCATGATAATTCCAGGTATTTTAGCTATAATACTGATCAAAGAAGTTAGAAAGTCGTGGTCCATGCTGTCCCAATATCGGAACGCCTCTTCTTTCATTTCAGCAATATTTGTCAGAATTGTCTTATTGACACTTTCCTTCATAAGTCCCCAAACATTTTCTATTGGATTTAGGTCAGGGCTATAGCTGTCATATTTTGGGTCCAAAACCAGGCCTGTGAATGCTTTGAACGATGTTTTGGGTCGTTGTCCTGCTGGAAAATCCAAACATTTCCATAGAACACGTGAGCAGATGGAAGTAAATGTCCCTCGAGAATATCTGTGTACCGCTCACTGTTCATATTCCTTCAAATACACAGAGGCGTTGCCCCTAACACAGATATGCCACCCCACACGTTAAATTTCGGACTGTACTTTGGGCGCTGATACAAAGGTTTTTCAGTTTGTTTGGTACAGAATTTCAGTGTATTAGGAAACAGCCACACAGAACTTTCATCTGAGAAAATCACATTGTCCCAGTTAAAATTTCTATGCTGTAAGCACCAGTTCAACCTTCGCTCCTTTTGTTCAGGTTTCATGATCGGTGATGGAATTCCTCAGTTCTAATTGTCTCCTTACAGACAGCTTACAGACAGTTTCTCTATCAATCATATTCAGCCTTAAGTTTTCTAAACTCCTTCGTTTGTTCGTTTGTTCACCGACAGCCATCACCGACAGTCTTTTCCTACCTGCGCCTCCCTGGTGCTCAATGCCATATCCATTTGCAATATTTTTCAAAACACGATAAACAGTGGACAAAGGGATGCCTGTTCTACTTGAAATCACTTTAGCTGATCTGATGTCCTTGTTATAATACTCTAAAATCAACTTCCTCTTCTCTAAATCATCCATTCTGAGGATCACTGAAAATGTCGTCTGCTAGCAAGTAAACAAAGGGGGATAACTCTTGACAAACTAATGAAAAAGGATTAACGGAGTTGTCTCTCTTGAATGAAACCAAGCACGTGATAGCTGGTCAAGGTTGTTTATACTAGAAATCCAATTAAGCATATTCCTAAAATTCTCAATAATTTCTGGTCATACTATACTTTGTCGGGTTGGCAAGAAAATGACTACCGATAAGTGGCATCCGCCGAATGTAGTCCAGGTGGACGGGTGTTTGGGTACACCGTCTGAAGCTCTTTCCTGGCGTTACCCGTCCTGATTGTGCGGGACAAGTCCTAAACAGCGGAGTAAAACAATATTCTCCAAGGCTGCGAATCACATACTCGAGCAACGGAAACGAAAGATCAAACCTTTTTTATGATCTATTTTGTTATTATTAGCCTATGGAAATCTGCATCTTCCTATTGCAGTTGTCCCTGATTCACAAAGCGACCTTATCGCTTCGATACTCGTAATCCAATGTTTAAGGATGGAAGTAACGATCTCCTTCACGTTAACATTGCTTTGTGAAGTCGGCCCATGAAGGCAGATGAAACCAGATTGACGTCAACAAGAAAGATTGTTTTGTTGTTATGGTTATGTTTGTTGCTTAAAAACATACACTGCAATATTAAAGCTGTATGGTGGCGATCTGTAAATAACCGAGTCTGGAATAGACGATCCAGTGATCGACATCATGAGCATGGGACGCTGAAAACCAAGTCTAACCCGATCTTCACTGATATGAAGGCAGATGAGTGAGTTTAATTTTACACTGCTTTTAACAATATTCCAGCAATGTCACGGCGGGAGACACGAGAAATGGACTTTACGCTTTGTACCCATGTGGGGAATCAAACCCCGATCTTCAAAGTGAAGAGCCAACGCTTAACCCATTAGGCTATCCAACCGCCCCTGAAGGCAGATGAAACCAGACTGACAGGAAGGAACCATAACAAAGAACAACTGCAACAACTTTCAACATATTTTATCTTTGAATGCAAGATACTGTAAGATACACAGGTTGGTATACATGAAATAGTGTAACAGAATGGCTTCTACCAAGTGAAGACATACCCAATGTATAAGAGTGGAGAGATTACTTTGGCATTGACTTTACCAGGAAGATGGTCACCTGCAAGTTCTTCCAGCACAGATCAACTGCACCTTGGGACCACATTTGGATTTGAATACACTTCAATATTGTACCTACAGGAATTCCCATGAGAATGTATACAGAGTATACATATATACTACTCACAATAGGTTAAGGAACCCAGGATTCTTTCACATTACTATAATTAAACTGTCATTAACGAATTAAAGATTAAGTGTAGCAATATGAAAGTATCAGGAGTTTCCAACTATTTCAGTAGTGTAAGTGCAAGTGCACCCACGTGTGTAATATTAAGGATCTGACATGCAGATCCTTTGGAAATTCTTCTAACAACTGTTAACATATTTAAGCATGAAAATAGTCATTCTTGTTTGGATTTGGACACTGGCCCTGCTGATCACAGATAACAAAGGATATAACTATGTACCTCTAGTTCCTATGTCATGCTAGTTCTGCATTAATTGTCATGAAAATAATTTTTTTTAAATGAATGGCATGAAAGTAAATGTCAAACTCAATATATGGCTACTGGCCATAAATTGGTAACTAATAACCTTGACTTTACAAATAAAACTTCAACACATTTTGTGTTCTCTAAACTGACCCATTCAACTGTAACAATATTAAGCTTATCCCTGTCCTAAATACAACATATTGATCATGACTTCCAACACTGAAACTAAACTGAAGCCTTCACTGGTCAATCAACTAAAAAAGCTATGTCTTATGGAAAAAACATGATTTTAAAGAATTGAATACAAAGTTTAACATTTAACCAACAAATATACTAAAATTATGCCATATGTGGACTTTCACCTGTTTCCATGGTTACACTGACTGTAATCAGGGGTGTGACAATGCAGGGTGAGGTTCTGCTCAATTCCCATGGTAATACAAGAGATGCAGGGCATGCATTACAGACAATGAAGCATCATATTCCAGCATGGTGGGCAAGGACCAGATTTTGGCTTTTGGTTTACAGAATGGGCCTTCCAATATCCATAAGCCAAAATCAGAAAATAAAAATGGTTTAAATTTAACAAGATTAAACATGATTAAAGAAAACTGTTTAGAAAAATGAACCAAAAGCTGCGAACCATAAGTTATATGAATGTGGCACTATGTATATCAATAAAGTTAATATTTGGGTGAGCTGACTTACTTCACAAACTGGACACCATCCAGTTTGCTGGGGGGTTTCTATCTCCTTGCACACTGAATACAGTTAATCCAAGCGGAATCTCAGGGGACATATACAACTCAAAAGTAGTTAAGGATCAGACAAATCTGTCAGATTACTAAACTAAATCTGTGAGAGACTCTGCATACCAGATGGTCCTTAGGCCAAATGAAAAATATGTTGTGGTTCCGATTACACCTCTTTAAAATTTAGGGTAGGTAGGTAAGAAAATTTTATTTTTTACACTTTTCTTTAGAAGTAAAGTGCGAACTAATATAACTTTTATCAATGTGTAATTGTAGTGTTGGGAATTCTAATACTTGATGATTGGTTCATTGGATCAATCATCGAAAATAATTGGTTAGCATAATTTATCAAATTTTCCTGGTTATGTTTCTTAATGCACAAATAATAAAAAAACAACTCGTCATTCTTTCTGTTTTTTTTGCAAATTGCACACAATGAAATTGCAAACTTCACATCTTTACAGGATGACTTATGTTAGGAACATAAATTTCCTGGACTCTTTAAAACCAATTCAATCCTGACTTGGAAGGAGCTAGTAGTGCTATGAAATGTAACAGACAAAACCAACTGTGTGAAAAATATTGTTAATGCAAACAAGTGTTCCAAAATGATTATGAGAAAACATGATCGATTGCTTGGTCGTTTAGTCATTGCAAACAATCTTCGATTATTTAATTAATCGGACCACCACTATATAATTGTTTATTCAATCAAGCTTGCAGCCATCAAGTCAACATTCTCTATCAGAATGGCCATTGTCCAATGGCATCTGAAAGCTTATTTTATTCATACCTCTTAAAAAATATAGGGTCGGCACCAGAATTCAAGGGTCGGTCGGGTAATTGGAACCACAACAAAAAAACTTTTAGGCCTTAACTTCTTCTGAGTGGTAAATCTTAGAAATAACAAATAATCAATGATCAGAGGTTAAGATGACCTCAAAGGAATAGCCTGGAAAATAAGGTTTCAACACAATTAAGGTTTCACTTAGCTGAGGTCGACATGTTTCATAAAGAAGAAACAATTGTCAACAGTCACCTCTTTGAGTAGCCATGATACTATAACACACCTTCCTGGAAGCACCTGTTACAATACTGTGCTTCCACCTTGTAACACACTGTTGTCACACCCCTTGGTACAGTGTACATTCATCAGAATCCATCTTCTCCAACACCTTACTTCCTTTGTGCCTCAAGCTCAGTTTAGGGGTAATGTTTAAAAATTGAATGAACGTAAAAGAAAAAATGCATTTTCCCATTCCAAAGTAAAGATTATCTAATTACTTCATACAGCTTTATGGTGAGTTTAGAAGCAAACCTATTGCTACTTGCTCTTAAAACCTTTCCCACTACCAACTGATATGACTGAGATGAACTGAAGCTGACAAAATAATTGAAAGATTCTCGAGCATCTGGAGAGAGAAGGATTTTACAGCCCTTTGAACACTATTCCAGTTCCAAAACACCCTGTCAGCTTAATGTGGGAGGAACAGAGGGAGTGAGTGAGTATGGTTTTACGCCGCTTTCAGCAATATTCCAGCAATATCATGGCAGGGGACACCAGAAATGGGCTTCACACATAGTACCCATGTGGGGAATCGAACCCAGGTCTTCGGCCTGATGAGCTAATGCTTTAACCACTTGAGGCTACCCCACTGCCCGGTGGGAGGAACAGTGGTCTCTAATGTCTACCACTTGGGTGAAACTGATGGTATGGTGCTGACAAACTGAAGAATACAATCTGTGCAAAAGGGATGGTCCAAGGGACACTACTCCACACAGCAAATTGCTCCTTGGATGACTTGGCGAGTGCTCCCACCAAGAAGACAGGGGTTACGTGTGACAGTGACATATCTAAAGCTCCTAGCACAGAGAATACCTGACTTTTAAAGCGAAGATTTTATTTTCAAACACATACTAGAAAGTTGCACAGATCAAGTCTTAAACTTAATTCATATTTTTTTAAAAGCTAAGTTTTGATAAACTAAAATCTCTAAAAAAATATTCTTCGCAATAGCAGCATTACAGCCCATATATAGACTTCAAATTTAACAGAAAAAACAGAAAGTCCTGCCACACTCACAAGGTAAATGCTCGAAGATCAGTCAAAGACTTTGAAGCAGCTCTTATGGGAGGCTAATAGACAGTCAATAAGGTCATAATTGTGCATTTATGAACCCCGACCATTAAATGATGAGTTAGGAATTGAGATCTATAAGAAAACAGCAGTATCTGAGAAATTCTCCCACCATGGCTGATGATCCTAGTGAGGGCTGTAACCATACACTGTGTAACCATACCTTAATAGATTGACAACTTGAATCGAAGAGCAATTCTTAACGGAACTAAATTCAGTAATTGTTAATGGGTTCCTGGAAGTCTGTTACCATTCTAGAACCCAATACCTCATCTGTTGGTTTCATTTATGTTAAGTGAGTGAGTGTGGTTGTATTCCGCTTTTAGCAATATTCCAGCAATATCATGGCAGGGGACACCAGAAATGGGCTTCACACATTGTACCCATGTGAGGAATAAAACCCGGGTCTTCGGTGTGACGAGCCAGTGCTTTAACCACAAGGCTACCCACCGCCCCATTTATGTTCAGATCGGGACCCCCAGATTTAACAATTTCCCTTGAAGATTTGACACTGAAATGATTGGATGGTCAGCTAATATAATATCAAAATGTTAAAAGCAAAGTCCCCATCAGTTGTATACAGGGTTAGATATCTTGAGCTACATCCAACTAGTGCACAGTTTACTCGAGTTTAAGTTCAGAAACTGCAGTGACCATAATGACTGATCCTTCCAGACTTCAACATCAGCAGACTTGTTCAACAATGTTCATAAAATCACAATCAAATTTAAAACATAGTCCTCAATTTCTCATATTTACAAGCATTTTATCATATCAAAGGAAAAGGGAGAGTATGTTTTTTCACAGCTTTCAGCAATATTCCAGCAATATTGCAGTGAGAGACACCAGAAATGGGCTTCACACATTGTACCCATGTGAGGAATCGATCCCGGGTCTTCGCTGTGACGAGCCAACGCTTTAACCACAAGGCTACCCACCGCCCCATTTATGCTAAGATCGGGACCCCCAGATTTAACAATTTCCCTTGAAGTTTTGACACTGGAATGATTGGATGGTCAGCTAATATAATATCAAAATGTTAAAAGCAAAGTCCCCATCAGTTGTATACAGGGTTAGATATCTTGAGCTACATCCAACTAGTGCACAGTTTACTCAAGTTTAAGTTCAGAAACTGCAGTGACCATAATGACTGATCCTTCCAGACTTTCAACATCAGCAGACTTGTTCAACAATGTTCATAAAATCACAATCAAATTTAAAACATAGTCCTCAATTTCTCATATTTACAAGCAACTATCATATCAAGAGAAAAGGGAGAGTATGGTTTTACACAGCTTTCAGCAATATCGCGGTGAGGGACACCAAAAATGTGCTTCACACATTGTACCCATGTGGGGAATCGATCCCGGGTCTTCGCTCTGACGAGCCAACGCTTTAACCACTAGGCTACCCCACCGCCCTTATCAATAGATGATATCATGCTGGTCACTGTATGTATGTAGTGTGTCAGTGTATCATTACAACCCCCGTCTACTACAAGTGCTGATGTCTTTCACCTATAAACATATGTTCTGGCTGATGAAAAAAAAGATGTTAGTGAACCAGAAGTATTTGACTTCCATATCCTGGATGTTAGAATATACAGTGGAAGCACTCCAAACCGGCATCCATCCAAACCGGCATGTTCTCAATATCGGCACTCGAATTTGGTCTGAGGTGGAGTATGGCTAAGGTTTATAAGTTGTGCTTGATATGCTGAAAAACATCAGATACTTTGCTCAGGTTCAAAAGGGAAAAGTTCTCTAAACCGGCACACCCGCTATACCGGCATTTTTGCCCCGTCCCAACGCGGGCCAGTTTAGAAGGCTTCCACTGTACATATTTAAGGGAAGTATTGAAAAACATGAAATTCAATGACACTTCAACAAAGGCCTCAATGATTAAGGCAGAAACAAGAAAGAAGCACAGAGGCGTAAACCATTGCCTCTGAGGAGTTATCTACCTTTGATGAGGCCTGATATAATTTTTAAGTACAAAAATATTTCTTTATAGCACGGTATGATCTTACCTTGAAAACAAGTCATTGTTATCCTGGTCACGTGAACATATTAACAGAATGAACAGAAGTGAATCTAAACACCTTGGCCCCGTTTGACACAGCAATCGTAGAGCCAAGGACACTGTACCCCCCAGGTTTAACACAGACGACTGTTGTTGCACTGAATCGCTTCGTGGAAAGGGAGCCTGACTGACTTCAACTCTGCTGTTGAATCCTGGGTAATCATAACTGGCAGTCTTAATCATTGGTAAAGAGGAATACTCAGAAATAAAGAGTAACAATAATATTTTGGCTTAATTGCAGATTCAACATTAACAAGTTCACTTGGCAATAATTTCATCACTTTACCTATTTCACCTTTCATGCCTAAAGCCTCAAGCTAAGACATGTTTAATTTCTTGTTCTGTGGATTTGAAAATATAAATGATTGATTTGAGGTTTAATATTCATGTGAAAAAAAAACTGTGGAAAAGGATAATGAAATTAAACATTTATTTTTAATCATTTAAATCAAACACAATTTTTTTAATTTCTTTTTAAATATTCTACATTTAAGAAAGTTTAGTGTTGGTTCATGTGTTAAACAAGAAATAATAGGTTTGGCTTGATCAGTGGTAAACTATATTTACTTGTACTGATTCAGTTAGATTTAGTTGCTGCTTGTACCAGGAGGTACAAAACCAAGATGATAAATTAGACTATTCTGAAAAACAAAATCTCCTCCACAACCAATCAAACCAGGGGAAACAATTCCCCAAAGCATATTGTGTGGGCTAAGATAATGTTTAATTTCAATGCAAGTAGACAGTGTCATTGCAGAAAAAGAAATGTATGTTAACTGTACAGACAAATACAATAACACACTGACCAATGATAAACAAATAATATATCCTTCATGTTGTTTCATAACAAAGGTTAATGGGTAGACACCTGAAAAATCATCCGGAAATACTGAAAACAGTCAGTTTGAGGAAGTGAGTTTAGGTATTTAGTAACAATCTTTCTTCCTCATTTCAAATATTTGTACACATCCACAATCCCAACAGTTGTCATGACAGCGAGTTGACTAGACGGGTTAAAAACCATAAGTGAGACTGATATCCTGAAAATAATTTAAATATTTCAAGCCACGTTTTCAAATAATTTATATATTTTCAAGTCACGTTTTCAAAAGATGTACATAATGACAGAGAGTTTGGATTTCTAATTTGTGCGTTATGTAAAATACCTCGACGTATAGATCAGATACCAATATGGTGATTCCCTATTATTTGTATCAAGTCAGTTCTTACTACAACCAACTACACACCACCTGTGCAACTTATAAATAGAAAGTACTTATTTGTCTGAGTGAGACGGGCGAGCAGATCAAACCTGACATCTGTTTCCATATCAGATATTGTGATAAATTTTCCAGTGTGAAATTAACACATATCATCGGTTCGGGACAACTGTTCCCTTCCTAGCTATCACTATCGACACAGATGCTTCTGCTTGAGCTATATGGTTTAGTTTATCATAAATTACCAAAGTATGGACTTAATTCCACAAAGTCTTAACCAAAACTGGAGTTCAAGGTAACAATACCCGTTACCATGCTTACCAACAGATGGGCAACAGGGCACATGAGCCAGGGGAGAGTTCTACATTAATATTAAGGTTGTGTGTGTGTGCTACAAACCTGAAGAAAGCCTAATAAATTGTTTTGTTTATCTTGGTTTCCAAATCAAGCTCCCTTGTCTGGCAGGTTTGTTTTATTAACATATTTACTGCTTGACCATGTTCACCAATCCACGGTACTCCATTATTACACAGTGTGCGAAATTTACGCTGGTCCTGTGGTCCCTGAGAAGTAAAAATTTATCAGGACCACTAAAGTTTGAAGTTTGCTAATTATTGTCCACTCACTGGTTCCAGTAGGAAATTTTGAAAGGTTTCTTTCCCTGATTACACATTAAAGCCTCAGCCACTTCATGATGTTTGTTGGCCATGTCATCTAGAACAAGTATCTATAAGATCAATACATACGTAATAACAATATCAACATGAACTGGGAAGGATATTAATTCTAATATATGGAAATTTTACTGATATATGCTGCAGGCTTGGGGAAAAATACTAGATCTGAGGGCTTGTTGATTAGGGAGAGTCCTTATACCCTACATACTATTCAGAAAAAGTAGGGATCACTCAGATCTTTCATATTACTATAGTAAATCTGTCATGCCATGACACCAACAGATTAATCTACAGTGATAAAAAACAACAACAGTTGGTTGATCCTTAACTACTCTTGAGTAGTATATATGATAAACCAGCTAGTCACGTTGTGAAGCATATCATCAAAAACTACAGTTTGGTGTGCTTAGTCAATCAAGTCAGACATATAAGTATTTTCTTAAGTTGATTCGCGATTTGTTCCACAAGCATATATACCAAACCATGCTTTGCATGTATTTTCCTATAATATTTATGTACCGAAATACTTCATATGGAACTGCAAAATGTCTCTACCCTAACATGCAGCAATGTGCCCAAGACAATGGTGTTGCCATCACCATGGCAACAGCTTCCACTTCCATCTCCCAACACACATGGGTTCCTCAGCAGTTCAGCTTCCTCATTCGTATTAGCCGTGGGTTGATACCAAGCTTGATGGACCTCATCGCCATTGCTCTGTTGAAATGGCGCTGTGTTTTAACAACTTCGGGACAATCGTCAAAATTTGCTTCGATGGATGTTATGACCCCAAAGAGCACTCCCAGCACGAGGAATAGTATAATGAACAGAGTATACTGAGTGACAGAAGGACTGGGTGCTCCTTCCATCTCCCGCAGGTGGGCCTGTGCAGGCTGGAATCCAGGATTTAGTTCTAAAGCCTGACCAAGTGAAGTGTGGCTTCCTGGTAATGTCCGTATGCTTTTAAAATCTCACCTAGTGTGAAATGTTGTAACCAAGAGTTCTGTTCGGGGCTTTGCATGACGAGGGATCTCCTTGTCAGGAAAATGGCATCATCGAGGTATTGAAGATTAAAAAGAACTCGTGCGAGGTTCAACAAAACGTCGGCGTTGTTCGGTGATAATGATAAAGCTTTACGAAAACATTCAATGGAGAGTTGTGTGTTGCCCTTAATTCTCCAAAAATTTCCAATCTGGTTGAAAACTTGTACAGAATTTGGCTTCTGAAAAAGAGAAAGAAAATTTCAGCAATATTTCATTGTATCAAGAATAGCGGATAATGATCAACATTTGTGAGCTTTATGCACGAATCGTGCATCATAGTGTGAGTGAGTATGGTTTTACGCCGCTTTAGCAATATTCCAGCAAAATCGCTGTTCACACATTCTACCCATGTAGGGAATCAAACTTAGGTCTTCGCAAGAAGAGCGAAGGCTTTAACGACTAGGCTTCCCCACCATCCCTTGCATCACAAAGACAGGGATTTACAGGACATGAATTCCTGCGTCCTATACACATAAAAAATGACAATGGATGCAACAAAATTTATTAGCGCATCCACACGGGCGCAGAAAAAGTCCAAATACTTTTGTAAAAATTCCAATCAAGTAACAATAAGTAATCACTGAGTTTGCTACTAGCTGAGTTATGGTATCATCTGCAATTTCATTACATGATTACTGTAACAATTAATGTGATGATCATGTATTAGTAATACCGGTAATATTTAAGTGTCTGGGACCCCTATTTTGTTGTCCAGGACCCCTGAAAATTATAAGCATGGGTCCCAGCGACCATCAAATACAAGACTCAAGGTAAATTCCTGCACAGACATTGTTAATACTTGAATGATGACTTGTGTTTAAGACAAGTTGTTAGGTTAGTGACATGTTTACAATTGTTCATGTGATAATCGAGAAAACAACAGATGTTATCAAGCACAAAAAAGCAATAAAACTAGGCTAAATCTTAGCCATGCATAGGAGTGACTGACAGTATGAGAAACAACCCACATAGGTTTAATCAATCAAGCCATTAAATGTTAATATCCAATCCTCATTTCAGGCACTTACAACAAACATTTAGTTCTGGGGACTAGCTGCCAATGAACTCGTTCCACAGCATTCGATTACATGTGTTTGTTGGTGTTTAATGGCAAATGTTCCCACAACATGACAGTGGTCTGTAAATAATCAAATATGGACTCAACAATCCAGTGATTGACATCTTGAGCATCGTGAACATCAATCTATACCATTTGGGTGCAAGGACACACTATGAACCGGGTCAACAAGCCCGATCACCATATCGACATGGCTGATCTACACTGAGATCGGCACAGAATTAGACAACAATAAAGGTGAGGTGAAATTGGGTTTAACGTGCTTGAGAAAATTTCGCTCATATGACGACGTGCATGCGTGTGTATGTGTGGCTACTTGTACTAGCCCAGACTTAAGCTGGTTTTATAGTGCTAGCCCACTGAGATACCATGCCGCAGTGAAGCATGAATACCCCACTCAGACACATTATACTGACTCTGAGCCGACCAATCCTTGTTGTACCCATTAATGCCGAGACAGACAATAATTGTGAAGGTTGTTACGCAAGACAAGATAACAGTTAGTGAGTGTTGTTTTATGCCACTTTTAGCAGTCTGTTCAGCTGTATTCCTGCCATATCATCCTGACCATCACCATAAACAGGCCACACATGACATGTTTAATTACCCCATGACGTGACATATCCACATATCCAGACATGCTGAGTCATAGCCCGAGCATGTTGACTCAAGCTTGGGGAAACTGCTTTATCACTTTTCAGATTCTTCTACGCAGTTCTTTATTTTTGTAACATATGTTATATTTGGGATTACACTTTCTTAGTAAAGTACAGATTCTAGTACTTTTGGGGGTTGAGTCCCATCTGGGATTCGAACCCACACCTTCAGAGTCAGGCACCTAATCGCCAGCACACAAAGTCAGATGCCTAGACCGCTCAGCCACCGTGTCTGCCACAAAAATGGAAGTCGGACAACTGGTAGTCTAGACTGCGGACTTTATGTACCCCTCTAATAAGTGTTAATTGGCACGGCTCCCACTGCCAAAAGCTATGAAATACACAATGCCATTTTAGAAAGTGGTCAAATGTAACATATGTTATATTTGGGATTACACTTTCTTAGTAAAGTACAGATTCTAGTTCTTTATTTTGTTTATCTTGGAATCTACACATCTGACACACAAATGTCAAACATAAATACAAATTTCAAAATTGCCAAATAAAGCTAAAATTAACACAGAAGATAATAATAAAAGTTTGTTAGCACAATGATGAAAGCTTAATTTTCAACTTGTCTCTGTTGTACCAAATGAGAAAAAGCCAACACAGCAAACATTTAACTTTCTATTCATCATGCTGAGCTGTATATTCATGACATGAATTTTTTGTAACAAGGTTGCTCCAGAAGCCCTTTAGTGCATGATATAACTTAAGAAAGATTCACTTCAAAATACTTCCACCAACTCTGCCATTCATAATCAATGATTATAGACATATTGATTTTCATTTCTTCAGACATTAATTTCTGAAACTCACATAAACTATGATGGAAAACACTTAGCCTTTTACAACATAGTTCTCATCAGCTTCATCAGTTTCCTTGGGGAAACAATTAGCCCCACACCACCCACAAAACTTCTCAGCAACACTTATCTTCTCACCCTTCAGTCAATGACTCAAATGAGTCACTTGAGCAGGACACAATGTTTCTTACCTCTTTTTTTGATTTCCATAAACGTTCCTCCAGCTCATTAACATCCACCTCTGATGTTCGACTTCCTTTCTTTTTGAATATCATGGCCACTTCAGGCTCAGGTATATGGTTATGTTCCTTCCTGTTGGCTATTCCCCGCAGGTGGTCATATTGTGTTGTGTTTACTGCCTTCCCACATGTTAATTTTTTTCTTTTCGCAGGAATTTTTTTCTCTATACTGAAAAATAAAATAATATGTCTGTTTAGGGTTGGATTTTTTTTATAGTATTGATGTGTCAGTGTTAGAATCATGACGGCCTATGTACTGTGCACATTAGAAATAATAATAATTCAATACCTTATTTTAGAGCAGATCAGTCACCTCCAATACACAACTTTCATAAAAGCTGTCAATGGCAACTGTCAAGACTGATTGATTTCTCATTTTCTGATGTGTTGTCGTTAACACATTTTCACTATGTGTGCCACTTATCAATGCTAATCCTAGCCCCATCCCTCACCCTGTTTTGGGTCTTGGGTATAAGGGTCATACAGTCTAAGGGTTTATCAATATGCATATGTGAAACAAAGCATACAACCAGCCACCATAGTTAAAAATGGCAGGCAGACATGTCAGTTTGACTGCCGTTTCAGGTTATTCTATGACGTTATATATGTGTGAGTTATTTCCTCAATTTCCAATGTAAACATGCAATATGGTTCCTGGAACGGTTCGAATAATAATATGATGGGTAAAATGTTCAAACAATTACAATTAGTGGGTCTAATAAATGGAGAAACTATTGTAAGGTTGTATCATATCATTGCTTTTTAGCATTAAAATAACTGGCTTGTCATTCTCGTATAAGTGCAAATTCATTCACATATTTGTTTTGATCCTTGAACGAAAACAGAACAATCGTGGAGAAAACGTCCATACCCCGTTGTATCTGACGATCCAGTATCACATGAAGGGGAACTACACGACAGTTTCTTATCTACTTTTGTTTCAACTCTCCATTCTCCATTTTCATAAATCTTGTTGGTCAAAATATCCATTAGAGCGTCTTCGTCTTGATTTGTACCCCGGACTGTCATTTCGTCCGATGCCTGGACAACTTTCCCTTCTATGGGGTTCAGTTTCCAGTGGTTGGAGCCTGTAGAGCTACGCGAATTGCTGTTCACAATATGCATAGATATAATGTAAAGTGCCATGTAAGAAACACATGGCAAATCACAAGTCATTTTGGCAGTTTTCCGCGACTTTCGTCGCCTTATTTTGACAGATGTGTATCGATTTCCGTAACAATGGCGGCAATTATCAGGGCTGCCATCTGGTGGTTATGAAGGGGAAGTAATTCTAAGTGATACATGTTCCCTTCAAAGTGGAGGTGCGTTCATAAAATGCATAATATTGAAAGGTTTCGTTGTTAATTAAATGCGCTCTTTTGAATCAGTTTCATTCGGCCAGCCCATGTCACTTTGCTGGATTGTAGTAGCCGACGCTATTCCATGTACACAACTCATGCAATTACAATGTGACTGACTCATATACAAGCTGGAATTGTTTACATTTTTTGTTCTTTCAAGACTCACTCTGCAATATTCCAAAAGCACGCATATGCCAAAGGTAAATTATTATTCCATCCGTCATTATCTTTACACTGACAGCAAATCTTTCAAGTTCCATGTATGCAGTGTGCGAAATAGCCACTGACCCGCTAGCCCGTGGCTAGTAAAAATCCAGTCTGGCCAGTAAATCTCCACAGGTCATTTTGTAAACATATCACTCTCTCCGACTTGTTAAGTTATAATATTTTTAAATCATGCAAGATTATGGCCTGATAAAAATGTTCATCATATTAGCAGCTTAATGATGAAACCCGTGTCATGCCGACAATATCTTATTCTCATCTATTTTTGTAATCTTTTGCTTAGTTTCTACATTCAAATTTCGGGCTAGTGAATTATTTTGTGGGCTAGTAACTTTCAGGCATAGCTGGCTCGACTGGCTAGCAAAATTGGGAAACTATTTCACACACTGCATGTATGATATATTTATCAATAGGGGATTGTGTGGCGCGTGATTAATAGGCTACTGCGCACCTACCCCACAGCAAAAGGTAGGCTGACCAGAATTTGACATTTTTCAAAACTTTTACAAAAATGTTAATTTTCAGTTATTTCTAACCAAATTTATGTATGGTTCTATACGTGGTGTGTTGGTCGTTTGTGCTGTCGGGGCGGTGGGGTAGCCTCGTGGTTAAAGCGTTTGCTCGTTACGCTGAAGACCCGAAGACTCACTCACTCACTCACTCACTCATTCATTCACCTTGGTGATGTCAGTGATCGCTAAACACACCCCGCCTCAGTGACAATGTCTGGCGTTAGTGTCAAGGAGGAGGTGTTTCTGGACGGAAACCGTTCCTTTGTACTATAGATGTCTACGGAAATTAATTTTACGTAAGGAAAATGTTTCTCGAAATACTTCCGATGGAACGAATTCCTGATCATGACGTGATCGGATGACGTCAACTACACACCACTATACACGAAGGTGTGTTGTTAATTTTTCCTAAAATGCATGCTGTTACTTATTTCCTCAAGGGCACGTTGTTTCATTCTTCTTAAAAGCCAATGCTGTTTCATTCTTCTTAAAAGGCATGCTGTTACATTCTTCTTAAAAGGCATGCTGTTACATTCTTCTTAAAAGGCATGCTGTTACATTCTTCTTAAAAGGTATGTTGTTACATTCTTTCTAAAAGGCATGCTGTTACATTCTTCTTAAAAGGCATGCTGTTACATTCTTCTTAAAAGGCATGCTGTTACATTCTTCTTAAAAGGTATGCTGTTACATTCTTCTTAAAAGGTATGCTGTTACATTCTTCTTAAAAGGTATGTTGTTACATCTTTTTCTAAAAGGCATGCTGTTACATTCTTCTTAAAAGGCATGCTGTTACATTCTTCTTAAAAAGGCATGCTGTTACATTCTTCTTAAAAGGCATGCTGTTACATTCTTCTTAAAAGGCATGCTGTTACATTCTTCTTAAAAGGTATGTTGTTACATTCTTTTCTAAAAGGCATGCTGTTACATTCTTCTTAAAAGGCATGCTGTTACATTCTTCTTAAAAGGCATGCTGTTACATTCTTCTTAAAAGGTATGTTGTTACATTCTTCCTAAAAAGGCATGCTGTTACATTCTTCTTAAAAGGCATGCTGTTACATTCTTCTTAAAAGGCATGCTGTTACATTCTTCTTAAAAGGTATGCTGTTACATTCTTCTTAAAAGGTATGCTGTTAAATTCTTCTTAAAAGGTATGTTGTTACATTCTTTCTAAAAGGCATGCTGTTACATTCTTCTTAAAAGGCATGCTGTTACATTCTTCTTAAAAGGCATGCTGTTACATTCTTCTTAAAAGGCATGCTGTTACATTCTTCTTAAAAGGCATGCTGTTACATTCTTCTTAAAAGGTATGTTGTTACATTCTTTCTAAAAGGCATGCTGTTACATTCTTCTTAAAAGGCATGCTGTTACATTCTTCTTAAAAGGCATGCTGTTACATTCTTCTTAAAAGGTATGTTGTTACATTCTTTCTAAAAGGCATGCTGTTGCATTCTTCTTAAAAGGCATGCTGTTACATTCTTCTTAAAAGGCATGCTGTTACATTCTTCTTAAAAGGTATGCTGTTACATTCTTCTTAAAAGGTATGCTGTTACATTCTTCTTAAAAGGTATGTTGTTACATTCTTTCTAAAAGGCATGCTGTTACATTCTTCTTAAAAGGCATGCTGTTACATTCTTCTTAAAAGGCATGCTGTTACATTCTTCTTAAAAGGCATGCTGTTACATTCTTCTTAAAAGGCATGCTGTTACATTCTTCTTAAAAGGCATGCTGTTACATTCTTTCTAAAGATACCTGTAGTTTGACTGGATTCCTGGCCCTCACACAACAACCCAATTGATCCCACAAATGCCCACTAGTGCTGATCTCTGAACTTCTTACTCCATAGGTAGGGGCCATCAGAGCACATGGTGCTTACACCTGCTACTGGGCAACATTTTATGGACGCTACAAAGGCGAACGCTGTACTGTCTGTGCACACGTAAAATATCCGAACCCACCTGACCAAAGGATGCCTTCTGTGGAAAGACTCTTGTGAATGAGTGAGTTTAGTTTTACGCCGCACTCAGCAACATGCCAGCTATAATGCGTAGGTCTGTAAATAATCTGGACAAGACAGTCCAGTGATCAACAACATGAGCATCAATCTACGTAACTGGGATACGATGACATGTGTCAACCAAATCAGCGAGCCTGATCACCCGATCCTGTTAGTCGCCTCTTACGACAAGCTTGGGTTACTGAAGACCAATTCTAACCCGGATCTTAACGGATCGACTCTAATGTGCACACATAAATATGATTCCCCGAGTTTGAAATTCAATATTATTTTATTGAAACTCCAAGAGTCGAGACACTTTATAACACAAAGAACATAGTGGTTGTATTTAATCTGAGGCGGGGCGCTTGCAAACCCTGTGGTTAAAAAGGTCACTCGTCACACCAAGACCCGGTTCTATTCTCCATATGGGTACGATGTGCGAATCTCCAAATCAAACTTTTTAACACATTGTGTGGAATACATGTCAAATTAAAAACAACTCTGGAGCATTGTGTACGTAATTAAAACAGCATCACAGGTCTACGGAAAAAGAGGTTTCAAAGCCTTTACTATACCACAACTGATTAAAATGTCAAGTTTGTTTACAGTACTTTAATCAGATCCGATGTCAGCGTGTATGTCCACTAGTCAAGATACTGAAATATCTTTACATACGCAAGTCAAATGTATCTGCTTCAATTCAGTCACTATTGTGGACAAGCCAACTCCTACCCAAGTCAGTGTACACAATAGCACTCCCATTATCACGCCCAAAACCACACCCAGATTCCAGCTTCCCGCACACCTTCCACACCCCCCACATTTTCCAAACACCCACATCTACTCCACTTTACTCTCACTCTAATGGGTTATCTTGTGAGTGAAAATATACCAAACATGCGACGTGGTAAATACGTTTTAGGTTCTAAATGGCATTTTGCGGTGTTTTATTCAGTGGTGAACTACTTCCGTTTTTCTAGCGCATGTATTCAGAGCAGTGATGCGATCAGATGTGGTCATCGTTAATTAACCAGTGGGTGAATGCTGCTTAACGCCTGCTCATTAACCACTTCAAATTCAGTGAAATTAACCAATCAGTTTGGATGATCCTTCTGTATCATGTTAGAATTCACATTCAAGGAAATTGACTGCAAAAAGGGAGAAATAGTAATAGTATCGCCTTATATATGCCTTTGATGAATGTTACCTATATATGGATAAGGTGATCTAAATACCAATTACGAATACGTGACTGGGTAGATGTCGCCGTGATCATATGTGACGACGCGTGGTGGGGTTGCCCAGTGGTTAAAGAGTCAGCTCGTCACGCTGAAGACCAGGGTTTGATTCCCCACATGGGTACAATGTGTGAAGCCAATTTCTGGTGTCCCCCGCGTGATATTGCTGGAATATTGCTAAATCGGCGTAAAACCATAACCACCCTCTCAGTCATATGCGACGATAAACTCCTCTCAGTCATATGCGACGATAGACTCCTCTCAGTCATATGCGACGACATTTGAAGAGGGCCATTAGCTCATGTGCGGTTCCCACTCACTATGCCAGGAATTGTCGGAACGCACATTATCAATGCTTATATCCGAACCCAGCTTCCGATGCGGCTGGTAAACCGTTGCTTGTATCACTTTAATCGGGTTTATCACCCGTTGGGAAGAATGTTCGTCCATACTGTAATGCATGCCCTTGTATCCTAATTGTATGGATCGTGGCTCATGATGTCAGTCACTGGATTGTCTGGTCTCAATTATTTACGGCCGCTGTCATATGTTGTAATGTGGATGAAAGCGGCGTTCTGCAACATTACGTCTTTTACAATTTTGTTTGAGAACATTATCACTTTAATTCAAATTTTGACTGGTACTCTTTCTTGTGCCCTTTAAAGTTGATGTACTTTCAGTCTGAGACCTTATCCGGAAGAAAGTGATCAGGGCGATTCAACGTGGCTTTTTTCCGCCATTTTCAATGAACGTCCAGCATTCGAAATAATCGGGACACAGCAACGCTATCCAAGGTGGGCGTGGCATCGAGACGGAACAATACTAACCTCAAGAAAGTGCTGTTTACTTTCGAGTCACGTGGCATTATCTGAGGGACGTTTTGTTGTTGTCCTGATAAAGTTGACCGAATTGTGTGTCACCGTTATAGTAGGTCTAGGTTAAGGTCGGGTTACCGGAAAGGCTGAGTGTTTAGTGCATATGTAACGGAAAAGAATATACTGTTATTATTAATCAAGAATGGTGTGCCAGTGGAATCCGTTCCCCGGTTGACACCTGGCCCTAGCTTGGCTCAGAACAGATTGTCTTTTCCCCAGAACTCCCAGGGTACAGCATATCTAAACTGGAAGTAATCTCTATTTCCGAAACAATTCTATTAGTTATATATTAATTATATTTTCTAATGGTCGAAAAATGTTAGGCCATATATTTCAATTAAAGTCCGTCCGACCCATATTCTTTGAACAAAGGGATGAGAAACAAAAATATTTTTATGTGGCCTTATATTTGCGTTTTAGAAATGATTTATTTTCTCGCAAATGTCCAATATATGTAACTCAATGGCCTTTTTGTAATAAAATGAATACTGAAATAATATGGATTTGGGAAGAACATCATTTCAGAGTTTAAGAAAGAAAAATCAATTAATAAATGTAGAGTGAAGAACCCTTCTAGCATTAAGTAATGAACGAGGACAAACGTTTTAAAATTTGTGAAAGACGCCTTGTCTCTGCATTTGTTATTTGTTGTAAGCCAATAAGAGCTCTTGCTAATATCTGCCAATGATTGAACTGAAGAAGACGCATTAAACTGCGTATGTACAAAAGCCAACGAACCAAACGCCAACGAATCCTGATATTCATACCACAACCTGCGCATCCTGCTGTTGACACCATAATCAGCAGATCACGACGTTCATACCACAGCCACTGTATTCTGACATTCATACCACAGCCACTGTATTCTGACATTCATGCCACAGCCATCGGATTCTGACATTCATACCACAGCTATCGGATTCTGACATTCATACCACAGCCACTGTATTCTGACATTCATACCACAGCCACTGTATTCTGACATTCATGCCACAGCCATCGGATTCTGACATTTATACCACAGCTATCGGATTCTGACATTCATACCACAGCCACTGTATTCTACCACAGCCACTGACATTCATACCACAGCCACTGTATTCTGACATTCATACCACAGCCATCGGATTCTGACATTCATACCACAGCTATCGGATTCTGACATTCATACCACAGCCATCGGATTCTGACATTCATACCAAAGCCACTGTATTCTGACATTTATACCACAGCTTTCGGATTCTGACATTCATACCACAGCCATCGGTTTCTGACATTCATACCACAGCCATCGGATTCTGACATTCATACCACAGCCATCGGATTCTGACATTCATACCACAGCCACTGTATTCTGACATTCATACCACAGCCACTGTATTCTGACATTCATACCACAGCCATCGGATTCTGACATTCATACCACAGCCACTGTATTCTTACATTTATACCACAGCTATCGGATTCTGACATTCATACCACAGCCATCGGTTTCTGACATTCATACCACAGCCATCGGATTCTGACATTCATACCACAGCCATCGGATTCTGACATTCATACCACAGCCACTGTATTCTGACATTCATACCACAGCCATCGGATTCTGACATTCATACCACAGCCATTGTATTCTGACATTCATACCACAGCCACTGTATTCTGACATTCATACCACAGCCACTGTATTCTGACATTCATACCACAGCCACTGTATTCTGACATTCATACCACAGCCATCGGATTCTGACATTCATACCACAGCCATCGGATTCTGACATTCATACCATAGCCACTGGATTCTGACATTCATACCACAGCCATCGGATTCTGACATTCATACCACAGCCATCTGGATTCTGACATTCATACCACAGCCACTGTATTCTGACATTCATACCACAGCCACCGTATTCTGACATTCATACCACAGCCACTGTATTCTGACATTCATACCACAGCCATTGGATTCTGACATTCATACCATAGCCACTGGATTCTGACATTCATACCATAGCCACTGGATTCTGACATTCATACCATAGCCAGCCATCGGATTCTAACATTCATACCACAGCCACCGTATTCTGACATTCATACCACAGCCATCGTATTCTGACATTCATACCACAGCCATCGGATTCTGACAATCATACCACAGCCATCGGATTCTGACATTCATACCACAGCTATCGGATTCTGACATTCATACCACAGCCACTGTATTCTGACATTCATACCACAGCCACTGTATTCTGACATTCATACCACAGCCATCGGATTCTGACATTCATACCACAGCCATCGGATTCAAACAGCCATCGTGTCCTCATATTCAAACAACAATTTCCGTTTCCCTTACATTCAAACAACATACAACGGAATTAACATTCAAACAACCAGGAGATCTTGACATTTAACAACGAACCTGACATTTGAACATTTCAACCACACGATGTGAGAAGAAATTATATTATATCTCATGATAAAAAGCATGAAAAAGTCTTTCTCCGGCAAACCATGGCTTCAGTGTCGCATATCAGGAAGCCAAATTGGTTTCTATATGAGTGAGTGAGTGAGTTTAGTTTTACACCGCCTTCAGCAATATTTGACCTTTTTTAATCTTGTTTTATCTTGGCACATACCATTATTATCAAGGGTACAACTTAATTAAGCCTTATGCAGCCAACCATTAAATGTGTTGTTTTAAGCGGTCTGTCTTTTGGGACGTCTGTCTTATGGGAAGATACCGTTTGTGATAATCTTAATTAGCACTGATGTTTCGTCGACAGCGATAGACAAAGGAGTCAATATGAGTGAGTGAGTTTAGTTTTGCGCCGCTTTTAGCAATATTTCAGCAATATCACGGCGGGGGACACCAGAAATGGGCTTCATATAATTTTCCTATTTGAGGAATCGAACCCGGGTCTTCGGCGAGACGAGCGAACGCTTTAACCACTATGATGCTACCCCACCGCCCCAGTTTCCATATGACATTAACAGGTGACGGCATAAGACCAATGAGCAATGACACACCAAACCCATGGAACCGGAAGTGTCCAAGAGGCATTAGATCACCATATGTGTTTTTGTCAGATTACAAAATTTCGGATCACATTGTTTGTCAGTGGTTTCACTTTCATTACGTAAATTTTAATGTTTTGTTAATTTTACTTTTATATTTGTACATACATACCATATGGTTTTTGTTAATCGTTTTCAAAAACTCTTCCTCAAATTAAAAAAAACTCCTTTTGTTTACGTAGGTAAATAAATGCTGACATCATGGGTTATTGCATATTTATTCTTAAATGGCAATCGTTATATTGTTTTCCAATCTGTCAGCACTAAATATGTTAAGCTGAGTCACTGGTTTATGGGGAGATGGGGTAGCCTAGTGGTTAAAGCGTTGGCTCGTCACGCCTAAGACCCGGGTTCGAATCCCCACATGGGTACAATGTGTGAAGCCCATTTCTGGTGTCCCCCGCCGTGATGTTGCTGGAATATTGCTAAAAGCGGCGTAAAACCATACTCACTCAGTCAGTCAGTCACTGGTTTATGAAGAGTTTTATCAACTGTTAGAAAACCCACGAACCCTTGCAAGTAATTGATTTATAGCAAGACACGATATCTACCTTGAGCTAAATGTACGGGGCAAAGTACGGTCAACATAGCCCGTACCACCCGATGGGTACTGGTTTATCAGCCTGACATTTTAGCTATTTTATAGTATTTGGCTCTGTTTACTTCAGATAAAGCGGGTCTCGTGGGTCGGGTTGGCATGTCTTGGTTCCGTTTCTGACCACGGACTTTGCCCTGTGGTGTCCAGGTAAAGAGAAGCTGATTAACCCGAAGTTTGTTTCAACACCTGGTAAACTCAGCTGGGAATAGAGTCGGACTTTGGACATGGTAGATAACTCCTCCGTCAACCATGGGATGTCGTTTACGGACGTGTTTCACAACACGGTCACTGTCTTCAACAAATGTACAAATAGGACTTTTCTTTCCTTTGTATACTGATACTTCTGCTGTGGGCGCGTGTGTGTGCGAGTGAACGAGTTTAGTTTTACACTGCGTTTAGAATTATTCCAGCAATATCACTGCGGGGGACACCAGAAATTGGCTTCACACATTGTACCCATGTGGGGAATCGAACCCGGGTTTTCATCGTGCCTTCACCTCTAGGCTACGAGACCGCCCCTGCATCTTTAAGATACGCTATCAACATGTTTACGTTATAGTATTATAAATGATATGTTAACATCGATAGTGACAGGAAACGAGTCAGATTTTTTAAAAACATTATACTTCTAATGCACACTCTTGTAACTTTTTCAAAACTATTTTCACATTTAATTTTTGGGAATCGGCGGATTTGTAAGTCTGCCCTTACCTGTATGGAGGCATGATACCTTGCTGTGACATCGCACTGACTGTGCAAAGTTGTGTCTCTTAGGCGTGCCAGGATCTTCGACCATTTGGGCCTTTTCCTCCGCACTGACGTTAAACCTGATTCATTCACTCGCTCATTAATTTCTTTCATTACCCATATGGTGAAACATAACCAGTGTCATATACATCATAAATGCACATGTGCACATATCACTTTTGCCAAGCAACCATTGTTTCTGTATTTCTTAGTCTGTGACGTCATCAAACAAATGAACGTGGCGTCAGTGAAGAGGGCCGTCACACATGCTTACCGTGTTTTACTGCACAGATATACATGAATAAAATGGAAAATAAAGAAAATATTACACTCGAGAAAGTGTGTCATGCGACTTATACTTGCTCGTGTAATAATATCTATACATATATATATATAAAGAAAGTGATGAGAATACCGAGCGTATGTAGTACATATATAAGAAGCTTACATAACATAACATAACATAAGTTTACATTACATAACATAATCCGTTTAACTGTAATCTCTTCTCCCCTGAAGATAAAAGTGAAACATGTTGTAGAAGATCCGTGTCGTGTGATTATGGTGGTATGTTATCTTCTTTGTCGTCACTTTCTTTGGTTCTTTGAAATGTGTGAAACAAATTTCAGGACCCGCTGCGTATTTTTATCAAGACATTAAACCAGAGGACATATTGTTACTTTCCAGTACTATTCGAATAGTTGACGAAGCTGTGCCTCTCATGAATAGCTCAAGTCCTGTTTAATGACATCTACTGAGATAAAAGATACTGTCTGCTAAAACGACAGACTGTTTATATGTGTGGTGAACAGATACAAATGTCAGTTTTATCATGTCACAAGATAAGCACGGTATTTGACGAGGAAAAGAACTGTCTATATCTTGTATTTTTATTACGATAAGTAAAGTAGTTCCGGCTTTTAGTGAAACTTCACCCAGAGGAAGTGTGGATTTCTGTTCAACAGTTTGATCAGTAAATAGATCATAAATCGTATGAGTAAGGTGTCCAAACGTGAGCACGAGGAGATTTTCTGAAGTGTCGGGATGTTTTCACATTTCTGTTTCATGATGTCAGCTACAATTCTACATCTCGTCTGACCCCCACAATTAACGAATTCTATCTAAAAATCTGAGGAAGCGAAATGTTGGAGTGGTTTCAGGTGGTCATGAAAGCTTTGCTCGTCACCTTCGAATGTAACCCATTTCTGGGGTTCTGCCGTGATATAACGGGGATATTGCTAACAGATCTGTAACTCTCAGTCGTGCTCTAATAAAGCTAAATATCACCTACAACAAGCCCTATCCTGAATATCGATACCTGTTCACGCGAATGAGATCACTCGCTACATGTCTCTCGTTTGGGATTTGCTAAGGGGAGATAACTCCAGATGACGATCATATCGGTAACTCCGAAGTTGACCCATAATGGAAAACAACACATATGAATGTGTGAATGAATTTAGTTTTACGCCGCTTTTAGCAATATTCCAGCGATATCACGGCGGTGGACACCAGAAATAAGCTTCACACATTGTACCCATGTGGGAAATCGAACTCGGGTCTTCGGCGTGACGAACGAACACTTTAACCACTAGGCTACCTCACCTCCCCCCCAAAACACATGTAGTGTGTTTAGTCCATTATACCCGACTGTACCAAATATCCGAAAATTCTCTGCACCCGGCCGTCCCAACACCCGACTATTCACTGTAGCCCATCCCCCACTTCGACGTACCCGGCATCCAGTTATATATCATTTTTTTTTCTAAATCCCAATTAGGATCCAGGTTAGAAATGGTCTTCAGTAACCCATGCTTGTCGTGTGGCGAGACTAATGGGATCGGCTGGTCAGGCTCGCTGACCTGGTTGACATATGTCATCGTATCCCAAATGCGTCGATCTATGCTTACGTTCAATCAGTTCCAGGACTGTACGGAACCTACTGAGGGAGCACAACATCCGACCCCGACGGCCTGCAATGCGTCCAATTTTGCTCTAAAGTCACCGGACCCGTGTAGGTCCGGGTTAGAATGAACCTTCAGTAACCCATGCTTGTCGTAAGAGGCGACTAACGGGATCGGGTGGTCAGGCTCGCTGGCTTGGTTGACACATGTCATCGGTTTCCAAATGCGCAGATCGATGCTCGTGCTGTTGATCACTAGGTTGTCTGGTCCAGACTCGATTATTAACAAGCCGCCGCCATATAGCTGGAATGAAGCCGAGTGCGGCGATAACCAACCAACACGCTAATAAATTTTATTTGTAAGAAAGAATCTGGCCACAGACTACCTATCAATTAATCAATATAATTTGTTTTCATAGCAGCCAAAGCATGCGATACACGCAGGCAGAGCGTGGTGCTATTTTTTTATGGACATGCAGAGTTTCAAGTGACAAGTGCATGATAAGTAATTGAGGGCGGTATGCTAGATAACGGTTTCTGTCATCAGCTGGACCTTGGACTTTCGACACACGCGTAATCCCCCAATTAAACCGGGTGAACAAGTTTAGTTTGTACATATTTATAAAGTTAAAACATGACGGACTGTGACACAAATTTTGTAGCTGGAATAACTTTTCATTGAACCCTCGGTGGCTGAGTCGGAGAGATCGCTGGCTCTGTGTGACTACCAGGTTCTTCACGCTGTGAGGGTGGGCTCGAATCCCGGATAGAGCCAAACCCTTATGAAGAACTAGAATTATTGAGTGAGTGAGTGAGTTTAGTTTTACGCCGGACTCAGCAATATTCCAGCTACATGGCGGCGGTCTGTAAATCCAGCGATCAACAGCATGAGCATACTAGAATTATTGTGTAACCGAGGTGTAGATATAAATGTGACTTTTGACGGATTGTAATAATTTCAGTTTAGTTTCAAAGTTGAATCGATTTTTTAGAAAGAGTTGACTTGAAAAGGAAGACGATACTGAAACAAGGATCACGGGGTAATAAGGATCTAATGTAAGCAGACACTCAGCCTCAAAATTGTAACACATCTTATATCTGCTGCGTCATGTCCTATACGCATCCATAGTAACACGCCCTTTATATAATTTACCTGTCAATTCGAGAACCTCAGCGGCGAGGTATTTCAGACATTGTATAACCCGTGAAGATCCAAGTTAGAATTGGTCTTCAGCATCCCATGCTTGTCGTAAGGGGCGACTAACGGAATCGGGTGGTCAGGCTCGCTGGCTTGGTTGACACATGTCATCCTATCCCAATTGCGTAGATCGATGCTCATGGTTTTGATCACTGGATTGTCTGGTCAGAATCGATCACATACACACAGCCTCCATATAGCTGGAATATGGCTGAGTGCGGCGTTAAACAACCAACCAAACTTTATGTATGTAACATTTCGAATATGTTGAACCATTGAATATCTATATTATAACATACTATCTTTTAACAGTGCTACGAGCATATACAGGCTCAGGCATACGCACACGCACATTCCGTATTTCCTCTTAATAAGTGCCCGGGCGCTTATTGATTCAACAAACTCTCCGACTTGGTACTTAATAGGGACCGGCGCTTATTGGAGACTCGGCGCTTATTGGAGACCCGGCGCTTAAAGTTTCAACGAAAATGAATATAGATTTTCCATTGGTATTTTATTTGAATCTATAGTGAACATGTGGCACACCCGCGGTTATTAGAGATCCGGCGCCTTTTGGAGGAAATACGGTACATTATACAAAGCAGTTTTATGCGGTCATGAACTTTGCGATATACTTTCGTATGTACAATCATATCAATTGTGTAATGTGAGGTTTAAAAAAACAACAACATTTTTTCGCTTTCCAACACCGCCGACTCGAACCTAAAACGTACCTCGTCATATAAATGTTTATCTATCTAAAATGTTTTAATCAATTGCTGCCACAAGTCCAAAGAACGCGAGAAATTGTAATAAGAATTACAATAAATGAGAATCAGAACAATATTCGGATAATTTTATTTATTTAATTATTTTTTTGCCCCGACCGACTCAGTTCAGAATTTGGTGGCTACGTGAAACACATAAAAAATAAATAATGATGCCCATATCGCTGGTACCTGGTCTGTGTCAATATACATCATTGGTACCCTCCAGTCCAATCAGTCCGCATCGGTTGTAAATAATATAAGTGCATTTCTATCACAGTGCAGCTGTAGCATGTCACACACGGTCACCCATCCAAAGACTCTCCGCGCCCAACGTTGCCTAACTTCAACTGATTTCGGACCTAAGCTCTATGCACAGGACCACACACCACCACGCATAATGTTGCGGAAAAAGCTGGCCTGACAAAACATATAAAGGGACTCTTTGTTCCGTCACCAACAGAATCCTCATACTTTTGTAGACAAATTGTTGCATGGGCTAAAAAATGTCGCCATGGGCCCATTAACGTCGCCCCACCCACGTTTAAGTTGAGTCACGGCTTCGGTTTTCTGGGAAATATTGGTTTATCATCTACAGCGAGGACTGGACATCGCTGGGCAATAGTATGCCACAATATTACGTCACGTCAAGGCCAGAAAACCATTAAGGAAAGCTGTGCGACTGCTGAAGGACAACCTGCATGTGTACATGAATTATTTTCCCATGCCCCCGACAAGCACCCTCTTTCACTTCCCTGAACTAGTATCATTAATGAGCGGTGGGGTAGCCTAGTGGTTAAAGCGTTCGCTCATCACGCCGAAGGCCCGGGTTCGATTCCCTACATGGGTACAATTTGTGAAGCCCATTTCTGGTGTCCCCGCCCTGATATTGCTGGAATATTGCTAAAAACGGCGTAAAACCATACTTAGTCAGTCAGTCAGTATCATACCCGCGTGGTTATAAGTAACAACGACAGCAGTATTGGTTGTGTCGCAACGTATATCATACCTGCATGGTTATAAGTAACAACGACAGCAGTATTGGTTGTGTCGCAACGTATATCCGACCTGCGTGGGTATAAGTAACAACGGCAGTATTGGTTGTGTCGCAACGTATATCATACCTGCGTGGGTATAAGTAACAACGACAGCAGTATTGCCATGTGTCGCAACGTATATCATACCTGCGTGGGTATAAGTAACAACAGGGTATTGGTTGTGTCGCAAGTATATCATACCTGCGTGGGTATAAGTAACAACGACAGCAGTATTGGTTGTGTCGCACATATCCCTTGTCTGTAACACACGTTTTGAAGTCTCATGTCCGACGCAAATACGTCAATGGCCATTTGTGAGGGTGTCGAGCACCTACCCTTTCATGTGGGCACACCAGCGAGGGTGTCGAGCACATACCCTTTCATGTGGGTACACCAGGGAGGGTGTCGAGCATCTACCCCACATGTGGGTACACCAGGAGGGTGTCGAGCATCTACCCCACATGTAAGTACACCAGGGAGGGTATCGAGCATCTACCCCACATGTGGGTACACCGGGAAGGGTGTCGAGCATCTACCCGACATGTGGGTACACCGAGGGAGAGTGTGGCGAGCATCTACCCCACATGTGGGTACACCGGGGAGGGTTGCGAGCATCTACCCCACATGTGGGTACAACAGGGAGGGTGTCGAGCATCTACCCACATGTGGGTACAAGAGGAAGGGTACTGTTGTATTGTCCGGGAATCCCATGATTCTCCAACATGAGACACACCTAACCCAACGTGGGTAGGCTAGGGTCGTGGAGGGCAGGGGGTGTAGCGATGGAATGGGGCACAGGCCCTCTCGTGTCTTTGCGAGGATTAAAGGTTTAAAAACAGATAGCTTTCTTCGACCACACCCCGTTTTGTGCGGACCTATCGTCATCCATTTTTGACCAGATCGTTTAGTTGAGGGTCAAAATCGGCTTTCAATCGACTTGCAGAAATAACAATAAAGAATTGGTAGGTGTCATGAGTGGTGATCGACAGACCAGTCATCCATGATTATGTTTATATGAAGTTTTAATTGATTGCATGTATTGTGAAGTGTCCGGCATTGTCATGATTGTATTGTACTGTGAAACATTTCGAGTCGGGGACCATCTAAAAAAAAGGTGTGGGTTTTAAATTTTTAATCCTCGCAAAGACACGACGAGGACCTGTGGGCTGGGGAGCGGGTGGACCTTGTACCCCTGTGTGACTGGGTACTGTTGTATTGATGGGGCGCACCTAGCTATTGGGTGTAGCAGTGTTTGGCAGCGGAGTGGACCTTGTACCCCTGTCTGTCTGGGTACTGTTGTAGATCAGGAGATTCCAATTACGACTAGGTCTACTGTATTGGTGAAACAGTACGCTCTTACCACGGTACGGTACCGTATTGCGGTACAAGGCCTTCAGTTCGGTCCATTTCGGTTCGGTGCATGAGATATGATGATAATGCAGAAAATTGACAAGAGCCAAACCTAGATAGATTTTGACAAAATGGTTCGACTTCCAGACATTTTTTAAAAAGGTTAACAAAATGACGGTACGAAACCCGAAAAACAGAATTTTTTGGATTGCAATACGGCATACCGAACCGAAGGCAAAATACCGCGGTTCTACTAATACCGCGGTATACCGTTTCACCCTAGTCTACTGTAGGACATACGTCACTCATCACTGAAAATAACGCTTACTTTGTCTTTTTAAATAAATAAATAAATAAAATAAATAAATAAATAATTTAATTACGCCTCTGACATCACTAATAGCGATAATCACGCCAGCCATATCACCGGGCTGTCTAGTAGTGGTGCAAGAGGCATGATTCACACAGTTGGAGTACATGTAGGCTGACACACCCTCTGTCATATGACCCTGTTTGTCCAGTCATATCACAACAGGAGACAGGCTTCACATTTTGTGGCCAGTCGAGTTAGAGACCCAGACGTGACGAGTGACATATTTAACCACCCGGCTAAAGATGGGTTTGTTGCACCTTTGTGAGTGGTTTAAACATATTTTATTTTCAGAAACCTGGGTTGGTAAACAAACATTTTTATGCTTATATAAATGCCGCCCCAGCAACATAACCATTCCAAAATCGTGATGGTTACAAGTAAATGAAAATATTTGACAACTCATGTATTCATGGATAAATAAAGCATGTGTTCATAAGGTGTCCTCCCATTTGTGAGAACTCCCAGTTGTGAGACACATTTAATTATGGTTCAGTGCACATAGGTGGTGTTTCCACATCCCTACAATGAAAGTGGGATCAGCCCAGCCCAGTACCCACAGGAGGCATAGTCCATTGATGAGTTGACTAATGAAATAGATTTTCAAAGATTATATTTACACAGAAGAAATAGTTCAATAAATATTTTATTGATTCAGAAGAATAACACATATTTATTGACTATTATGAAGTTTGAAAGTAATTTTAGTTTGAACATATTTTATTATTATTTATGAAAATGAATTGGGATTGGTGAAGTATTACTGCTTATGTTAACACCGCTCCCATGCAACTTTAAAAATATAAAGCGAAATGGAGGATGTGACGTCATCGATATTGACTATTGCATAAATATATTTTTAAATACATATAAATATATACAGATTACATCAAATGCAACTATTCTCTAAGTAGTCATAATTAGAGACTTACAGTTGTGTGTGTCTAACAAGCTATTTTAGGAATATAAATCAATCACGAGAAAGTTGTTGAGTAAATTTAAGCATTTCCCTGAGAAAATTTGAGGCGCTGTATCTTGATGATATAATCGTGGACGGATTCAAATATATTCTGGTTTACACAAGGAGTAAATTCTTTGTTTCCGTTCAAAATATCATCCAGGTTATAACGGGTAGTTGATATCCACAAGAGCAACGCACACTGTTTATTAAATGTCTGTTATACTTATCGGCGACTGGGTCGCTAGATGCGAGCCTGAGGCGGCAGTGAACGATTTGACAAAAACAAGAGCCATAATTAAGATCAATATAAATCTTTTTTCGGTTTTTGTAATTAGGTTTTAAAATTCTTTGAGACTGCATGACTCTTTGGAATTTGGCAGGGCATTCTATAAATTTATTGTGTCGGGTAGAAAGGGTTTGGCATGAGAGGCAGTTCGACTGGAAATTCCTTGTATTTCAGAGTTATTTCTTAAACTATAGCTTGTAGTTTCGCAGACGGAGTAAATCTGAGTAGGTAAATTAATTTCTCTTTGATCACGAAGTTACCTACACAAAGTGTTTAATTATTAAAGACATTTACATGAGTATGTTAATCAATTTATCTTATAAAGTTTCATTAAGTAACCTCCACAAGATTCAGTTACATAGCAAATCAGTAATTAGCTAGGGTGAATCCATTCTATCAGACAGGGGAGTATGGTGTGTTTTCGTTGTTAATTACCTTCTCCACTGTCTCATAACTGGGAGTCTCACAACTGGGAGTTCTCACAAATGGGAGTAGACCGTTCATAAGTAAATGAAGCAAAGATGCAGTTAACAATATGATAAGTGCTGCAATGACGGCAAATTCCAGAAAGGAACAGGCATACAAGAGTTCTAGCTTACAGGAGTTCTAGCTTTTAGATTTTGCAGTCATAATCATACGAAACTTGCCTAGGCATTTACAAATCGATTGCTTCTAGTTAAGTGATGAACAGATTATAAAGTATCCATTTCAACATTTTCGCTTAAAAACTAGTTACCACATAAGATAGTTTCTAGATCATATCCGTGGATGTGAAAGTAGGCATTTTTTCTGATTTCACTATATTTAGTACAAGTAAAGAAATAATGATATGAATTCTTAATTTGGTGCCCATAAGAGCAGACCGGGTTTTCTTATATATACCTTTGGAATTTGTCCGAGTTAAGATCACTGCATCCTAGTCTCAGTCGATTATGAGTTATTTGACAGTTTCTACTACCATAATATGCATCAAAGTAAACATTACATTTATTTTCTTCTTTGACAATTATGAAATCAGATAGAGGCATACGATTTCTAACTTTGAGAGGCAGTGAATTCCAGAGTTTGATTGTGTCTGGAATGAATGATTTGGCATATCTTGTTGTTCGGCAGTAAATGCTTCTCAAATTAGTGCCATCACGTAAGGGATAACGACTATTTCCCCTGACTAATTGGGGTAACAGATTGAACAGATAATCCGGTAATAAATGATGATACATTTTATAAAATGTTAGCAATTTATAGTATTTTGCCTTTCACTCAACGAAGTGAAGGAAGTTTCGCGATAAATCTTTTTCATGGCTTGTTCAACGGACAGCACCACATATTGTTCTAAGGACATCTAGATGTAGTTTTGCTAAAGTCAGAGCTTGCTGATCTGTACAGGTGTCCCAAATATGAGAGCAGTAATCAAAAGAAGGAAGAATATAGGATTTGTACATGGTCTCTAGTGTTTTTCTAGACAAGCGATATTTGGAACTTTTAAGACAATTTATTATGGGACTAACATATTTAATAAAGTTGTGAATGACTGACTGACTGAGTTTAGTTTTACGCCGCTTTTAGCAATATTCCAGCAATATCACGGCGGGGGACACCAGAAATGGGCTTCACACATTGTGCCCATGTGGGGAATCGAACCCGGGTCTTCGGCGTGACGAGACAACGCTTTAACCACTAGGCTACCCCACGGCCCCATGATGTGAATATGTGCGTCTCATGAACAGTTGGTTTGCAGTGTTATTCCGAGGTGTTTATGACTTTCAACATCTTGGATAACAATCCCATTCATAAATAAGTTCGACTTAAGGTTGAGAACATTTCTGCGCGTGAACTGCAACTGTGTGCGCGTGCGTGCGTGCGTGCGTGAACATGGTGGCATTAAAACCCTAACCTCGACATAAGCAGCATACACGTCTTTGCCTAGATAGAGTGGCAAAGTCACAACATGCAGACTTGCGTCCTCAGCCGTCATCAGATCCTATTATTGTGTGTTCGAATCCCAAATTCACCGTCTAGGTCTAGGTTTGTCAACATCATTTAAGTTATAAACATGCTGATTATCAGCCCCATTGTAGACTTAACTACGACACCACATGTGTACAGTGTGTGAAGCCCATTTCTGGTGTCCCCCGCCGTGATATTGCTGGAATATTGCTAAAAGCGGCGTAAAACTACACTCACTCACTCATTCACTTCACTACGACAAATAACTTCCTTATATTCACCACACGAAGGAACAGTATTTCCTAAATATACTTACGCTGGGATATGAACGTTTCACATGCACAGCATATGATCAAGGTTTGAAATCTACGTATCATTTAGCAGTCAGATTTGTACACCTTTACGGAGGTGTTGAAATAAACGAACACTCAGCTCTGTATTTACATGTGTTTAATAAGTGTAATCTTCAGATAATCATTGTTTTCATGTGTTTTCTTGCATGTGTAGCAAACACAAATGCTGTGAATGTAGGGCATTGATTTTTTATTAGGGCTGTGACGGGTACCCGTCTCAATACCCGGACCCGTTATGCTCATGTGATTAATAGATAAAACAATGTAATGTGTTAATATTCTTTCATGATTAAAAGGTTGCATTGTCTTTGAAGATTTAGACATAATTTACATTCACTTTTTTTAATATAATACATGGTTAAGATATTGAAAAACTCGAAATTTTAGCCTCCGAGCGAAAGAAAATATTGCCAATTCTTGCAAATTTGATGTCCGGAATTAACATATTGGGTATCCGGGTAGAACATAGGGTAGGGCAGAGTAATAGGGGGTGGGGTGCGGGTTGAAAATTTGGACCCGTCCCAGCCTAATCTTTTATACCCTTTAAATCGCGTAAGATCAGATGTCACCTTCACTAGTACCCTGTAAAAAGGTTACATTGGCTCCATATTAATCGTATGATATTTACATGTTACTGGAAGTGATACAATCACTTCATATGTTGTATGAATAGCTTCTTTATTTCTTAGCAAGTTTGTGTAAAGAGTTAAAGATTGTCATCAGCAAGATTGGTTTTCTAAAGTTTGTGAATCAAATAAGTTATGTTGTTAGTATCAAGAATATAAATCTCTACTTACAGTTGAATATTGTTTATCCATATAGAAGGCGTTTATTTTTGTTAAGATCTGGGAAAATTGCCTTTAATGATAAACGTTGATAGACCTTGCGGTATTGTTCGCAATGATAGATTTTGTAATTATGTGTGAATGAATGTATAGAAGATGAATACCATTTTCTGTTAATATGTAAAGTTTATTCCATTTTAAGACTTAAGTATAGTCCTGAATATTTCTGGAAACATCTTTCTATTTATAAATTTAATGTATTATTACAGCTTGTTCAGCTTGACCTGAGCTACTCTACATATGCGGGGGAATAATAGGGGAGCAGAGAATGTTATTAATGTTGCGTTCGTGCCAGAAGCATACATGGATTCGTTACAGAACTTGTCCGGAAAACAGCACTTCTGAAAAAACAATTATTTCATGTTTTAATTGAATTGTTTATACAGTCATATTTTGGTTTACTAACTTCACAAAGTACAGACGTCAATTACTTTCACAATCCGATTCACTCTCGCTATCACTCGCTACACCCAGTTCAGTTATCACTTTTTCTATTTCATGTTCAACTGCAGTATTTCTGTCCCAGTAGTTAGGACATTGCTGACGATTTCTCGACACTGAGATGTCAAAGGCGACAAATAATAATAGACCCAACCAGGTGTGACTCGGTCACGCAATACATTAGTATTCACTTGATCAGGTCAAGCTGAACAAGCTGTAAGTTGTGATAAAGCAAATATCCTAATTAACTTAGCAAATATTGTTAAAGAAGCTTCAAGGTTAAGAAGTGTTTTAAAGGTGTACCTATCCATTTTGAAACTATCATTATTATTTTGTTGAGTTTTAGACTTGGGCCTATGGCCTTTATACTGAATAAACTTTCATTGATTGATTTCACATTAGATGCATTACAACATCTTATGCCAATACTACTCTTTCAAAACAAATGCCAAAACACTTTAAAATCTTGTTTGGTGTTCTCTAGCTCCTCCTTGCACAAACCTTCAAACCGTCTGTTGGTCGAAAATACAAAACCTTCGTACTTCTCGGCAGCAAATACTCGTCGTTCATCGTGATCTTTGAGAAAGAAAAATGACGTCAGGAAGTCCTCATTCTATTGAATAGGGAGTGGCATGTCAAATATGATTTGGTTCCGATTGATTTTCTCATTACAACAAGGTGTATGGATATGATAATCACGTTCGTATATTTATAACGCATGAAATGATTGTAAATGTTGTTTATTTATGACACAGGTTTAAATACCCTTGAATCGTGTATGACCAGGTTTATATTTATCCTATATTTCATATTCTAATATATGTTCGGTCATAGGTAAATGGATTATTACCAATTTACAGATATTAGCATTTATTTCAGTGGTTCGGTAATAAGAAAGTAAGATTCTTTATGGATGACAACGTATTTATTATATACTCATGCCAATAATGGTTGTCACCCCCTTCATTTGTTTTAATTGGAGAGGGTGTGGGGGGTGTGTGTGTGAGGTGTGTGTGGGGTTGGGGTGGGGAGGTGGGTGACAACCGTTATTGGCATGAGTATATATGATGCGACGTTCCAGTATGGTGTTCTTATACTGCTGTCAAGCAAGAGTGAAGTACTACAGCACAGAATGGACTTTATACATCAACAGGGATAAAGTAATAACAACATGTAGGTATGAATCTAAGGGATTAACAACAACAATGAATGGTGGTAATAATGTAGTGACAATAAGAGGGAGCCAATCAAACAGATCGGTTCGGTAATATATTACCAGCGTACAGCATCCATGCCAGTGACGTAATGAGGTAAGTGGTAACAAATGGCGTGGAGAACCACTTTCCACATTATTCACAATCGTGCGTTTAAAATATATCATGACCTGGGTCACCTTTCGCAAAGAGCTAAGGTGATCGTAAGTCACTAAGGTAACCTTAGTGTAATGTTAAATAATGGGAGTTAAGGTTAACCTTTGTAAAGGTTGCTTCGTGAAAGGAGCCCCTGGGTGCCGTTGTACAAAACAACCTTAGCGCTAAGGCTACCTTAAGCCTATGTTAAGGTATGGGAGTTACGGTCAACTTAGCGCTAAGATCGCTTTGTACAACGGCACCTAGATCTTTATCATCAACATTATTAGTAAAATAACATCATCTTTGTCTTTATATTAGAATCGGGAACTTTATCTCCCAGGGTGCTGTTGTACAAAACAAACTTAGAGCTGAGGCTACCTTAAGTCTATGTTAAGGTATGGGAAATACGGTCACCTTAGCGCTAAGATCTCTTTGTACAACCGCACCCTGGATGATATCTGCTTGGTAACTACTCTATAAAAAGAGTTTAAGCCTCGTGCGATATGTTTAACGCGTTTTGATGCCTTATAATGTTTGAATCCTACACTTTTATTTTATCAAAACATACTGATACGATATTCAGATAATCAAGTGCATTTTGTGTCGAAATTTGTTTTCGGTAGGGCATTTTTATTATCATTTTTATCAAATACGAATGACTGGTCACTTAAAGACAGACTTTTCAAGAGTTATGCTTGATAACATTCCCCAAAGATCAAGAGCTAAAATAAGGATTGTTATAATTTATAACAGTCGATCTACATGAAAAGCATGTGCCTCTTATAAATACGCGAAAGGGACGGGGTAATTTAGAAATGACACTATTAACTTTATTCTACAGTTTTCACGAAAGTGCCTATTTTAAAGGACAACTCAAATATTTCCTTGATAACATTTATACGATCATTTTGCTTGCACCATAACGTTCATAAAATTTGCAGGCCTCAGTTTAAGTAATATCTAATGATATACAGAAAAGACTTACACATAACATGGTCATGACACTATGAACATCGATATGGTATACTATGGTATGCATCAAACAAATAAGTGAGAACGACCACCCGGTCACATTAGTTTCCTAGTACGACAATATGGATTGCTGGAGAGCCATTCCGGCCCAGACTGTTTTACTGGTCCGACATATACTAACGGAAAAAGTCACGGTGCATAACTAAATTGCATAAAATAAACGTTACTTGAAAAGATATGTAAATAACCCTAAATATACATGTAGCAAAGCACTTTGTGTGAAATGTGATGGTACGTATCGCTCGTGGCACGTGTAATTTGTGCATAATGACCTTACTCACTTTTGCATGCTGTTTGACACCTGAAGTTCACACACCTGGTGTTAAAAATTAAAGAACGGCTGATTAATCTCTTGCCGCTGATTGTCGTGGAAAACACTTTAATTTCAACGAAAACTGCGCGTACGTCATGCCACAGAAAGTTAGTGTCTCCGCCGTGGGTATGCTGGAGACAAGAATGGCCCAAATGTGACCAGGCATTTTGGTGTCCATCGAAACACGATCTCATTTCTATGGAGACGTTTTCAACATAATGGGAACACGAGAGATTTGCCTCGGACCGGCCGTCCACGCATGACGTCATTTTAGCAAGACAACCACATTCGGATGACATATCTAAGGAATCGATTCCAGACTGCCATTCCTGGCTTACGTTCAGTCAGTTCCAGGACTGTACGGAACCTCCTGAGGGAGCACAACATCCGGCCCCGACGGCCAGCAATGCGTCCAATTTTGCTCCAAAGTCACCGTCAGGCACGTCTTGCCTTGTGCAGACAGCATCAACGATACAGGAGATAAGATTGGGATGGTATTGTTATATTGTTCACTGACGAGTCGAGATTTCATCTTGACAGCTCAGATGTCACTGCAAGGGTGAAAAGACGGGGAGGTGAACGGTATGCTGACACGGGCGTTGTTCATCGCCGACAGTTTAGTGGCAACTAAATTATGATATGGGGGCATCACATCTCATGCCAATGGCAATCGGACAGGTCTGCTATACAGGGATGAGATCATTGGGCCTTATGTGCAGCCGTTCATCCAAGGAGACGTAACTTCATGCTTCAGCAAGACCATGCCCGTCTACATTTCGATCGTGTTGTGACAGATTTCCCAAGACAGCAGACCTTTCAGGCACTCCCTTGGCCAGCTTTTTCTCCGGAGCTGTCAAATGACGAGAACACTTGCAATGAAATGGAGCCACGTTTACGTTAAGCCCAGAATCAGCCTTGACGTTAGCTGAATTGGGACAAGCGTTGGTTCAGACATGGAACAACATTCCCCTAGCTTTCTTCAATCGCTTCTTAGTATCGTCTATGCGTCATCGTTGTCAAGCCTGCATCAACGCCAATGGTTTACACACACGATACTAAATTTGTGAACTGACTTTGGACATCGTGACACGCCCTTGGAAAGATGCGGTGTCAAAAGTCAAATCATACAGATTTCGATATTATCCTGTTAACAGTTAAACAGCGATTAAGGAAAACACCACAAATCATGTTATCATCTTTTTGCATTAAAAAAGGCAGAACATCAAATAATGCATAGTTACTTAATTCCAGTAGTATATTTGTGAACCTGTGAGAATGGTTAATGAATGTATGCATAGTCAGTCTCAAGATATGGATTGTAGGTCATGTCCTAACACAATGTATGTCACCAATCACCTGGACTTGTGGAAGTCGTGCCTCACAGTGGGAATTGTCAAGTTATATATATTCACCATCAGCTATGCGTTACATGCACAGAAGTTGGTATAGACCATCAGCTATGCGTTACATGCACAGAAGTTGGTATAGACGAGTTAAATGCGTTAGAAATAGGCGGAAAACCTTGAAATCGTATATATTATTGACAGTAGTTTGTGACCTCGCCAAGACGGATACTACCATGCCAACTGTCGTCCATTCCCCGATTTCAGTACGTCGCATGACTAAGTTCTCAGTCAACCAGAGAGTTAATGAATTAACAATAGTTAGCGCATCATGGAATTGGCTCACATGAATCACTATCTTCATCAGCTGATGGACGTCAAAAATACAACGTCAGTCCTACAATATTGACAGACCTCGCCGAGATGAACATTACCATGTCGGCTGTAGTCAACTGCATTGTTCCAACAGACACCATGAAGCCACCAGCTGCGATCAGCAGAGCGTGCGTTAAATGAAGGACACCTTCTGCTTGCCCAGATCTATATATTTATTTTCCAAAATACGAATACTAACATTAATAGGAGATAAGGGTTTTTATAATGCGTTTCCCTCCTTGTAAGAACCACGTCCGCTCTGTATCGCTAGAACCTTAGACATGCCAGTACTCCAAACTTTCCGCCAACCCTTTCTGGAATGCAATGGTCCAATATGAAGCCTTTCTAAACTACCCACTGGTTCTGAATCTTCGAAACTCACTGGGGCTAATTTAGTATAAA
Source organism: Haliotis rubra (assembly GCF_003918875.1). Taxonomy (NCBI): domain Eukaryota; kingdom Metazoa; phylum Mollusca; class Gastropoda; order Lepetellida; family Haliotidae; genus Haliotis; species Haliotis rubra. The sequence goes on from NW_025767081.1 coordinate 718,916, forward strand.
CGGAGGTATCTATTTCCATCAAAATGTCCTATTTTCAGAGACCTACCGCTTTGTTTTACATGCCAGGATACTGTAATTATGGGTCGAAACGTGCCTCGGATGTTCTGAGTGGTTTTGGAAAATCATACCAATATTACTGAATTTCTCCCACATTAGACATCTGTTGTAAGATCCAATATCCAACTTGCGCGCTGCGAGCCTCTATGGCATATAGTTTCATACTCACAATGAAGCATAGGTTGTCATCTCAATTCAGAATATGATTGAGGCAGAGAAATAGTATCATTTACTTCCTTAAGTGGCATTTAGAAGCTGGTATGATGACGTGGAACAGTTTTTATGGATAGACAACTTCTTTGTTGCAGTAGTAGTTGCGACGTTTCGGTGTAGATCCTAACACCGTTATCAAGCAAATGATACACCACATTTGCACAAGGAGAAAAATATATACATGGCGGGTATTGGTTTATACAATAGAAGAGGTCGATGTACGGTGTGTTGACATAAGACTTGTTGTTATAGGAATGATTGAAGCCAATAGACAAAGGGTGGGTTATTCTTGATTAGGCTTGATTAGTTGATCGTAAGCCGTGGGGATGTAATGACCTTGATCTCTGTTGATTGCCGGGTTGAGTCGTTTGATGTTGATTGCCTCTAAGAGTTTTCTTATCTTGTAATCTGACCGGTTGGCTTCTAGGATGCTGATGTTCCAAAGTATGGTATGGTTCGGGTGGGCTTGGGTGTGGTCGGAAATGGCTGATTTGGAGCAAAGAACATCAGCTCCACAACCCAAGCCCTTGAAGTCGAGTTAGAACACCTTCACCATGTCTTCATAAACCTTAACGATTATCCAGCTAACCTAGTCAACAGAACCATCAACACCACAGTCAACCCAAAAGTCTTTTGTCTCCTACCCAGTCTTTTGTCTTCTACCCATCGTACATACCCCTCAATGACAAGGGTCTCCAGGTGGTTCATGGCCGGGAAGGCTAAAATCGTGAAGCTTCTCGGTTCAATTAACGTAGCCTTCGCGGTACTTGCAAGGCAATATTATGGGTGAATGAACACGACACCCTCCAGGTCACGGAGTATCAGTTCTGCCCTGGTTCAGGGGCCCTTGTTGTAATTCTCGTGCGTTTGTATGTGTTTGTGAGCGACAGGGACACCTTGTAACATCACTATTTGATAATGATTCACAAACACATGCTTATTATATGATCGGACTCGTACGTTGTCTAATACCTAACTGCCTTACACCCGTGAAAACAGCATTAGGCATCCTGGGCCATTGCTGTACCAGTACGGCGCCCAGCTCTTGAACATTCTGGGGTTGACGTCTCAACGCACGAAAAGCATCATATTCGATGGGATTGAAGTCTCAATGGCCATGACGTCAATGCCTGCATTCTGGAGGATATTTCGTGTCCTTGGAGCGATCCAAATGGTTGTAACCCCTATCATGAGATACCATCTTTATTCTCCAAGGACAGTCACTTCATTGAAATATTATTTCGTGTTGAAATCCATGGTTGAATGATAAAAGGGCAAGACAAAATCATGGGTAATGCAAAACTGAGACACACTGTACAAACAAAATGATAATGACACCATGTGTCCAAAACAACATGTGAAAGCAGCCTGTAGTATAAACAAAAGGTAGGACATAAGGTGGGATATGGTAACTTGGATGAAGATCTTCTGGGTTGATAGGTTTCCCCCTTCAGTTTGTTGAACTTGGAAATGTGTGGAATTGAAGGCCTGGACCTTGAAGGTCTGAACAGAACCACCTCCTGGACATCGACCTGTCATGATATCACGCTGCAATGAGCTTCCCACGAATTACGGGAATACCATTACGCAACCGCGACGAAACCGATCATCTTCCTGTACGCAGCACTGGTCGTGACGTCACGCCACTCTTCCGTCTCCAAAGCGCAACCTGTGTTAGGCTCGGCCCAACATAAGAACGTCGGGCATGAAGATGGGCGGCGCGCATGCGGTTTCGTGTGGTCTGGGCAGTTTCGCGACACATGTCATCGAATCCCAATTGCGTAGAACAATGCAAATGATGATGATCTCTTGATTGCCTGGTCCAGACTCGATTATTTACAGACCGCCGCCATATAGCTGGAATATTGCTGAGTGCGGCTTTAAACAACAAACCAAACCTTGGCTGTTTATGAACACTCCATTTCACACAGCTTGCGACGACTGGCAACAGCGGACATGTTTGGTATCGCTCGTGGGTTATCCATTCCAGATCAATCCGACAGCCTCAGTCTGAAATCTAAAAACCAATACTTTTCCAAAACCACCTTTTAGAGCGGACACAATATACTGAGTGAAACTGGATGAACTAGAACCATGATTCGCCATACATTATTCGCCAGTGTGGTGCTTGTGTTTCTGACGTATGTTTCCGGCCAACCTGACTTGGAGGACAACTTGGAGAAACAACCTCTGAACGAAACAGCCCTGTTTGTGGCCGACGCTCTTTATAAACACCCCAAACTGTTCCGTCAGCTTCTGAAGATCAGTGCCGCTGCTCAGCCGTTATTGAATGTTGGGGGAGATGACCCCAAAACTGGAATGTTTTTGGACTTTGTCCTGGATCTATTACCAGGAGTGCTGCAGTCTCCTCAAACCGCCAGCATCCTGGAAATCCTGGCTGACGAGCTCCACAGAGTCAACATCACTGATGTGCATCAGTACATCCTAAGGCATCATTTGAACCAAACCGACCCAAAGACAAAACAGATGATCAGCGGAGGCCTTTTGAAAAGATTTGATAAAATCAGAGCTGCCCGGAGAGTCCTGACGCGTTATTCCGCTCGTGATTTTCTTCCCAGGACCAGCAACGACACCATCACCGACGTCTGCTACAATGACATGATGAAGTTCTTGGACGCCCTCGTCAGCGCTCAAATCCCACCAAGAGACAACCTCAACTACACTTTCATTCCCTGGGCTCTCAAAAGTAAGTTTGTTTGTTTTTTTAAAACTGCAGTCAGCAATATTCCAGCTGTAAAGTCTGGACCAGGCAATCCAGTGATCAACAGCATGAGCATTGACTACGAATTTGGGATTTGATGACACCTGTCAACCAAGCCAGAGAGCTTGGCCACCCGATCCCGTTGCTCGCCTCTTAGGCACCCCATGGTTTGCTGAAGTCCAAGTCTAACCGGATCTTCACGGGTCTCAACATGTAAGCAGATATTCAGCAGTATTCCTACAACATGTCTAAAGGATATTCACTGCATTGAAAGTATAAATTAATGTTATCTAAGACAGATATTTTTAGATGACGGTTTAAGAAGAGGTTTCCTTTGAATTCCTTTGAGGGACGTATGCCTTTATCTGCTGCACAAAATACACAACTAAGCAGAGACGCATATAGTGTAATCTTTCCAGTGTTAGTTGTTGATATTAATGATATTTAACTGTCAAATAACCACTTATGATTATCATCAATCATTAATGCAAAAGAAATCATCACAATTAATACGCTGAGCTTATTGTTAAATATCAAACGCAAACTCATGAGATTATCTGCCGAAACAGAGTTCACTGGGCATAAAAGGTAAAATAGCAGTGAAAATACTTACTGGGTCACTGACGGTAGAGGTAACACCAGGAACATTTTTATTTCACTGTTGACATAAGCAACATACATCATGTCGAAGGATGACAACAATCAATACTGTGTTAGAATCATGATCCCATCCCACGGACAATACGGTTGTGCATTTTCACCCCTTCACATATTTGTTTGTTTTTGTTTAACGCCGCGCTAAGCAATATATCAGAATCAGCATGAGCGTCTATCTACGCAGTTGGGATACGATGACATGTGTCAACCAAGTCAGCGAGCCTGATCACCCGATCCAGTTAGCCGCCTCTTACGTCACGAATGGGTTGCTGAAGACCAATTTTAACCCGGGTCTGTACGATTTACCACTTCATATATATGTGGTGTTTTGAGCGATAAACAACCCCCGAAACAAGAAATCTTGAGTTCCTCTGTACATATATACCCTCCTTTACAAACTTAATAATTGTTTTTGGCACCAGATTGTTACAGACACAATGTCTTTGAATGTGTATTTATAAAATGTTTATTTTGAAATCAGGACTGAATGGGTAGCACTGGGTATTTCTGGTTGGACACCATGGTATTGCTAACTCGGTTAGCAGGCTATTGCTGCTTGGTAAGCATGGTATTGTCAGCAAGGTTAGCAGGCTATTGCTGCTTGGGTAGCATGGTATTGTTAGCTCGATTAGCGGGATATTGCTGGTTGGATACCATGGTATTGCTAACTAGGTTAGCAGGATATTGCTGCTTGGTAAGCATGGTACTGTTAGCTTGGTTAGCAGGATATTGCTGCTTGGTAAGCATGGTACTGTTAGCTCGGTAAGCAGGATATTGCTGGTTGGGTAGCATGGTATTGTCAGCAAGGTTAGCAGGCTATTGCTGCTTGGGTAGCATGGTATTGTTAGCTCGATTAGCGGGATATTGCTGGTTGGATACCATGGTATTGCTAACTAGGTTAGCAGGATATTGCTGCTTGGTAAGCATGGTACTGTTAGCTCGGTAAGCAGGATATTGCTGGTTGTGTAGCATGGTACTGTTAGCTCGGTTAGCAGGAATTGCTGGTTGGATACCATGGTATTGCTAACTAGGTTAGCAGGATATTGCTGCTTGGTAAGCATGGTACTGTTAGGTCGGTAAGCAGGATATTGCTGGTTGGGTAGCATGGTACTGTTAGCTCGGTAAGCAGGATATTGCTGACTGGTAAGCATGGTATTGTTAGCTCGGTAAGCAGGATATTGCTGACTGGTAAGCATGGTATTGTTAGCTCGGTAAGCAGGATATTGCTGCTTGGTAAGCATGGTGCTGTTAGCTCGGTAAGCAGGATATTGCTGACTGGTAAGCATGGTACTGTTAGCTCGGTTAGCAGGATATTGCTGGTTGGATAGCATGGCATTGTCAGCAAGGTTAGCAGGCTATTGCTGGTTGAGTAGCATGGTATTGTTAGCCCGATTAGCAGGATATTGCTGGTTTGGTCAGCTGTTTCTGCCTGCTCGCTCTTGCTGGTTGGGTCATCTCGCTATTGGTGGTTGGGTCAGCTGGTTGTGTCAGCTCGCTATTACTGGTTGGGTCAGCTGGTTGGGTCATCTTGCTATTGCTTGTTGGGTCAGTTGGTTGTGTCAGCTCGCTGTTGCTGGTTGGGCCAGCTCGCTGTTGCTGGTTTGGCCAGCTGGTTGTGTCAGCTCGCTGTTGCTGGTTCGGTCATCTCGCAGATGCTGGTTATGTCAGCTCTCTTTGATGGTTGGGTCAGCTCGTTATTGCTGATTGGGGCAGCTCGCTGTTGAAGGTTGGGTCAGCTCGTTATTGCTGGTTGGGTCAGTTCGCTATTGCTGGTTGGGTGAGCTCTCTGTTGCTGGTTGGGTCAGCTCGTGATTGCTGTTTGGGTCAGTTCGCTGTTTCTGGTTGGGTCAGCTAGTTGGGTCAGCTTGCTGTTGCTGGTTGGGTTAGCTGGTTATTGCTGGTTGGGTCAGCTCGTTATTGCTGGTTGGGTCAGCTCGCAGTTTCTGTTTGGGTCAGTTGGTTGGGTCAGCTCGCTATTGCTCGTTGGGTCAGCTATCTGTTGATGTTTGGGCCAGCTCGCTATTGCTGGTTGGGTCAGCTCTCTGTTGCTGGTTGGGTCAGCTCGTTATTGCTGATTGGGTCAGCTCTGTTGCTGGTTTGGTCAGCTCTGTTGCTGGTTGGGTCAGCTCGTTATTGCTGGTTGGGTCAGCTCGCTGTTGATGGTTGGGTCAGCTCATTATTGCTCGTTGGGTCAGCTCTCTGTTGATGGTTGGGTTAGCTCGTGATTGCTGGTTGGGTCAGTTCGCTGTTTCTGGCTGGGTCAGCTGGTTGGGTCAGCTCGCTGTTGCTTGTTTATGTCAGCTCGCTGTTGCTTGTTTATGTCAGCTCGCTGTTGCTGGTTGGGTCAGCTGGTTATTGCTGGTTGGGCCAGCTAGTTATTGCTGGTTGGGTCAGCTCGCAGTTTCTTGTTGGGTCAGTTGGTTGGGTCAGCTCTCTGTTGCTGGTTGGGTCAGTTCGCTATTGCTGGTTGGGTCAGCTCGCTGTTGATGGTTGGGTCAGCTCTCTGTTGCTGGTTGTGTCAGCTCGTTATTGCTGGTTGGGCCAGCTCGCTGTTTCTGGTTGGGTCAGCTGGTCGCTATTGCTGGTTGGGTCAGCTAGTTATTGCTGGTTGGGTCAGTTCGCTGTTTCTGGTTGGGTCAGCTTGTCGCTATTGCTGGTTGGGTCAGCTCGCTATTGCTGGTTGGATCAGCTCGCTATTGCTGGTTGGGTCAGTTCGCTGTTGCTGGTTGGGTCAGTTCGTTATTGCTGGTTGGGTCAGCTTGTTATTCCTGGTTGGGTCAGTTCGCTATTTCTGGTTGGGTCAGCTCTCTGTTGATGGTTGGGTCAGCTCGCTATTGCTGGTTGGGTCAGTTCGGTGTTGCTGGTTGGGTCAGTTCGTTATTGCTGGTTGGGTCAGCTTGTTATTCCTGGTTGGGTCAGTTCGCTATTTCTGGTTGGGTCAGCTGGTCGTTATTGCTGGTTGGGTCAGTTCGCTGTTGCTGGTTGGGTCAGCTCGTTATTGCTGGTTGGGCCAGCTCGCTATTGCTGGTTTGGTCAGCTCTCTGTTGATGGTTGGGTCAGCTAGTTATTGCTGTTTGGGTCAGTTCGCTGTTTCTGGTTGGGTCAGCTGGTTGTGTCAGCTCGCTATTGCTGGTTGGGTCAGTTCGTTATTGCTGCTTATGTCAGCTCGCTGTTGCTGGTTGGGTCAGTTCGCTATTGCTGGTTGGGTCAGCTCGCTATTGCTTGTGACTGTCAGCTCAGCCATAGTTATTGATAGGCTTTCATGAAAAGCTGTAATGCTTGAGTGCAGCGTTAAACAACATCATCTCACTGATGCGGTCACAGTCAGCTGTCGTAGTTGGAGGCGTATCAATTAAACTGCTCTGCTTTCAAAGTCCAAGCAGTGTCACACACAAACAATCGAGACTAAGGAGGTTATCAGCTGATCTCCCCTGTATCGTGATAGACACTGGCGATGTTGGTCTGGATGTTTTCTCAATTCAATCCGACCGCCTCCGTGGTGTAGTGGTTAGAGCGTCCGCCCGGAGAGCGGAAGGTCGCAGGTTCGTCCCCCGACCGCGTCATACCAAAAGACGTTAAAATATGGTACTTGTTGGTCCCTGCCTGGCATTAATGGGTACAACAAGGACTGGTCGGCTCGGAGTCAGTATAATGTGTCTGAGTGGGGTATTCATGCTTCACTGCGGCATGGTATCTCAGTGGGCTAGCACTATAAAACCAGCTTAAGTCTGGGCTAGTACAAGCAGCCGCACATACACATACACACGCATGCACGTCGTCATATGAACGAAATATCCTCAAGCACGACGTTAAACCCAAATAGACCTCACGTCACCTGAATTCAATCCAGGTTTTTTGTTTTGTTAAACGCGTATGGAGACGAAACACATTTTGCGGTTCTAAAATGTGAATATAACATAACCTTATATAGTAGCACTAACAATTACTGGTTTATGACATACAACTAAACTTTAAAACTCGTAACAAATTGAGATGAACTCTATTTCAATATTACACTTTTGATAACAGTTTACTCAGCAGAATCAGAGACTTCCGAAGGAAAAAATGACCACACCCTCTACTACGCCATAGGACCAAGGATCGGTTGAGTAGATATGGTTTTATGATGCTTTTTAAGGTTAAAATATAACTGACACAGGCCGTGGGCGTGACGATCGAACGATGTAACAACTGTCTATCTTATAACCCCCACAGTTCATGCAATCGGAAGCAAATATTCTTGATATGCACACCATATTTCATATACATCCAAGCATTATGTAACTAGATACGTAATCCGAGGCGCTGAGCCCACGTGGTCTGGGACTTCAGCAGCCACGTCTCGGCCATTTCCGTAAAGAGCAATCGGAATGTCTCCTACTGGCACATCTGATATGTTGGTTGACGCTTGCTAGGTTTACCGGACATGAACGTTTACGCGCACCTGTTCAAAGTATGAACAGATAACCACTGTAAATAAACACTGGAACCATCACATCTTGCCATCCATTGTTACATGAGTGATCTTGCATGAGTGATGGTGATTCCTTACATGTCCCTCCTCATGCACAGGTCACGAAGGTTTAGAGTTGATTGTTAGGAATAAGTGAGTTTTAGTTTTACGCCCCTATCAGCAATATTCCAACAATCCCACAAGAAATAGGCTTCACTCATTGTACCCATGTGGGGAATCGAACCCGAATCTTAGGTGTAACAAGCGAACGCTTTAATCGTTAATCTACCACCGCCCCTGGTTGTAAAGACATATATGTAATGACGTCAAGCATGAATTACATCATTTCGAATCATGGTTCTTGCTTCATTTAACTTTTCTTTAATTTGAGATGTTTTATCTAACAATTCATATGAATATATTATATTTACGTCTTTGTAATTGTACATACCTGGTTGATGCTAGATAATTACGTTGTGTGCTCTAATGATTCGGGACACCTTAAGTAAAAACCCAAAACACCTTAGCTAAATATCAGACATATAATGGTCATTTCGACCATTGGGATTAGTACTGACTGACTGACTGACTGACTGAGTTTGGTTTTACGCCGCTTTTAGCAATATTCCAGCAACATCACGGCGATGGACACCAGAAATGGGCTTCACACATTGTGCCCATGTGGGGATTCGAACCCGGGTCTTCGGCGTGACGAGCCAACGCTTTAACCATTAGGCTACCCCTCCGCCCCCATTGGGATTAGGAAACATAATACCAATTACACTGGCAGTTATTACATGTGCATATTCATTTTTAACGTACCAACGACAACCAAGCATTTAAAATATGATCTTGTATGATCCATTGCTAGACAATCTTTACGCATCGATTTCTGAACACATCAGAACCGAGTAAATGATTTATCAAATACAGATAATGATTAGATATTCCAGCTATTTAGCCTGGTTCAACATGTGGATAACTGTGACATGTGCCTGAATGAAGACAAGGTCCCAGCAAGTCTTCAGCAAGGTTCAGCGAGTTGTTAGAGACTATACTGTTAATTGGAGTCATGTTAATTAACCAATTAAGGTATTTATATTACATGCAGCCAGTGTAATTGGCATTATAACCAGGGGAAAATGACTTTTTGTTCCAAAAACCATTGTCATATGGCATTCTATCCAGACTGGCATTATAACCAGGGTATGATATAGGCAGGAAATCCGTTCTGGGAAAAACATGGCATTCTATCCAGACTGGCATTATAACCAGGGTATGATATAGGCAGGAAATCCGTTCTGGGAAAAACATGGCATTCTATCCAGACTGGCATTACAACCAGGGTATGATATAGGCAGGACATCCGTTCTGGGAAAAACATGGCATTCTATCCAGACTGGCATTATAACCAGGGTATGATACGGGCAGGACATCCGTTCTGGGAAAAACATGGCATTCTATCCAGACTGGCATTATAACCAGGGTATGATATAGGCAGGAAATCCGTTCTGGGAAAAACATGGCATTCTATCCAGACTGGCATTATAACCTGGGGCATTATAACCAGGGGCATTATAACCACGGTGCACTGTGTATATACTGAACCGCAAAAGAAACGCAAGTTGATTGAGAAATGTCAATATTTCTGAATCTGTGGAACAAACAATCTTCACACTACGAAAAAACAACAGACAAGTGATTGTTGAAGAAATGAGTCGTGATCTCTGGTGAAAACAACACTCAAGTTTACTGTAAAAGCATATGTTATCACTCCAACCTCACACACCAAAAATGTCACGAAACAGTGTGTCAATCAGTAGCGCGTGTGACCACCATTGGCTGCAATGCAGGCAGCACAACGACGTCTCATCGAGTCAACAAGTGTCTGAAAGAAGGCTTGGGGAATTTGATTCCATTCCCAGACCAATCTGGCTTTCAAATCTCTAAGGTTTTGAGGTTGAGCAGCTGTCTGTATCCGTTTACCAATTTCATCCCACACATGCTCGATTGGTGCCATATCCGGGGACAGAGAGGGCCAGGGCAGTACAGCAATGTTGTTCCCTCTGAGGAAGTCCATAGAGACCCGTGCAGTGTGAGGACGAGCATCGTCCTGCTGGAACGTCTGGAGCCGAGGTTGGGCCTGGAATAGCGGTACAACGTGGCGTTGAAGGACCTGATCTCTGTAGACTACAGCAGTCACACGTTGACGAAACACGTGTAAACGTGTTCTGTGGTGGTAGCTGAAGCCACCCCATACCATGAGACTTCCACCTCCCCAGCGGTCAGCTTCCACAACACAACAGTTGGCGTAACGTTCATTACGTCGTCTCCATACACGTAATCGGCCATCGGCGTGGGACAAGTTGAATCTGGACCCATCAGAAAACAACACTTGTTGCCATTGTTGACGTCGCCAACGCTGGTGTTGTCGCGCCCAATAGAAACGATTTTGGCGGTGACGTTGCGTCAGAATCGGTCCGACGTAAGGACGGCGACATCTGATCTCTGCTGCCCTCAGACGACGACGAACAGTGTCTGCAGAGATGTGACGTTGTGGCCCTTGAAAGGTTGCAGCTGTCTGTATTGCTCGTTGCTGTCGGTTACGCAGATGAGTAACCCGGATGTGACGATCTTGCGCTGGCGTTGTTACCCTGGGACGTCCTGAACGTGGTCGGTCTCGAACATTACCGATTTGACGATACCTTGCGGATAGTCTTGTGATTGTTGTCATGTGACATCTGAAGTGCCTGGCCACTGCAGTTGGTGTGGATCCGGTCTGCAACATTCCAACGGCGATTCCTCATTGCTGTTCAGTTAGACGTGGCATATTTTCTCCGCGTTGTCACAGTCAATTTTGTGTTCTGTGGTGTTTTTTGAATGACCTGCCTTATAAAGCTTCAAATTGGAGTGAAATGCACGCATTTTTGGGTGAAACACAAAAACTTAATGCAAAAAACACGAAAAACATGAAAATGATTGCGTTTGGGCGATATGGTCAAGAATAAGCGGCAACAACGGCAAAACCATCTCCGAATGCTTGGTTCTATAATGGTATACTTTGATGTCCTATAAGGAATGCATTTGGAACGTATGATTTGAAAATAGTAGCTTGCGTTTCTTTTGCAGTTCAGTATATTTCACTTTGTTCCTTTTTACAGTGTTCGACGCCTTCGGTAAACCTACCGGTGGTATCACTAAAGGTTCCCTCTACTGGGTCGGGTCATATGACCTTTGCATGTCCATCAAGGCGGGACTTCCGGAGAGCGTCATTCTGGGAAACAGGACACTCACGACCCCGACCAAGTTCAATGGGAAGTTCTGTAGAGCCCAGTTTAGACTTCCGGAAGCGCTGATCAAAAGTTTCTATGTGGTACGTTTTGTTTGTTTAATGCCGCACTCGGACATATTCAAGCCATATGGAGGCGATCTGTAAATAATCGAGTCTGGACCAGACAATCCGGTGATCACAATGGGGTTAGGAAAATACACTTTCCGCCCTAAATATGAAATGAATTCTTCTTTCAAAGTGACTAAGTATTTTGGTATGTGTAGAGGTCGTTATCTTTCATGCTGCGTGAATATGGATAAAACCAATCTTTATTAATTCAATACATCGCATGACAAGGTATACCTAGTTTAGCAATTCCTTGACGAGGTGGTTGTTATGGGCGGAAGGTGATTGTGACCAAGTCAAGTGATGTTTGACGTGACAGTTTGGACACTGTTTTGATTGTTTCTTTCAGGACACAAACGGCTACCTGTTGAATCTCTACTGGGGAATGTGTGTGCCTGATTCTTGCCACAGCAATGACATCGCCCAAATGTTTGACTTAGGTACGTCCTAGATAGAGTCATGTTTGACTAAGGTACGTCCGAGATACAGTCAGGTTAAACTTAGGTACGTTTTACACAAGGTGACGACATCGCCCGAATGTTTGACTTAGGTACGTCATAGATACAGTGACGAAATCGCCCGAATGTTTGACTTAGGTACGTCTTAGATACAGTGATGACATATTCCAGATTCTTTGCTAAGGTACATCTCAGATTCAATTATGTTTAACTTAGGTACGTCTTAGATACAGTCATGTTTTACTTAAATATAGATTATGTAAGTGATGATATGGCCCATATGTTTCACTTAGGTACGTCTTAGATACAGTGATTACTAAGCTCAAATGTGCAATTTAGGCAAAGGTACAGTCTCAGATGTAGTTGAAACATTTCTCTAAGGGAGATATGATCATAGATACCCTCGCTCCGATGTCTGACGTATTTCATTTAGATATAGCACTCGCATTGTTCTGATATAAGTTTTGAGGTACGTCATAGACAATAACATTCTTGAGATGTTTGATCTATCAAGACACCATCTGTATGTACAGCTGATGTACTGAAACAGCTGTGACAATGCTCTATCCTTCCAGGAGTTATCAAGGGGAAAGGAATTACACCCCACACGGTCACCTGCTTCGAGGACAAGGATCTCACCAAAGACACGTCGGGACTCGTTGCTGCGTAAGTACTTGTCAAAACATCGTGGTTGCGCCTTTGTACGTAACCCAGTTGGATCGATTGGCACATAAACAGTCGCCATGTGTAGGATTTTTTTGGGGTGCTCCAGCGGTTAAAGCATAACGCTTCACACCGAAGGCCCAGGTTCGATTCCCCACATGGGTACAACGTATGAAACCCATTTTTTGTGTCCCCTGCTGTGATATTGCTGGAATATTGCTTGAAGCGGCGTAAAACCAAACTCACTCACTCACTGGTTTCGTTGTGTTCCCCGCCGTGATATATTGGTCAAAGCGGCGTAAAACCCAGCTCACTCACTCACTCGAGAAAAAAACATTTCTCTTTACAGCATTATCTTACTGATCTTCGTTGTCGTCGTGGTATTCTCCACTCTCGTGGATGGAGTCGGCGACTGGATGAAAGACAACATCAATACTGATAACGAAGAGTGCGACAACGGCGCCAACGGTGGCTACGTGGCCGTTCCTGATGAGGATATTAGTCAGGATGCGATGGAGCTGAAATCAGAGGGCGAACTCCCCCCTTCTTACACCGACTACAAGAACGACAGGGGAGACCTGGAAGAAGGGTATCTGAATGGTGGGAAGATAAATAACGCATCTGAGGTCAAGGTTAACAGGCATTCAACAGCGAAACAAACAGGTATTCTTCCTTTGCATATACGGACCATTGGTGCAAGCGATCCGGGGCTTCGTTCCAGCAAAGCGATCGTAGCGCTAAGGCGATCGTACCTGTCTTAGTTTTTCATCGACGTACGGTGCCGTTAAAGTCCGGGTTCGAACTGGCCTAGAGCAACCCATGCTTGTCGTAAGACGTGACTAACGGCATCGGGTGGTCAGGCTCGCTTACGTGGGTGACACATGTCATCATATCCCAATATCGTAGATGGACGCTCATGGTGTTGATCACTGGATTGTCTGTCCCAGATTGCAGTCAGCTGGAATATTGCTAATGCTGCATTAAACAACAAACAAACAGACGTACGACTCATCGCAACGATCACTTTGTTGAACGGAGCACGTAACGTAGTCAGCTCAAAATGTATATACAGTGACAACGTTGTAACTCCGTTTATTTGTGCCACTGAGGCAGCTTTTATCTTGATTTGTTCATTGCATGCCCCATTATACAGCGCTAAGACTGCCATTCCACATCTTATAAGGTTCGCAGGTTAAGTCTGAGCATAAAGTTACGCCCATTACGCATGCCAGAAGCCGGCATCAGCAGGAACTGATTCTGTTGGAAGCGACGAAAGGAAACTCACAGACTCACACTGATAATCTGTAGAAGACTAACTATCATTACCACATTTGTGAAAGTATATTGATGTGAATGTAGTCTATATATATTACAATATGAAAATAAAGACGGTAAAAAAAATTAAAGAAGAAAAAAATGGATTATTACCCCCAAGTTTATGGGGCAACTATGTGGTTGAAGCCTTCGCTAGCCACCAGTGTGACTACAATGTATGGTGTCCACTGTTATGTGGCCCATACAATTGTAATTCCCCCAAAAGACCGAAACACATACGCAATATGTCCCATCCAATTGTCGCTACCGTTCTCCACAACATGTCGTATTTCTGTTTCAGTGTGTCAGCAGTTGACCAAGGCTTTCTCTCTGTATACAAACATCCCCAAAATCCTGAACGGGACGAAGAACCCTAACGCCATCCATTGCCTGCACGGCATCAGGTTCTTCAGTATCATGTGGATCCTCCTCGGCCACACCTACCACTACGCCGCTGACTCAGTCCAAGACAACCTTACGGTGGGTGAGTGCAGTCTGGGTTCAATTATTGTCCTTGGTCAGACAGTCAGGGAAAGGTTCGTGCAACACTAAATGGCTGAATGTTCGGGAGTCAGCTTCTTAAACGTTGGAGTGTTGGTGAAACACGGAGAGTTAGAGAGTGGGCTTGGTACAAAACGGAGAGTTTGAAAGACAGCCTGGTGTAGTCCAAAACTTGGAGAGTCGCTTTGGTGGAACTCCGAGGGGCCTGTAGCCAGCATGGTTCAATACGGAGTTTCGGAAAGTTTGACAGTCGGATTCGTCCAACTTTGTTTTGGATCACAAGTATTATCATATCACACATATGCTATCACTCGTTTTTTGTGGAGACTTTTTCTGATGTCATCCATTGGAATTTGTTCAGAGCGCCGTGATATAGCCGGGGTATTGCCGACTGTGGCATAATATATACAACAAGCAATTCATTCCAGTCACACACGCGTCTCCGTGTTCATCTTTTCCAGAGAACCTGATCGACGTAGAGAGGATGACCCATAGCTTCTCCCACCAGGGAATCATGGCTACCGGTTACGCCGTGGATACATTCTTCATGCTAAGGTAAGAGTTCATGCTAGCTCCAGATCAACCCTCGATTGGATGTGAGAGATCGCTACACACACGTCCCTGGGCCAATAAAATACTGATCTCCCTTAACTCACATAAATACCCAAAACACACATTGTCAAATACAGCTGGATTCAGTGGCCAGTGCCTGTTCTAAAGGTCATGGTGGTAAGGGGAAGTAACCCTGGAAGCCATGTATTCAGTCCGCCTTGTACACGCATGTGTCGCGTTGTTTGAACCAGCTGTCTGGAGTAGATCAAGGCAGTCTCTGCAAACGTCCGCAACCTTCCATTCTCTCTGTAGAGACAAAGTGCAAGTTTTTTTAGTTAAAACAATAACCAGATATCGATACACAGTAATAAGACTCTCCCGAACATTAGCAACTTTAGCCATAGTCAGAGACAATCCACATGTTTTGGTGTCATGCCTTTCGATGTTTCTGCTGAACACAATTTCTAGGGTTGATGACTTCTGCGGCACATCGATTAGTTGCATAGCGCTGCTCTGGTCAATGGCGGTCAGTACGAACGTCAGGGTAATAAGGGGAGGTAATCCTTTATGTTTCGTGTTCGGTACACATCTGTACATGTCTTGTCTCTGGGGGTCGGATGACCCTGAACGGCCTGATAATAAGGGGAAGTAACCCTGTAAGTGACGTATACGTATTATCTTGTCTCCAGCGGTCTTCTGATCTGCTTCCTGACCTTGAAGGATCTAGAGAAGAGGACTATCAACTGTGGCTACGTGGGGATGTTCTACTTCCACAGATACTGGCGGTAGGGGTTATTTCCATGTCGGAATTAGGCGCCTGACCCTGAGAGTGTGGGTTCGAATCCCGGATGGGACTCAACCCCTCAAGAGTACACGAATCTGTGAAATCCCAAATTAGACACGTGTTGAATCTGACGACTTTTAAATTACTTTGTGTATTAATAGGCTTCGGCCGTGGGAGCCGTGTCAATTTACACTTATCAGAGGTGTACACAGAGTCCGTGGTCTAGACTACCAGTTGTCTGACTTCCAGTTTTTGGAAACTGCGATGGCTAAGTGGGCTAGACGGCTGACTTTGAATGCCTTAGGTGCCTGACTCTGAGAGTGTGGGTTCGAATCCAGGATGGGATTCAACCCAACAAAAGTGCTTTGATGTGTACTTAACTGAGAAAGTTTAATGCCAAATATAACATATATTACATTGGTTTCTATTAAGTAATCGATGCTGACAACGTGTCTGTTTCAGCCTGACCCCCATCTACATGATCGTCATAATGGCATTCTCGTGTCTGTACCGCTATTTGGGAGAAGGACCTCTCTGGCCGGCAGAGTTACCGGCCGCGGACAACTGTAAGCAGTACTGGTGGACCAACCTCCTCTACGTCAACAACCTCGTCCACGTCGACAACCAGGTAGGTGTTGGTCCGGCCCAGAGCTATTACGTTTGTACACAGTAACAATCGACTTGTATGTTGTACGTGACGAAATCCCCCTGGTCATGGGAAGCATAGTTCGAGTTATCCAAAGTTCGAGTAATTGAGGTAGCTTGCACGATGTGGTTGCGTTAATCCAGCATGTATTTTACTGGACCATGGTCAGTTTGTGATAATCTTAATTAGCACTGATGTTTCGTCGACAGCGAGAGACAAAGGAGTCATTTTGAGTGAGTGAGTGAGTGGGTTTAGTTTTACGCCTCTTGTAGCAATATTCCAGCAATATCACGGCGGGGGACACCAGAAATGGGCTTCACACATTTTACCGATGTTGGGAATCGAACCCAGTCTTCGGCGTGTCGAGCGAACGCTTTAATCACTAGGCTACCCCACCGCCCAGTCATTTTGAGGTTTCTAAAACAAATATTCATAATGTTAAGTTGTAAGAGGGAACAAACGTGATCGGATGAACAGGCTTGTTGACTTTTGTCATTCGTGTCACCGTATCCCAATCATGTCAGTCACTGGATTGTATGGTCCAGACTCAGTTATTTTACTTACCGCTGTCGCACAGCTGCAATAACGTTGATTGCGGCGTTAACAACAAACAACCACAACGCAGGTTTTAGTACCGTTTTATAGGGGAACACATTTATGTCAGGTACTGTATGTGACTCTTCCCTCCACAGTGCCTGGGATGGTCGTGGTACCTGGCTGTTAATATGCAGTTCTACATCATCTCGCCATTCTTCATTATCCTTCTTCATTGGTTAGTAGTTATTGAGTGAGTTTAGTTTTACGCCGCTGTTAGCAATAGTCCAGCAATATTACGGCAGGGGGCCACAGAAATGGGCTATACACTCATCGGTGAAAAGTTCACGTGTACATGATCATTACGTATGAAAATATACTAAACAAAAAGTTAGGGATCATAAATCGTACAGAGGTATATTTATAACAAAATCCCTAACTAATGTTTTTAGTTTATCGGTTTATCAGGTAAATCGATGAGATAAACAGTTCAATATCCTCCATTTTATAAACCCGTAAAGATCCGGGTTAGAACTGGTCTTCAGCAACCCATGCTTGTCGTAAGAGGCGACAAACGGGATTGGGTGGTCAGGCTCGCTGACTTGACTGACACGTCATCGTATCCCAATTGCGTAGATCGATGCTCATGTAGTTCATCACTGGATTGTCTGGTCCAGACTTGATTATTTACAGACCGCCGCCATATAGCTGTAATATGGCTGAGTGCAGCGTTAAAAAACCAATCAGCCATGTTTTATTATCATGTTTTCCCTGTTACCCAAGCATCCCTGTTGCTGGTGTCCTAGCAACCGTGATAATGATGCTCGCCGGGATTGGCTCTTCCTTTGCGATGGAATACAAGTACGGCGGAGACATGTTCAGGTGAGCTATGGTGAACTAAATCAGCTACACGAACTTAAATAAAGAGTAGAAATACTCTTAGTGTCTTTGAATGTCATTTAGAAGTGATACACATAAAGACAAGAATTTTATGGATGTCCACTGTTATTGTGTTTCACGACGTTTCGGAAAATATTCCTAAAAATCAGGTCATCAGGAAAATGAAAAATAGGAAAAGACAGCTAAATACAGAGCTCTCGTTAATGACACTCATAATCCGACAATCACGTTAATCCGACAAAAATGGACACGACCATTTCAGTGATAATTATCTCGTTAATCCAACATTCTCGCATTCCGACTCCGACACACCAATCTAGCAGCTGATTATCCGACATATTTCTCTGCAGCCACAAGTGTCGGATTAACGAGAGTTGACTGTATGTACATCTCCCATAAACCGGCGTATACACCACAAGAGGAATTCAGTTCAAACCCTGGAATGAATTCGAATGGACAAGATTTCATTGAAAAGAGTTGTTCTGGTTCCTACTGGGTTATATTTTTTTAAGATATATTTTAAGACATAACGTTTCGTTGTTTTTAAGGTTTTTGAGGGTGTGTTCTAGGGGGGTGTAGTGGGCAGCAAGGTTTGAAGCAAGGTTGGGGTGCACTAAAATTGGGTTCTGCTGAACAATGAGATGTATCTGTGGATCGACCAAGCGCTGATGGACACACTACTCACCGGGCTATCCAGCCGCCACCCCGTGACATAAAACACATGGGAGGGGTAGTATCTACACTTGATATATGTACACGGGATTACATGGAATTTGATCTCGACTGTTTTGTCGATCATCACCGACACAATTAAGTTATGACACATGTTCCATATGGAATATTATGATCTGTGAATAATAGCAGTCGCTGATAAAAATAAATGGTCTTGATTGACAATATTGTTTTTTTATTCGCTAATGGCATGGCATGTTTCGATTGGTGTACAGGGTGAATGAAAATCCCCATTACTGGGCGGACGTGTACATCGTCCCCTGGACCCGTGTCGGTGCCTACTGTGTCGGCATCCTCCTCGGCTACGTCATCTTCAAAACCAAGAAAGGAACGCTGTCTAACGTAAGCATATGTTTGGTTAAACACTAAGCTGAATGGAGTAGGATGCATTGCATACCAGATATATTGTAGATTTGAATCGGTTATGAATACGTTTCTTATAACGATAATTATCGTTTCTTTTTCAATGAAAAAAATAAAGAAAACAAATTACATTTTGGATTTGAGAATTATGTACCACAATTCATATATATTGATTGGATCATAAATTGAATTGACTGGGTTTTTTCTGTTTGTTTGTTGTTGTTTTTATATTAAATCTTACTATGTATTTGTTATGTGATAAACCAGACAGAATCGGTTGTAGGAAAAGCAGGTTATCCAATGCATTGCATCATGACGTCAGATTATCCCTGAGTAACGTGACGTCATGTTTGTCCCAGAATTAAGAAAGTCGCAGACATGGTAAAAATATTTCTGATTATAACTGATTTTATATTCTCCAATGTCGATTAACGTTATTTATGATACAGTTCACTGAACGTATCGTTTGTGTGAGATCGGACAAGTGCTATCAACGGGGAAAACATTCTGCCATTTTGCAGTATTGAGCCGTATTTGTATTTCCGGTCAGCATATACACTCTTCAAAAAATGAAACGCACAGGCGTTTTGAGCAGTTCATTTCGATATATGTTGACAGCAATCGTCATTAAGGCAATTCCTATGTTGACCATGTCGTTGTTGTTGTCAATCCCAAAGTGTGTTTGTAAACTTTTGGCATAAGAAATGAATGAGTGAACTGAGTTAATGCTTACAATGACAACAATACATATGTCCACCCGTGTGTCGAATTTCTTTCATTTATGTTCGAGCTAAATCGACTTATATACGCTTAAATACGTTTAATACATTTCCTTATTTTTGGCATGTGCGTTTCTTGATTTGAAGAGTTTATAATGAGGTCATTAACAACTCACTGATGTCCAGTTAGTCCGTAACTGTAAATTAATTAATTATTAGTGACGTAACTAAAGGTCATAATGTAATTACAGTGTAATCATATGAATACAATAGCATGGTCCTAGTCAAGGAAATCACTGGAATCTGTTGATTAATACGGTTTCGTAATTGGGTACTTGTGATATTTACATTAAAAATTCCACAGCGTAGATGATTTCCGTTGTTTTGATACATGTTGTGTTTGTAGACGAAAGCTCTGATTGGCTGGATTCTGACGTTCATTGTGGGTCCGACGTTGTGCTTCGTCACGTATGACTCCCGCGCTGATGGCCATGACCCATGGCCGAGGTGGGGAACGTCAATTTATGAATCGTTCGGGAGACCCCTGTGGGCGACGTGTGTCGCCTGGATCGTCTACGCGTGTCATAATGGAAAAGGGGGTACGTATTGCCCACTAGAATAACTATTCCTTTGAATAAGACTTTACGTCGTCATAGCTCAGATCGTTTTGTTTAACGGAGAACAAATCATTAGTATAGTTATATTAGTTTGTGTGTTTGTTTGTCGTTTAACGCCCCACTCATCAATATTCCAGCTATATAGCGTCGGTCTGTAAATAATCTAGTCTGGAACAGACAATCCTGTGATCAACATCATGAGCATCGATCTGCGCAATTGGGATACGATGTCAACCAAGTCAGCGAGCCTGACCACCCGATCCCGTTAGTCGCCTCTTCTGACAAGCATTTGACCGATGATTCTAACCCGGATCTTCACGGGTCCAATAGTACAATTAGATCACAACAAACATGGCACACACGTTTCCTGGAATGACGATGTTTGACCAGAGAGAATGAATACTTCGCCCCGAGCCCTAGACTCCACAATGTCTGATAATACGCAATTCATATTTTCGTGGATGACATTCTTTTGTATCAACCGCTGGAACTAAATTGTTTCATTGATCCAAAATCGAAGAATAAGTTACAATAACATCAACCCCTTAACCATCAACACCTAAAACAAACAAATGTCGCATAGTATTGTTCATAGAAGAACATCAATAATATGTGTAAAAGTAAATACCAAAACCACGCCGTTGAGAGTACTAGTATCTTTAAGATCAGTTTTCTCGTACAGGACATTTAAGGAACAAACCTTACTCAATCAAGGTCCTGGCCCACTTTAGTGAGTGAGTGAGTTTAGTTTAACGCCGCGCTCAGCAATATTCCAGCTATATACCGCTGGTCTGTAAATAATCGAGTCTTGGCCAGACAATCCAGTGATCAACAGCATGAGCATCGATTTACGTAACTGAGATACGATGACATGTGTCAACCATGTCAGCGAGCCTGACCACCCGACCCCGTTTGTCGCCTCTTACGACAAGCATGGGTTACTGAAGATCAACTCTATCCCGGATCTTCACGGGCCCAGTGTAACACAGCGAACGGCAACCATGATGGTGGCAATGTAATATGAAATGGTATCTTTGAGATTTGTCGAATTGGAACTAGTTTGTACTTCACTCTGACATCATTGACATCAAAGGACCCAAGGCGATGTACAGAGTTGCGTCCCTTGACATGCCAGAACCCGGTCATTGTGAGTGCAATACCCAGATTTGCCGTGATTGTGAATCCAGGGTGAAAAACACAGCGCGAATCTTCATGGGTATCAGCAGAATGATAAACTATCAAGGACTTCAGCGAGAACTTGCATTAACTTCGTAATCCATATCCAATAGATCAATGTCAAGGTCACTACGATATCCTATTCTTCCGGTTGCAGGCATCATCAACAACATCCTGTCCTTCAGCGGCATCATCCCGCTGTCGAGGCTGACGTATGCCGCCTACCTTATCCACCCCGTTATGATGATTATCTATGTCGTCGGCGGAAGGTCCCTCATCTACATCAACGCCCACGACATCGTGAGTGACCCATATTGTGTTATTTAGACAATAACTGAAGTTATGGCGACAGCAGTGAAGTTAAAGCAGAATCAAAATTACTGTAGCAAAAAGTGATGGTAGAAGTCGTAGCAGCAGTAGCAACAGCAGACAGAGACAGCAGCGGTAGCCGTAGTTGTAGTATTCAGTATCAGAAGTGGTATTGACAGTATACGTGGGAGTTGGCAAATATACAAAACACTAAGATAATAATATACAATACAATAATAGCAGCAATGTTGGTAGGCGGTAGTAGTAGCACTAGTATTGGTAGGCGGTAGTAGTAGCACTAGTATTGGTAGGCGGTAGTAGTAGCACTAGTATTGGTAGGCGGTAGTAGTAGCACTAGTATTGGTAGTGGTAGTAGTAGCATGGTAGTATTAGTAGTAGCACTAGTATTGGTAGTGGTAGTAGTAGCACTAGTATTGGTAGTGGTAGTAGTAGCACTAGTATTGGTAGTGGTAGTACTGGTAGTAGTAGTGCAGCACCAGTATTGGTAGTATTGGTGGTAGTAGTAGCACTAGTATTGGTAGGCGGTAGTAGTAGCACTAGTATTGGTAGTGGTAGTAGTAGCACTAGTACTAGTATATTGGTGGTAGTCGTAGCACTAGTATTGGTAGTGGTAGTAGTAGCACTAGTATTGGTAGTGGTAGTAGTAGCACTAGTATTGGTAGTGGTAGTAGTAGCACTAGTATTGGTAGGTGGTAGTAGTAGCACTAGTATTGGTAGGCGGTAGTAGTAGCACTAGTATTGGTAGTGGTAGTAGTAGCACTAGTATTGGTAGTCGTAGCACTAGTATTCGTAGTGGTAGTAGTAGCACTAGTATTGGTAGTGGTAGTAGTAGCACTAGTATTGGTAGTCGTAGCACTAGTATTCGTAGTGGTAGTAGTAGCACTAGTATTGGTAGTGGTAGGCGGTAGTAGTAGCACTAGTATTGGTAGGCGGTAGTAGTAGCACTAGTATTGGTAGGTAGTGGTATTAGTATTGGTAGTAGTAGTAGTATTGGTAGCGGTAGTAGTAGCACTAGTATTGGTAGTGGTAGTAGTAGCACTAGTATTGGTAGTGGTAGTAGTAGCACTAGTATTGGTAGGCGGTAGTAGTAGCACTAGTATTGGTAGTGGTAGTAGCACTAGTATTAGTAGGCGGTAGTAGTAGCACTAGTATTGGTAGATGGTAGTAGTAGCACTAGTATTGGTAGTGGTAGTAGTAGCACTAGTATTGGTAGGCGGTAGTAGTAGCACTAGTATTGGTAGGCGGTAGTAGTAGCACTAGTATTGGTAGTGGTAGTAGTAGCACTAGTATTGGTAGTGGTAGTCGTAGCACTAGTATTGGTAGTGGTAGTCGTAGCACTAGTATTGGTAGGCGGTAGTAGTAGCACTCGTATTGGTAGGCGGTAGTAGTAGCACTAGTATTGGTAGTGGTAGTAGTAGCACTAGTATTGGTAGTAGTAGTCGTAGCATTGGTATTGGTAGGCGGTAGTGGTAGCACTAGTATTGGTAGGCGGTAGTCGTAGCACTAGTATTGGTAGGCGGTAGTAGTAGCACTAGTATTAGTAGGCGGTAGTAGTAGCACTAGTATTGGTCAGGCGGGTAGGCGGTAGTAGTAGCACTAGTATTGGTAGGCGGTAGTAGTAGCACTAGCATTGGTAGGCGGTAGTAGTCAGTAGCATTGGTATTGGTAGGCGGTGGTAGTAGCACTAGTATTGGCGGCAGTAGTAGCACTAGTATTGGAGGCGGTAGTAGTAGCACTAGTATTGGTAGGCGGTAGTAGTAGCACTAGTAGTAGTAGTCGTAGCACTAGTATTGGTAGTGGTAGTAGTAGCACTAGTATTGGTAGGCGGTAGTAGTAGCTCTAGTATTGGTAGGCGTAGTAGTAGCACTAGCAATTGGTAGTAGCACCAGTATTGGTAGGCACTAGTATTGGCAGTAGGCAGTAGCAGCACCAGTATTGGTAGTGGTAGTAGTAGCACCAGTATTGGTAGGTAGGTAGTAGTAGCACTAGTATTGGTAGGCGGTAGCAGTAGCACTAGTATTGGTAGTGGTAGTAGTAGCACTAGTATTGGTAGTGGTAGTCGTAGCACCAGTATTGGTAGTGGTAGTAGTAGCACTAGTATGATGGTAGGCGGTAGTAGCAGCAGTATTGGTATTGGTAGTCGTAGCACTAGTATTGGCAGGCGGTAGTGGCGTAGTAGCACCACTAGGCTAATGTTGGTAGCGGTAGTAGTAGCACTAGTATTGGTAGTGGTAGTACCAGGCGGCAGTAGCAGCACCAGCATTGGCAGTAGCACTAGTATTGGTGGCAGCGCAGTAAGCAGCACTAGTAGTAGTAGCACTAGTATTGGTAGTGGTAGTCGTAGCACTTGGTATTGTAGTAGTGGTAGCAGTAGCACTAGTATTGCAGTCGCAAAGCAATCAGTAGTGGTAGCAGTTAGTGGCAGCAGCAGTAGCACTAGTATTGGTAGTGGTAGTAGTAGCAGCCAGTATTGGTAGGCGGTAGTAGTAGCACTAGTATTGGTAGGCGGTAGTAGTAGCACTAGTATTGGCAGTGGTAGTCGTAGCACTAGTATTGTAGTAGTAGTCGTAGCAGTAATTGAAAGTGGTAGTAGGCGGTAGTAGTAGATAGCACTAGTATTGGCACTAGTAGGTAGGTAGTAGCATTGGTAGCACCAGTATTGGTGGCAGGCGCAGCAGTAGTAGCAGCCTAGTATTATTAGTAGGCAGTAGTAGCACCAGTATTCTAGGCGGTAGTACTAGCACTAGTATTGGTAGGCGGTAGTAGTAGCACTAGTATTGGTAGGCGGTAGTAGTAGCACTAGTATTGGTAGCAGTAGTCGTAGCATTGGTATTGGTAGGCGGTAGTGGTAGCACTAGTATTGGTAGGCGGTAGTAGTAGCACTAGTATTGGAGGCGGTAGTAGTAGCACTAGTATTGGTAGGCGGTAGTTGTAGCACTAGTATTGGTAGTGGTAGTCGTAGCACTAGTATTGATAGGCGGTAGTAGTAGCAGCACTAGTAATGGTAGGCGGTAGTAGTAGCACTAGTATTGGTAGTCGTAGCACTAGTATTGGGAGTGGTAGTCGTAGCACTAGTATTGGTAGGCGGTAGTAGTAGCACTAGTAGTAGTAGTCGTAGCACTAGTATTGGTAGGCGGTAGTAGTAGCACTAGTATTGGTAGGCGGTAGTAGTAGCACTAGTATTGGTAGTGGTAGTAGTAGCACTAGTATTGGTAGCGGTAGTAGTAGCACGAGTATTGGTAGTGGTAGTAGTAGCACTAGTATTGGTAGGCGGTAGTAGTAGCACAAGTATTGGTAGGCGGTAGTAGTAGCACTAGTATTGGTAGGCGGTAGTAGTAGCACTAGTATTGGTAGTGGTAGTAGTAGCACTAGTATTGGTAGTGGTAGTAGTAGCACAAGTATTGGTAGGCGGTAGTAGTAGCACTAGTATTGGTGGTGGTAGTAGCAGCAGTAGTGGTAGGCGGTAGTAGTAGCACTAGTATTGGTAGTGGTAGTCGTAGTAGTTAATGAATGAGTTTTAGTTTTGCGCCGCTTTTAGCAACATTCCAGCAATATGACTGCCCTTACAATAGCACGTAGCACGTGACATCAAATGTGTTTCAGGCTTACCTGTACATGGGTCACGTGATCTGTACCTACCTGGCGGCGTTCTTCTTCTCCGGTATCTTTGAAGCACCGTTCCTGAGACTGGAGAAGATCCTCTTCCAGTGCGGCGACAAGTCAATCTAATAATTCATTTATTGGACGTACTGCATTTGAATTACGATGAAAACCGTAGTACAGGCGCACTCTGCTAAAGTCATTGCATTATTATAGGTTTTGTTTTAACATCATACTTTGAGAAAAACGATAATCCTTGGCGGATCCTGAGGGAGGGGGGGAGGGGGTGAGAGGTGCCCCCCCTTTTGTCCTGAACGTTTGTCAAATGGCAATTGAAACTCTCGTGAAAAAGGGTGAAAACGAACTGTGCACCCCAATTTCTTAACGTAGCACCCATCCTTTCTCAATCAGCTGTATCCGCCCTTGATAATGACCAGTGGTGCCAATGTTTGAAATAGCTGTAGATTTAAAACGAAATCAGCTATGTTTTCGTTCTTCGACAAATGCCAGTCGCACTGACCTAGTTATTGAACAAGAAACAAAAACAATTCAGGTCAAGAATGATTTAGTTTTTTCGCATGTTATACATGTTGCATTCTGTTCATGACTATAACCCCGTTCTATGTATAGATACAGTGATCTGGGCCCTTATTCTCGAAACGTTCGTATTCTTAAGAATTCTTATCTTTGATCATAGCCAATGTGTTAAGAATTAAATATATTCGTCGTTTTGTTTGCATTTTGTTACATATAGGATTTTTAACATTGTTTAAATTTATTGTTTTATTGTTGCACAGTTGTCACAAATTTCGATATTGTGAACATCAACCGTTGGAAAATATCGAATTCATATTCCAGCCAGTTATGTTATACATAGGGCACTCTCGAAAGGAAACAAAACAAACTTGACCGGCAATGAACCACGTTTGATGTGAAAATCTTTCAAATGGCATATATTAAGTTGAAATACGCATACTTTTCATATATAGTATGTTCACCTGTTTCTATAAAATGTATATTCGAGGTAATTCGAAACTGTTGGGAAATGACAATGACGTTAAACCAAGGGATAGCTTTACTTGTTTGAATATAAAAGTTGATCTACAATAACGCTTGTGTGAACAGTTACATATGAATATAAAATGCAATTCTAATTGGGATTCTATATTCTGAATATAGGAATGTTTGTAAATATGTTTCTCCTGTCTTGACTTATCACACCAAGCCAACTTACAGCTGTCGCATGCAATTGTAAAAGTGACAGGTACAATAGTCCCTTTGTGAAATGGACCTTGATATTTCCGATCTTTAAATAAGTAAAAAACAAACAAAACGGAGATGAAGTTATGTTTCTGTGGTTTTATCGCAAGAAGATCAAACTATAGTTTGAGGCGTCCAGCTGCAATTGGAACGCTGGAAACTGGTCGCGGCCAGCGCGCAATGGCCAGTACGTCAAGTTTCCCAGCTACCAACAGTCCAGAAATGTTAACCATCGACCCGTGCTCAGCGTCAACAATATAGGATCGATCGATCTGAACCCAGACATTAGGTATCGATCTGAACCCAGACATTAGGAATCGATCTGAACCCAGACATGAGGAATCGATCTGAGAAGTCAAATCCAATTCATGTAAACAGAAACTGTCGTACAAGTTGCGATTTGAGAACGTCTACATGCACCTGGTCTTAATGTTTGGGAACCCATATTCTGGATGCATTTTTTCACACAACACCACTATTACAACTACTGAATCGCTGCTGCTGCTACTGCTACTGCTGCTGCTACTACTGCTGCTACTACTACTGCTACTGCTGCTACTGCTGCTACTACTACTACTACTACTATTGCTATTACTGCTGCTACTACTGCTACTGATGCTGCTACTACTACTACTATTGCTACTACTGCTGCTACTACTGCTACTACTATTGCTACTACTGCTGTTGCTACTACTGCTACTGCCGCTGCTGTTACTACTACTACTATTGCTACTACTACTGCTGCTACTACTACTACTACTACTGCTACTTACTGCTACTACTGCTGCTACTACTACTGCTGCTGCTACTACTACTACTGCTACTACTACTGCTGCTGCTACTACTACTACTGCCGCTGCTGCTACTACTGCTACTACTACTACTACTGCTGCTGCTACTGCTACTGCTGCTGCTACTACTACTACTACTACTGCTACTGCTACTGCCACTACTACTGCTGCTGCACTACTGCTACTGCTACAGCAGCTACTGCTACTACTACTACTACTACTACTGCTACTACTGCTGCTGCTACTGCTGCTGCTACTACTACTACTGCTACTATTGCTGCTACTACTACTACTGCTGCTGCTGCTACTACTACTACTATTGCTACTACTGCTGCTACCACTGCTGCTACTACTACTATTGCTACTACTGCTGCTACTACTACTACTACTACTACTACTACTGCTGTTGCTACTACTACTACTATTGCTACTACTGCTACTGCTGCTACTACTACTATTACTTCTGCTGCCTGAATGATAGTGCATCGGGAAAGGGCAATCTGAGACTCGGTCCACGTGTTTTCAATAGGGCTGTAGTCCATGTGGACAATGGCCACCTGCTCTGTTAACGACTCTCCAACGATGAGTTTTGCATTGTCGACCAGGAGACTGAAGTCCAGAATGTCATCATCGTACCCCGCTGCAGGACATGTGGGTCGGTTCTTCCACCTCAATAACGGCCAAGGTCGGCTATGTCCGAAACATAACATCTCGTTTCACCAGTGAAAATGGAGCCTCGTTATGGCCTGAGGTGACCTTCAGACAGTGTGCAAAATAGTTTCCAAACTTTGCTAGCCAATCGGGCTAGCTATGTCTGAAAGTTACTAGCCCACAAAATAATACACTTGCCCGAAATTTGAATGTAGAAACTAAGCAAAAGATTACAAAAATAGATGAGAATAAGATATTGTCAACATGACACGGATTTCATCATTAAGCTGCTAATATGATGAACATTTTTATCAGGCCATAATCGTGCATGAATTATAAGTGTATTATTACTTAACAAGTCGGAGAGAGTGATATATTTCCAAAATGACCCATGAAAATGCACTCGCCAGTCGATCCAGTGACTGTAGAGATTTACTGGCCCGACTGGATTTTTACTAGCCACGGGCTAGCGGGCCAGAGGCTATTTCGCAAACTGCCTTCAGCCCAATCCAAGCAGTGTTGTTAGAACTGAATATAGACTTTGAAATTAAGAGTTGGTTTGTCTAGGGTATTTGGCTATACTCCAAGATAGATATTCTCTAAGGATATTGGAACACTTGCTAGGACAAAGGGCCAGCGCATCGCCCCTTTGTTCACAACTGAACCTTTTAATCCCTCGAAACATAATATCACAATATTTGCAATGAGACAACACCGCAGACAAGGCGTATTTGATACTGGTAGCAAGAGCGAATACAACTTGATAAGACGTGTTAGCTTGCATCATGCTGTTTCCATTGCCAGGGTCCCGATCCTCAAAGCGATCGTAGCGCTACCACTGTCGTAAGTTTATGTTAAAGTATGGATCGTCTTTGCGCTACGATCGCTTTGAGGAATTGGGGCCCTGGCTCTTTAGGTGATAAGGTTATAGAGGTCACATGAACGTTGATTTCAAACGTATTAACATGTGTGAAAATGAAGTTGCAGGAACCAAGCATTCCACATGATGTAAACATATGATCATCTTCTCTGAGCACCGGTAAATTAACATAAAAAACCGTTCGTATACATACTCTTGATGTACATATAATTTTTATCTTAGTTGTGTAAACATTTGACACTGAAAATTTGCATATATATCCAACCCTAGTAAACTTAGAACGAAATCGGAAATTGTAACACCTTTTGCAAGTAAAAGAAATGCACTGAAAATACTCCATGATCACGTATTTGCTGGTATACCTGTTTTTGATTCCATGCTTGGAAAAACCTGAAAAACCGGTCACAGCATACATGAAGGAAATGTGCACACGATGAGCGTTTGTCTATAGCCATGTACGAAATATATGTCCGAAGTTGAAACCTGATACGCAAATCCGGTCATAGCATGTATTTCCTATAGTTTTTGCGTTTATTTCAAAGGTGTACAAATCCGGCTTTTAGTCCTGTGATTAATATTTGTACTAACGTTTTTTCCTTTTAACTCGGACGTTACTAATGGCCATTCTAGTACATGTACATTAAATTAATATACGATGGCCAATTCATCCCAGATACTCCATGAGGCCTGGTGGCCATGTTCCTATATATCCTTTGACAGACGAACTGTGTGAAGGCGAGCCTTCTCCCTGAGTAATTCAAATCCAACGCGCAAAGTGGTCCCAGACTTGTTCCAAAACGTCATGACGAACCCATGTAAAACAAATCCCAGAACCTTTAAATCACACTGATATACTGTCATCATCAGTGTCACTCCGACAATGCCTGTTGCTTACCATATATGTCCACTAATGTCATGCTTTTGATTGTCTCGATGGCTACGCTTGTAAAACAATAATTTCTTAACTACCATTCTGTTACGTTACAAGGTAGTGATGACATGCTTATGCATGTGATGTTATTGAATGTTACCAATATGTGAGTGAGTGAGTTTAGTTTTACGCTGCCTTAGCAATATTCCTGCAATAACAAGGTGGGGGGCACCAGAAATGGGCTTCACACATTGTACCGATTTGGGGAATCAAACCCGTGGCGAACGAACGTTTTAAACCACTAGGCTATCCCACCTCTAAGTCACCAATATGTACAATATTCCCCTTCACTGCTTCCTAGATAAACGCCGCCATGTCCTCGTGGACACGTGAGAAAGTGGAAAGCCAGTGGTTACACTGCCTGGCTGCCGTTGTACGATCTTAGCACTAAAGTGACCGTAACTCCCATACCTTAACATAGACTTAAGGTAGTCTTAGCGCTAAGGTTGTTTTGTACAACGGCACCCTGGTTGTTACAAGATCCTATTTGTTGTTACGCTGCCTGGTGGTGGGTGTTAAAGGGATGGCACAAAGACTGGTCGCCTCAGAATATGTGTCTGACTGGAGTAGCAATGTTAAATATGCGCATGCTGCGTTAGAGAGCTAATATAATGAAACAGGCGTAAGTCAGGACCGGATGACATCAGTGTGCCACCACACACACACGCGCGCGCGCACACACACGCACGCACGTACACACGTACGTAGACACACATACAAACCGTTACGTCAGTGACCTTTCGCCTCTAACCACCCCTGAAAAAGTAAAATGTTCCACAAAACATTCACAGCATAAAATGTATGACACCTGAATGTTTACTTCGCAGACATTATTCAGATACATTTTCTTCGTGAAGTATGGGGTATCTTTACATCAGAATTTGGTGATCATCATCAGAAACAGTGAATTATCCTTTAAAAATGACCTGAATGGTCACTGGGTCTAACTTGACAATTGGTTCATCTGATCAGATACCGCCAGGATATAGCTTCAAGTTCAAACATTTCCAGAACTTGGTAAACAATCAGCTTCATGACGGTCGTATCCACAAGCAGACGAAGATGTACAACTTCAGACCTATTCTATGCATAAATATACAGTATTAACGCCTCTGTGCGCTTCTTTACAAGGAATTCAGAAATAATACAAAGTCTTCAGAACATGAACCCCCTCACGTACAACGTTTGAATTTAATGAGTCATTTGAACACAGATAGCTTGCATACTAGACTTTGACCTTTCTTCAGATGATCATGCAGAAGTTGAGGAATTTTGTTGCAAGATAAACAGTACAAAGATCGTACTTCGCAAGTTAATAGAAACTGGGTGGGTCAGTTTGTTGTTTGTAAAGCTGCCATCCAATCAGTGTTTGCCAATGAGTCACGAGGGATGTTAGTTATAGACCATACCATAGATAACAAAGATTCTATAATTAGTAACACGTTGCCATTGCAAACAGGTTCCAAAGTCCGAAAGACATGCCGTTGGTGTTGACATTCCTACATCGTCTATCTCTGAACGTCGTCGCACACCCCGGAGTTAGCTTGGCCGTTTGTGAACACTCCCTATCATAAAGCTCGCGACGACTGGCAACAGCGGACGTGTTTGGTAGCGCTCGTGAGTTGTCCATATCAGATCCTCCGACGACCTCAGTCTGAAATGTAAAGACCAATACGTCTCTAAAACCATCTGTTAGAGCGGAAACTATACATTGAGTAAAATTGGATGAACTAGAGCCATGATTCGCCATGCATTATTCGCCGGTGTGGTGTTTACATTTCTGTCGTATGTTTCCGGGCAAGCTGACTTAGAGCACAGTTACACCGCGGACAAGCAGCCCCTGAATGAAACAGCCCTGTTTGTGGCCGACGCTTTGTATAAACACCCCAAACTGTTCCGTAAGCTGCTGAAGATCGGTGCTGCTGCTAAGCCATTGTTGAATGTTGGGGGAGATGACCCAAAAACTTCCATGTTTTTGGACTTTGTCCTGGATCTATTACCAGGAGTGCTGGGGTCTCCTCAAACCGCCAGCATCCTGGAAATCCTGGCAGACGAGCTCCACAGAGTCAACATCACTGATGTGTATCAGTACGTCCAAAGTCAACACTGGAACCAAACCGACCCAAGGACAAAGCAGGCGATCAGTGGAAGCCTTTTAAAAAGATTTGATAAACTCAGAGCTGCCCGGAGAGTCCTGACGCGTTATTCCGCTCGTGATTTTCTTCCCAGGACCAGCAACGACACCATCACCGACGTCTGCTACAACGACATGATGAATTTCATGGACGCCCTCGTCAGCGCTCAAATCCCACCAAGAGACAACCTCAACTACACTTTCATTCCCTGGGCTCTCAACAGTAAGTATATTTGTTTGTTGTTTAACGCCGCACTCAGCAATAATCTAGCTGTATGGCGGCGGTCTGTAAGTAAATAATCAAGTCTGGACAAGACAGTCAAGTGATCAACCGCATGGTGTCAACCAAGTCAGCGAGCCTGATCACCCGATCCCGTTAGTCGCCTCTTTCGTCAAGAATACGTTGCGAAATACCAAATCTAACCCGGGTCTTCACGATTACCACTTCACATGTATGTGGCGTTTTGACTTAGGTAACCGATAAACAACTCCCAATATACGACAACTAGAGTTCCTGTGTACATATAACCCTTATTCAAGTCATCGACGTCTCCACCCTCCTTTACAAACTTAATGATGGGTTTGGTACCGTATTCATATAGACACAATGTATTTGAATGTATATTTAGTAACAGTATTTTTAAAATCAGGACTGAATGAATGGTTTCAACTTATTCATGCCAAGAAAACGACACCACGTTTTTCATTGGAAGAGCATGTTGAAATACTCTCTTCAAAAAGCACTTTGTCTATAGACGTTTGAATTTTCACCTTTTGCCATTGAAATTACATAAAATAATTGTTCTTAAACTAACGCAATAATTTCTTCTAAAATGGCTCATGCGTTTCTCTTTTTGAAGAGTGTATTTGTCGCCTAGCAGTACATATTTATCTAATTATTAATACATCACATCCCGTGAGAAATTGGGGTATGCAGCAATTGTCATCCAACATCGGCTTCAGTAAGGATCAGGTGGTCTCCGTGTATTGCATAGCGGATGGTGTCGCCCCGCAACGAGATAAGTCGCCCATGATATTAACCACTTGCATGCCATTTCTAGGCTCAGTAAATCGTCGAGGTTGGAGAAAGCATGGGTATCGCTGTTTCGGTGTATAACAACACTCAAACACTCACTGGCCCAACCATCACCCTAACGAAGAGACTCGACAACAGCGTGATACGTCACATCCTCGATAATCTCCAGGGTATACGTTACGATCACTCTCCACTATACCCTGGATGCATCCACGGCTTGGCCCCATAATTATATTACCTCCCTTGGCCAGCATTTTATCCAATCATGTGTCTACGCTGGGAAGTTGAGCGAACCAATCACAACTGACTTCTTAAATTATCTAACCGTTTAAACTTGGCAACACAATTGAAGCAGAGGTACTCTGAAAGAGGTAGAAGGAGTTCTTTCATATATTTTTTGAAAGTTTCAGATCTGTCAGTTTGTCTGTATTTT
This sequence comes from Haliotis rubra, assembly GCF_003918875.1. Taxonomy (NCBI): domain Eukaryota; kingdom Metazoa; phylum Mollusca; class Gastropoda; order Lepetellida; family Haliotidae; genus Haliotis; species Haliotis rubra. The sequence goes on from NW_025767081.1 coordinate 752,420, forward strand.
TTCCCAAAAAATCTGAGTGGCACTGCGAACAAACCTTCATGACTGCGACCGCTATATTTGGCTACTGTGAGAATGCGGAGTCAGCAAAAGGGAGGTAATATAATTATGGGGCCAAACCGTGGATGCATCCAGGGTATAGCGGAGAGTGATCGTAACGTATACCCTGAAGATTATCGAGGATGGATACGTCACTGCGAAACGAATAGACTAATGCTTAGTCTCCGAATATATATAATTTTGATAGTAACAGACAAGCCCATCTAAATTGAAAAGGAGCCCCAGGGAGACCAGAGATTCAGAACCTGAACCTGAGGAAATCTAGACTTGCTTTATTTAGGGCTTTAGCACTGCAGAGAGGGCTAGGCAGTAGGGAACATAGTGTGGTTCAGGGACTGTGAGACAGAATACGAAACGAATAGTGTACGGTTTAAGTGATGAGTGTAAATGTTGTCATAACAACAGAGTTTGCTAAATAAGAGTTACATTTACTAGAAATCAACAGACAGTAAACAGTTTTGGACAGACATGTCTATGTCAACAGACTGTGTGCAGCAGATTTTTTAGGGAATCATGACAATTCATACAAAAACATAACTGTATCTGGGGAGGGTCATATTAAATGAAAGGCACGTGCAGGGAGGGTCATGAATAAGACTAACATCTTATTAAAAAGGTTTCAGAGCTTCTGCATTTTATGACAAATAGTTATATAATACGAAATATTATAAGCCTTAGGGGGAGAGTCACCATATTCAGTACATAAAAAAAACTCTGAAAGCACTGTGAAGGTTAAAACGCTATTGCCAGTTGGGTTAGCACATTTTTGCTGGTTGAATTAGCACGTTATTGTGAAATAGGTTAGTACACTATTGCTTGTGGGGTAAGCTCGTTTTTGCTTGTCTGGTCAACATATGTTGCTAGTTGGGTAACCACGGCATTGCCAGCTGGGTTAGCATGCACTTGTTTGTTAGGTAGCATGATGCTGCTAGCTAGGTTAGCAGGATATTGCTGGTTGATAAGCACGTTTTTGCTAGGTTACCAGGATATTGCATGGTTGATAAGCACGTTATTGCTAGGTTAGCAGGATATTGCTGGTTGATAAGCACGTTATTGCTAGGTTAGCAGGATATTGCATGGTTGATAGGCACGTTATTGCTAGGTTAGCAGGATATTGCTGGTTGATAAGCACGTTATTGCTAGGTTAGCAGGATATTGCTGGTTGATAAGCACGTTATTGCTAGGTTATCAGGATATTGCATGGTTGATAAGCACGTTATTGCTAGGTTACCAGGATATTGCAAGTTGATAAGCACGTTATTGCTAGGTTAGCAGGCTCTTGCGTGTTGGGTAGCATGGTATTGCCAGCTAGGTTAGCACGCTATTGCTGGTTGGCAAGCATGGCATTGCCAGCTGGGTTAGCATGCTATTGTCTGTTGGGTAGCATGGTATTGCTATCTAGGTTAGCAGGATATTGCTGGTTGATAAGCACGCTAGTCCTTGGTTAGCAGGATATTTCGTGTTGGGTAGCATGGCATTGTTAGTCAGGTTAGCACTCCAATGCAAGTTGGGTAGAATGGCATTGCCAGCATGGTATTACTAGCTGGGTCAGCACGCACTTGATTGTCACTGTCAGCGCAGGCATAGCTATTTATAGGCCGTCATGATAAAGCTGGAACGCCCGTGTGCGGCGTGTAACAACATCATCTCACTGACGCGGTCACAGTCAGCTGTCGTAGTTGGAGGCGTGATCAATTCAAACCGCATTACCTGCTCTGCTTTCAAAGTCCAAGCAGTGTCACACACAAACAATTGAGACTAAGGAGGCTATCAGCTGATCTCTCTGTCTCGTGATGGACACAGAGGATGTTAGTCTGGATGTTTTCTGAATTCAATCAGTTTTTGTCAAACGCGAATAGAATCTATTGGTATCAATTATGTATCTTCAGAAACACTGGAAAGTGAACAAAATAACGAATAGTCTACACGAAGCATATTTTTCGGTACTAAAATGTGAATAATATAATATAATATAATATAATATAATATAATATAATATAATATAATATAATATAATATAATAATATAATATAATATAATATAATATAATATAATATAATATAATATAATATAATATAATATATTTGATTGATTGATTGATTGATTGATTGATATAATTAATATAATATAATATAATAAAATAAAATAAAATAAAATAAAATAAAATAAAATAAAATAAAATAAAATAAAATAAAATAAAATAAATGGAATGGACTGACTGACTGACTGAGTTTGGAATGGACTGACTGACTGACTGAGTTTGGTTTTACGCCGCTTTTAGCAATATTCCAGCAACATCACGGCGGGGGACACCAGAAATGGGCTTCACACATTGTACCCATGTGGGGATTCGAACCCGGGTCTTCGGCGTAACGAGCCAACGCTTTAACCACTAGGCTACCCCACCGCCCCTTGGAATGAAATGGAATGAAATGGAATGAAATCAAATCAAATCAAATGAAATGATATGATATGATATGATATGATATGATATGATATGATATAGTTAATATAATATAATATAATATAATATCGCAGCACTAACAATTTGTGGTATATTACATACAGACAAAAATTTAAAACACGTTATCGAATGGTAACAAACTGAGATCTACACTATTTTAATACACTTTTGAAAACAGCCTGTTCAGCAGAAAGAAATTATAAACTTGTATGGAATCAAAATCAGAGTCTTTTGATGGATGAAGGGCCACACCTTCTAAAATGCCATGTGTGACCAAGGACTGATAGAGTAGATATGGTTGTATGACGCTTTAAGTCAAAACATAACTTACATCACAAATTATACCAGTTTAGCGCTCGAACATAGTCCGTGGGCGTAACGTGACGAGCGAACAATGTAATAACTGGCCTATGTCATAGCCCCCACAGTTCATGCATTCGGGGGCGAATATTCTTGATATGCACGCCATATTTCATACACATTTAAGTGTTATGTAACTTTTGTAGAAAGATACGTTATCCGAGGCGCTGAGCACGTGGTCTGGAACTTCAGCGTACGTGATCAGAAGCCACGTCTCGGCCATTTCCGTAAATAGCAATCGGAATGTCTCCTACTGGCACATCTGATATGTCGGTTGACGCTTGCTACGTTTACCGGACATGGACGTTTACGCGCACCTGTTCAAAGTATAAACAGATAACGACTGTAAATAAACACTGGAACCATCACATCTTGCCATCCATTGTTGCATGAGTGATGTTGATTCCTTACACGTCCTTCTTCATGAGCACGCCACGAGGGTTGGGAGTTGTTTGGTGTTTTTGACAAATATGTATTGTCCATTGTAATTATTGAACAGTAACATATGAATAATCGTTTTCCACGACTGGTTCTTCCTTCGGTTAACTTTTCTTCCATTTCTGAGATTTTATTGAATTATTCATATTATTATGGTTACATATACCTCTTTGTTATTTTATATTCCTGTTTGTTGCTAGTTATATACATTGTGTGCTCTAATAGTTCAGAGCGCATTAAATAATATCTTAGCCATATTACACACAAAAATGGACACACACACACACACACACACATGGAAACGAACGTGGCTAATGGTATCAGTTGAATGTTACCGAACTTACACAAAACTGAGACCTGCGAAGATAACCCAAGACACCTAAGCTAAATATCAGACATATAAGGGCCATTTCGACCACTGGGATTAGGAAACATTCTATTAATTTAAAATAAAACTGGTATATTGATTAACGTACCAACAACAACCAAGCATTTATAATATGATCTTGTATGATCTATTTCAAGACAATCTTTACACATCGATTGCTAAACATATCAGAAATGAGTAAAGGATTTATCAGACACCTTTCGTGCAGATAATGATTAGATATTCGAGGTATTTAGGCTGGTTCAATATGTGGATAACTGTGACATGTGCCTGAATGAAGACAAGGTCCCAGCAAGTCTTCAGCAAGGTTCAGCGCGTTGTCAGATACAATATAGACTAAGGCTTAGTCTCTGAATATATATAATTTGGATAGTAACAAACAAGCCCATTTATATTGAAAAGGAGCCCTAGGGAGACAGAGATTCAGACCGAACCTGAGGAAATCTAGACTTGCTTTATTTAGGGCTTTAGCACTGCAGAGAGGGCTTGGCAGTAGGGAAATGATGTGGTTCAGGGACTGTGAGACAGACTAGATACAATACTGTGTAAGTCAAAAACATATGCAATATTGTGTATACGTCCGTCCGGAGGGTTGGGTGGGGGTGTTGTGTGTGCAGCCTCCCCATACCTCACTCAACCCCCGACCCCCTACCCCCACACCTCTTTTTATTGATTTTTAACAAGCATACTTATTAAGTAAAACATATGAAAACAAAAACATAAACGTTTTGGCATATTTTGCTTAAGGATGAAAGAAAAACAATTATTTGCCTCCAACAAACGCTGTTTCCGCATTTTTATTTCTAATAAATCCAACTCTAAAATCATCCCACGACCCCCTTCCCCACCCAAACTTCACCCACATATGTTTATTTCCGAAAACATGTATCCGCGCAGATACACTTGAGAAAACAACATGAGTTTTACCATTTTGTTCGTTTGTTTTCAGGAAAGAGACTCTTCCCTACAAACCCCACCCCATTCGAAATTTTACTTCCCTTCAGGCATTGAACTGTTACTTAAATACTGATTCACTATCGGCAGTGCCAAGAAATTCCGCACATTAAAAGGATCACTCACGATAATATACTTAACAAACATTTAGGGAACATGAGTGAGTGAGTATGGTTTTACGTCGCTTTAGCAATATACATCAGCATTACACGGCGGGGGACACCAGAATTTGGCTTCACACATTGTACCCATGTGGGGAATCGAACCCGGGTCTTCGGCGTGACGAGCTAAAGCTTTGACCACTTGGCCCCCCTATCCCTCGGAAACACTGAGTGTGCGTAGCCTACCGAACGACTGACTGACTGACTGACTGAGTTTGGTTTTACGCCGTTTTTAGCAATAATCCAGCAACATCACGGCGGGGGACACCAGAAATGGGCTTCACACAATGTACCCATTGGTGCCTACCGAACGATCGCCAACCGAGCATTGTGTTCACATTACAGATACAATTCCACAAGGCACAAGGCACTCCAGTTATCAAAGGTTGTGTTTACTGACAACATAATCAGTGTCAGTGGGTATGTTGTTTGTTTTTTTAAATCATGATATGATAAGAAGCTGCGTTACTAACACGGTTTCCTAATTCATCCAGCTACATATCATAAGATCTATAAAACAACGTGGCGTCGTTGAGTGCAACCCACTGATAATCTCACCCACTGACAGACATGTGACGAGGGCATGACGCATTCCACCTTCATGGACGTCAGTTTCAGAAACGGGTATATCAGCCGAACCCACCCTTTCGTCCGCCAAGGACGTGTCACCTACCATGTGTTCATCCGCCTAATCACTCCGCGAGGGCGTGCTTCTCAGCATGTTTCTGAACTTTGGTCTGACAAAATGTGACCACGGAATTCTAATTTCAGCCACATTTGCTAGGTTACTTATATGATAACATGACATGTACTTACACTGGTCGGGCGCTGTTGGAACAGTGTTTCAGTTATATTTTCGTGTTGTTAACTTAGCACTCAATATTCCAGTTATATCACGGCGGTCTGTAAATAATCGAGTCTGCCAGACAAGCCAGTGATCGACATCATGAGCGTCGATTTTTGCAGTTGAGATAGGATGACATTTATTAACCAGGCTAGCCATCCGATCCCGTTAGTCACCTCTGACGACAAGCACGGGTTTTAACAAAGAAGAATCATACTTCTTGTTGTGGGTTAATGAAAGTGGTAAATATCTACGGCTTGCGCTATTTCGTGCACACCTCCCTAACTAGCTGTGATAAAACTGAAATATTGTTAAAACTAGCGTAAAACCCAGTTACTCTCATTTTACGTTGCTCCTGCCGGGTACCCAGTTATAGCTGGATACGGACTCTACACTCACACCACTTGTGATAGCCCCTAAATATGCCGGAAGCTATGTATGGGAGAAACCACGACTACGAGGGTTTACTAGAGATTGTGAGCCCTGAGAGTCGGGAACATCCCTCGGGCCTTCGGACAGATCTCAAACAAACCTTCGCGTTGACCTCTCATGTTGTATCTACCTGGTAACTTTAAGGTGCGTGTTTACAGAGGCATAGTCTAGTATTTAGTCATTCTAATTGCTTGGCAATCGAACAAGGCAACTTCTTATCAACCTACCTCACGTATAACTCAGACAGTCTTTTCGAAATCGTATCATATGGTTAGACTATATAATCAGAGATGTGTATTGTAAATCCCCGGAATGTGTATTGTAAATCCCCGGGAGGTGTATTGTAAATCCCCAGGAGGTGTATTGTAAATCCCCGGGATGTGAGTTGATTCCCAGACCTCTGCTGTGACTTTGCACTGATCATTTCTAAACCTAGGATATTATTCATGATTGATACAACTTTGTCTTGCTATCACTGATCGTAAAATATCACATTATTGAAAACTTCCAATATAGTGGCGATAACTGAGAGTCGGGAACATCCCTCGGGAACACCCCTCCTCTCAGGGTTCACAATCTCTAGTAAACCCGAGTAGGAGTGGTTTCTCCGACTTATCAACCGTTTTTGCGTAAAATATCTTTTAAAATAATATGTAACGATCGACATCAATACGCCCCGGGCAGAACACCATTGATGGGACAGCCGGCAAATGATGGAACAGCCGGTGTCAACTGGGATTCGACTGGCAGCCAACACCTTGCCTTGCACGCGCAATGCACGTGCTACCCGTGTCCTGCCCGCAGTACCCGTCTTGTGAGGAACACACGTTTCATACTGACAAACAATCTCATTCTTCACAGCGATCCTTCGTAGCCTAGTGGATAAAACCACGAAGTTAGAGAGCGAAGGGTTGCACTGTACAATTCACATCCCGGGGATTTACAATACACATTCCGGGGATTTACAATACACATCTCTGATTATATAGTCTAACCATATGATACGATTTCGAAAAGACTGTCTGAGTTATACGTGAGGTAGGTTGATAAGAAGTTGCCTTGTTCGATAAATGAGTAACACCCCCAAGCAATTAGAATGACTAAATACTAGACTATACCTCTGTAAACACGCACCTTCAAGTTACCAGGTAGATACAACATGAAAGGTCAACGCGAAGGTTTGTTTGAGATCTGTCAAGATATGCATTACATTTCCGGAGCCAAAGTAACTACTATTCACACTTTGCTAAGGATCAAATCATTGATTCAACAGAAAACTATGATGGTTTAAATATCTAAGCTTATTGTAAGAATGGATCCTAGGTTTCAGTATGTCACTGCATCTTGTGCATCCCATACCTGCTATTGACAGGTGTTGTGTACTTGACAATGACCCGTGCCATGATTTGCAAAATGGTTGATTGGTGCCATGGAAACCATTTTCATGGTTACTCATGTCTCAAGTGCATACGGTTAGCTTAAAGTGGCTGTTTGCCTAAAGTGGGGTTACCATATCATTATTTATCCAGATTTAGATAGATACAGTTTCAAATAATAAATCTATGTTTAAGTAAAGTTGGGAATTTTTGTTATCCTTAGCAAAGTGTGAGTAGTATGTCTGTTAGCCACTTAAGCTTAGTTCCAATTGCAAGTTCAACCAATGAGAATAAAAACCTCATGAACCAAAGGCAAAGCCTAAAGTATCCCGTCCCTTTACGTCACATGGCCATCCCATTCTCGCCTATCTAACCAACCCCGTCCAGTTCCAACTAGTATCATCCAAGAAGTTGACTATCCATACAACTTGGTTTTCCTTCAGTACCATCCAATTCCAAGCAGTCCCGTGCTTCCCCTCTCCATATCACCCCGCCCCTTCACGTCCCATGATCATCCGAGTCTACGCCTACCATCTCGACCTTCCAACCCATCCAAATCAACCCTATCACATCCCATCCAATGTCCTCCCATCCTATCCCATCCAGTCCCGTGCGAAGCCCATTTCTGGTGCCCCCCGCCGTGATATTGCTTGATTATTGCTAAAAGCGACGTAAAACTAAACTCACTCACTCACCATCCAGGGCCGTCCCATCATGTCCCGTCCAATCCCACCCCGTCCTATTAAACGCCTCTATGCAACCCCGTACTATTCCACCCCATCATTTAATCCAAGTGAAAATTGTGTCCTGTTTATCAGCCCCTGCCCCTACCCTACCCCTACCCCTACCCCACCCCACCCCATTCCAACCCACCCTACACAACCCACCCATCACACCAATCCCAAGCGAAGTCCAACCTCAGCCACGCACCTACTAGTATATATTTCCATATTAAAAACTCTCAATCCAAATCCGTTCTTATCAAAAGCCACCTACAGTGATAAAGAGGACTCCTAATCCACCCACGGTATATTGGCGTGTAGGGTCACCCTGCAACACAGTGGTAACAGTAACGTTGTCAAATGCAAACACTGAATTTGTTATCTCGGCCATCCAGAAAGTGGAACACATTAATTTTAGAGGCCTCTAGAGAATACTGGGGTACCCCTCTATACACACCTCACCCCTGAGTGTACAAACAAGGATAATACGACGTGACGTGAGGACAAAATCCGCCCATAATTCCGTCTCCAGGAGACGTTAAACCCGAGCTTATCTTCCTTGGTACACCCCTCTTAAACACTGGAATCTAAACTAGATATTGTGTTGGTTTAAAAGCATGGTTTGAATTAATTTAATTTTAATTTTGGAAAGAGTAAAATATTCACATATACTATTAAAAAAAGGTGAAAGAACACCCGCGATAAGTAGAAACTGTTCCAATACGAACAAGCCATGGCAAATTAATCATCGTCACATACAAGAACAGGTGTTTTAAAAAAATATTTAAGTAGTATATTTGTTTGCTATATCAATCAACATGTGAATAAGGAATTTCTTGTAACAATTCGTAATTATACACCCTGTCTTTACAAGATCACCCAGAACGGACAAAGAGTGGTGGGATAGTTTACTGTTTATGTGATCGATTATCAACATGGCTGCGATACCTGGTTCATATTACTATTTGCTGTGCCTTGCTCGTAGCACCGTAAGACCTCACTCATTGTCGTGTCAGTTATCCAGGGCACACTGCTGGCTAGTCTGGAATTTGACCTTGCAACCACGAACCAGGGCCTGCAGTTTAACCTTGGCGTTGTATATATTCCTAGTGATAAAGGTTATCTCACAATAATTAGATAAAGGTCAGCGTTAATAACGCACTAAGAGGTTTTGACACTGTCTCCGTTAAACGTCTCATTTTCATAATTAATTAACAGGTGTCACTCCAACAAATATAACGTCTCTGTCTCTTTCACCAGACTGCTTATCGCTGCATATTGTCTTAGATTACTGAAGACACAAACGAATACCCGAACACAGAATCATGTAGCAGTAGTTATAACGTTTCCCGTACAGAACAGCTCTGAACAGATTGTAAGGACAGTTGAACTTAAATTCCTCATGTATTCATAAACCCTATAGAATCTACCTATAGAAGTATCAGAAAATATACACTATGACCAAACATTTGTAAACGTCATCAAAACGCAGGATGAAAACAGTCGCTGAAACGCTGCAAGTGTGTGACTTAAGTTTTACGCCGCACTCAGCAATATTCCAGCTATATGGCAGTGAAACGCTGCAAACGTGGACATAATTAATTTGGGCCTCCTTGCTTTCCAAAATCTTGGCATCACATATATTCAATTTTTTTATGGAAAACTTTTGAAAACCTTATCATGTGAATATATCTTTTACTTTGTTCATTTTGACAGTGTTCGACGCCTTCGGTAAACCTACCGGTGGTATCACTAAAGGTTCCCTCTACTGGGTCGGGTCATATGACCTTTGCATGTCCATCAAGGCGGGACTTCCGGCGGGCGTCGTTTTGGGAAACAGGACACTCTCGACCCCGATCAAGTTCAATGGGAAGTTCTGTAGAGCCCAGTTCAGACTTCCGGAAGCGGTGATCAAAAGTTTCAATGTGGTACGTTTTGTTTGTTGCTTGGGGCGGTGGGGTAGTCTAGTGGTCAAAGCGTTGGCTCGTCACGCCGAAGACCCGGGTTCGAATCCCCACATGGGTACAATGTGTGAAGCCCATTTCTGGTGTTCCCCGCCGTGATGTTGCTGGAATATTGCTAAAAGCGGCGTAAAACCAAACTCAGTCAGTCAGTGTTTGTTGCTTTGTTTGTGTAATGCCGCACTCAGCAATATTCCAGCCATATGGAGGCGATCTGTAGATATCGAGTCTGGACCAGACAATCCAGTGATCACAATGTGGTTAATCAATCAATTTTTAAGCACTTTCGGTCCTAAGAATGACATTAATTCTGCTTTCAAAGTGACAAAGCATGTTGATAAGCGCAAAGGCCGTTATCTTTGACGCTGCGTAAATACCCATAGAATCAATATTTATGAATTCATTGCGGTGCAAGAAGACAAGATATGACATCATAAAAAGTGAACGATTTGAATTTCGGAATAGATTTACAATTTTGTAAACATTGATATCAGTTCCAAATATCAATATATATTTAATATGAAAAATTGAGGCAGAATTTTTTATAGAAATATGCGTTCACTTTTAGTAATTCCTTGATGAGACGGTTGTTATCGTTAAGTGACGATGACATGGCAGTTCGGACACACTGTTTTGATTGTACTTTCTTTCAGGACACACGCGGGGTCAAGATAAGTCTCTCCTGGGGAATGTGTGTGCCTGATTCTTGCCACAGCAATGACATCGCCCAAATGTTTGACTTAGGTACGTCCTCGATACAGTCATGTTTGACTTAAGTACGTCCTAGATACAGTCATGTTTAACTTAGGTACGTCCTAGATACAGTCATGTTTGACTAAGGTACGTCTTAGATACAGTCATGTTTGACTAAGGTACGTCTTAGATACAGTCATGTTTGATTTAGGTAGGTCTTAGATACAGTCATGTTTGACTTAGGTACGTCTTAGATACAGTCATGTTTGACTCAGATCCGCATAGATACAGTGACGATATCGCCCAAATGTTTAACATACGTACTGCTTAGATACAGTGATGACATCGCCGAGACGTTTCACCTAGGTACGTTTTAGATACAGTGATTCTTAGCTCAAATGTGCAATTTAGAATATACAGTCTCAGATGTAGTTGAACTATTTCTCTTAGGATGTAAAGATGCCTTCGCTCAGATGTCTGACGTGTTTCATTTAGGATATACACGTCATATGTTGGCCACTTTCCGGGTGTTATTGAGTATTTGAAGCACGGGAATTCGTTTTGAACTGACGGCGTAAGCCCGTGCTTTAAATACCCAATAACACACGGAATTTGGCCAACACGTGTTAAAGGACAATGTAAACACAAAGGTAAACCAAAAGGTCCACACGCGGTTTTTTTCTGTCGGCACTCATTGGCATTGATTGCGGGAACAGCAGTGAAGTGTCATGAGCCGGTCGTTTCGGCTGGACACCATCATGATGTACAACTGATGTACTGAAACAGCTGTGACAATGCTCTATCCTTCCAGGAATTATCAAGGGGAAAGGAATGACACCCCACACGGTCACCTGCTTCGAGGACAAGGATCTCACCAAAGACACATCGGGACTCGTTGCTGCGTAAGTACTTGTCAAAACATCGTGGTTACGCCTTTGTATGTGGATCGATTGGCACATAAACAGTCGCCATATGTAGGAATTTTGGCAGAGAGTCTCCCCAATAGCAAAATCCTGTGCTCTGTACGGATTTGGAGTCCTATTTTTTTCACTGTATTGAGGCACAGTACGTCCTAACCCGAGAAGACAGAGGTTAGAATTGCAGATCTTCAGCAACACATGCTTGTCGTAAGAAGCGACTAACGGGATCTGGTGGTCAGGCTCGCTGACTTGGTTGACACATGTTATAGTATCCTAATTGCGTAGATCGACGCTCGTGATGTTGATCACTGGATTGTCTGGTCGAGACTCGATTATTTTCAGACCGCCGCCATATGGCTGGAATATTGCTGAGTGTGGTGATAAACAACAAACTAACTTCCTTTTGGGTGTCACAATACATCCCGGCATCCAAACTTATCTCGAGATAGAAGGGGCGGTGGGATACCCTAGTAGTTAATGCGTTCGCTCGGCACGCGGAAGGCCCGGTTGAAACCCATTTCTTGTGTCCTCCGCCGTGATATAACTGGAAGATTGCTAAAAGCCGCATAAAACCCAGCTCACTCACTCACTCACTCGAGAAAACATTTCTCTTTACAGCATTATCTTACTGGTCTTCGTTGTCGTCGTGGTATTCTCCACTCTCGTGGATGGAGTCGGCGATTGGATAAAAGACAACATCAATACTGATAACGAAGAGAGCGACAACACCTACGAATTGAGTAAAATCAACGGCAACGTTAATGGTGGCTACGTGGCCGGTCCGGATGAGGGTAGTAGTCAGAATGTGATGGAGCTGAAATCAGCGGGCGAACTCCCCCCTGCCTACACCCCCCACCAGAACGACAAGGGAGACCTGGGAGAAGAGTATCTGAATGGTGGAGCCAGGAAGATCAATAACACCTCGGGGGTCAAGGTTAGCAGGCCCTCCAAAGGGAAACCGAAACAAACAGGTATTCTTCCTTTGTATATACGAACCATTGGCGCAAGCGATCCGGGGCTTCGTTCCACAAAGCTATCGTATCGCTAAGGCGATCGTAACTATCATACTTTTACATAGACATACGGTGCCGTTGAGATCCGGGTTAGAACTGGGCCCCGTTCCTCAAAGCGATCGTAGCGCTAAGGTGATCGTAACTCCCATACTTTAACATAGACTTACGACTGTCGTAGCGCTACGATCGCTTTGAGGAACGGGGCCCTGGTTTTCAGCAACCAATGCTTGTCGTAAGAGGCGACTAACGGGATCGGGACTTGATTATTTACTGACTACCGTCATATAGCTGAAATATTGTGCTGTGGCGTTAAACAACAAACAAACAAACAAACAGACGTACGACTCATAGCAACGATCACTTTGTTGAACGGGGTATAGCGCATATGCACATTGTCAGCTCAAAATCTAAAAACAGAAAACATTGTACCTTCGTGGATTTGTGCCACTGAGGCAGTTTTGATCTTGATTTGCACATTTGAAGAAAAAGGTCTGATTACAAAAAATGAAGCGCTCGGGCTACCATTTCATATGGTGTCCTAGTCGTCTAAAGATAGGTTGCGTCCCTTAGGCATGCGAGGAGCCGGCAACAGCGGGGAAACCGTGATATAAGTGATTCTATTGAAAGTGGCGTAAGGAAACTCATACATAGATCGAACCCGGGTCTTTTGCGTAACGAGCGGACGCTTAAACCACTGGGCTACCCCAGCGTTCAAATAATATGGAGAAGACTTATGCAGGGGTATTATTACCACCAGGTGTATGGGAAAACCTAGTGGTTAAAGGCTTTGCTTGCTACAAGGGAGAACTGAGTCCAAGTATGACTACAATGTATGGTGTCCACTATTATGTAGCCCATACAATTGTATTCCCAAATTCCCCCAAAAGACCGAAACACATACACAATTTATCCCATGCAATTGTCGCTACCGTTTTCCACAACATGGCGTATTTCTGTTTCAGTGTGTCAGCAGTTGACCAAGGCATTCTCTCTGTATACAAACATCCCCAAAATCCTGAACGGGACAAAGAACCCTAACGCCATCCATTGCCTGCACGGCATCAGGTTCTTCAGCATCTTGTGGGTTATCCTCGGCCACACCTACAACTACGGCATCATCTCAGCCACTGACAACCCTACGACGGGTGAGTGCATACAGGGAGGAATGTTTGTCCTTGGTCAAAGAGTCAGGTAAAGCTTGGTGTTCGGGAGTCAAGGAGTCAGATAAAGCTTGGTGTTCGGGAGTCAAGGAGTCAGGTAAAGCTTGGTGTTCGGGAGTCAAGTAAAGCTGAATGTTCAGGAGTCGGCTTGGTGCAAGTCGGAGAGTTTGTGAGTCGGCTTGCTTCGACTCGGAGAGTTGGGTTGTAGACTTGGTGCAACTTGGAGAGTTGGGGGGTCGCAATGGTGCCACTCGGAGAGCTGAAATCGTTCAGACCCGTGATATAGCCGGAATGGTGTGGCATAATACATTTTGTATATACAACAAGCAATTTATCTTCTTCACACGGTTATGTGTGTATCTTTTCCAGAGAACCTGATCGACGCTGACAAGCTGTTCCATCGCTTCTCCTTCCAGGGAATCCAAGCTGCAGGTTTCGCCGTGGATACATTCTTCCTGCTAAGGTTAGACTTCACATGCAAGAAAGCTCCATGGGCCCGATCCACAAACGTTCGTGGTACTAAGCCAATGATAAAGTATAGAGATACGACAGGTCGTAACGTTACGAGGGAGTGTAGTTGTAGTTTTACGCCGCTTTTAGCAATATTCCAGCAACATCACGACAGGGGACACCAGAAATGGGCTTCACACATCTTACCCATGTAGGGATTCGAACCCGGGTCTTCGGCGTGACGCGCGAACGCTTTAACCACTGGGCTACCCCACCGCCCCCGTAACGTAACGAACCCTTTGTGGATCAGGACCCAGGCCCACATTACTTCACGTGTAGCCAGAATATCCTTCAGTTCGATGTGAGCAGTACATGCACGTCCCTTGGTCGATAAAATACTCACCTCCCTTTACTTACTTGTAGACCCAAAACACACATTGCCAAATACAGCTGAGGATTCAGTGGTCAGTGCCTGTTCTAAAGGTCATGGTAGTAAGGGGAAGTAACCCAGAAAACCATGTATTCAGTCCACCCTGTACACGCCTGTGTCGCGTTGTTTGAACCAGCTGTCTGGAGTAGATCAGGGCAGGGCTGGGAAACGCCCGCTACCTTCCGTTCTATCTGCAAACGTTTTAGTTGAAACCATAAACAGATACGGATACGTAGTTTTAAAAAAGGCAACTTTATCCCGAGTGAGAGAGAGACACAATAATTGCTGTTTTGTCATGTGATGTGTTGTATAGCGCTGCACTGGTCAATGCTGGTCCAAATTTGGCCAAAGCAACGCCACCCACTTGTCTTACTTCTTTCATCTCATCATTGCTGAACACAGTTCCTATTGTTGGGTTGACGTTGTACAGCGATGTGTTGTAACAGCGCTTCACTGGTCAATGATAGTCGGCCCGAATGTCAGAATAATAAGGGGAGGTAATCCTTTATGTTTTGTGTTCAGTTAACATCTGTACATGTCTTGTCTCTCCGGGTCGGGGTGGCGGTGGGGTAGCCTAGTGGTTAAAGCTAGTGGTTCGATTCCCCACATGGGTGCAATGTGCGAAGCCCATTTCTGGTGTCCCCCGCCGAGATATTGCTGGAATATTGCTAAAAGCGGCGTAAAACCCAACGCACTCACTCACTTGGGGTCGGCTGACCCTGAACGGCTTGATAATAAGGGGAAGTAACCCTGTAAGTGACGTATTTTCTCGTCTCCAGTGGTCTGCTGATCTGCTTCCTGACCTTGAAGGATGTAAAGAAGAGGCCCGTCAACTGTGGCTACATGGGGATGTTCTACTTCCACAGATACTGGCGGTAGGGGTTATTTCCATGTCCAAATCTGTCAGGTTATGTTGTTGTATAGATACATGGTGAATATTGAAGTCAATTTAACTATTATCTTCTTATTCCGGAATAATAACTAAATATTTCTTTGCTCCATTAGTAAGCACAATGACCTAGCTTTGAGGAAAGCTTTGCAATTGACAATTGCGTTGATGGTACTAACAATCATATCATCAGTGTTGGCAATTGTCCGCAAAGTTGACAAATATGCTATCAGCATCGACAATCGCGTTGTTGGTGTTAACAGCCATATCATTAATCTTCGCAATCGCATAATCAATATCGACAACCGAAATCAAGTAATCGGGTTTCTATTAAGTCATGCTGACAACATGTCTGTTTCAGCCTGACCCCCATCTACATGATCGTCATGATGGCATTCTCGTGTCTGTACCGTTATTTGGGAGAAGGACCTCTCTGGCCGGCAGACTTACCGGCCGCGGACAACTGTAAGCAGTACTGGTGGACCAACCTCCTCTACGTCAACAACCTCGTCCACGTCGACAACCAGGTTGGTCACCAGGGTGACGTTTGTCCACAGTAACAATCGACTTTTGTGTTGTATTTGACGAAATTCCCTGGTCGTCGGAAACGTATTTCGAGTTATCCATATGTAGCAGGGCGTGGGGTCATCCCACAAATGACATCCTTACCTTGTCAGCTTGCTGACGGGGTTAACCTCTTTGGCCATGTGGACAAGGCGTCCGACTTCGGATCAGAAGGTCCGTGGTTCGATGGTCACCACTATCGCGGAGATTTTATGGCCGCTTCAGATAGTTTGAGCAATTAGTGTGAATTTGGGCGATGATGCCTTGAAAGATCACAAACGATCATCGTCTTGCACGACATGGTCGCGATAATTCAGCATTCATTTAAGTCTTATTACGACATCAACATCAGAAAATCACCAAGGTGAATTTGTGATAATCTAAATGAACTCGTCTGTCTCGTCGATAGACAAGGAGTCGTTTCTAAAAACGAATATTCATAATGTTAATTTGTGAGAGGCAACTAACGGGATCGGATCGACACCCTCGTTGACCTTTGTATACATGTCACCGTGTACCAATTATGTGAATCACTGGATTGTATGGTCCAGGCTCGAACTCGATACTATTTTACTCACAGCTGTCGCAGAGCTGGAATAATGTTGAATGCGGCGTTAACCGCTGAACAAACACAACGCAGGTTTTAGTATTGTTCATCGGGGAACACATTTATGTCATTTACTGTATGTGACCCTTCCCTCCACAGTGCCTGGGATGGTCGTGGTACCTAGCTGATGATATGCAGTTCTACGTCATCTCACCTTTGTTTATCCTCCTTCTTCATCGGTGAGTGGTACATTCAATCTTTATTTACAGTACTGAAAAGGCCGTAGGCCTATAGTACATTTTACACACAGTAGCAGATGGTACAATAGAGATGAATATATCGTAAATAATATCACATCAGGCCCCCGTTTCACAAAGCTCTCGTAAGCCTAAGATCTCGTAACTTTTCTCGTAGCATTCGTACTTCCTATGTTAGCGTATAGGAGGTGCGAATGCTACGAGAAAGGTTACGAGATCTTAGGCTTACGAGAGCTTTGTGAAACGGGGCCCAGGCCCCGATTTCTCGAAACAAACTTAAGTTTTTACTCAAATTTCAAACTGAGTTGGGCAATTTAAAACAGCTGAATTTTTAACTTAACTGCATTTTTTAAATAAAAAAGCCCAAACAGCTTAAGTAATCTATCCACCAAACTCAAATCGTCTACTATTTTTGAGTTTAATATCGATTTTAGTTCATTCTGGGAAATGCATTTTCTCAAATTTGAGTAAAAACTCTAACTTAAGTCGAAACTAAGACTTAAGTTTGTTTCGAGAAATCGGGGCCTGTATTGCAGAGGATCTGGTATTCATTGCATGGTATATACATTGCAAGGTATTTTGTGACTGTTTGATTTTGGAATGACATGTGGGTATAGAATTTGTCTATTCGGGGGTTCAAATAGAAATATTTCTTTATGTATTCTTTTCTGGTATTGGTATACAATGGACAAACAATCAAGACAACATTATATTTACACAAGCAGTTTTCTGCGGTATCCCTAAATGTCTACCCTTTTCTATTACAAGATCATAAGAACTACATCTGGTTCATTCATTATATGCTAAACAAATTATTAGGGATCTTCAATATTATAGAGGTACGTTTGTATGAGAAAACGACCTTGAAAGCAATCCTAAAATTTATTCAAGATCCCGAAATATTTTTTTCTGTTTACGTCGCTTTTAGCAATACCCCAGCAATATCACGCCGGGGACACCAGAAATGGGCTTCACACATTGTACCCATGTAGGGAATCGAACCTCACATTCTACTCGTGTATAGTCCGTTTGACTCATAAGCAGTGTGTACGAGCCAGGTGTACGAGAAGTGCCGACAAAGTTATTGATTCATCCACCTGTGCTGTGCCGTCTCCATCCTTCCTCGCGGGCGGTGGGGTAGCCTAGTGGTTAAAGCGTTGGCTCGTCACGCCGAAGACCCGGGTTCGAATCCCCACATGGGTACATTGTGTGAAGCCCATTTCTGGTGTCCCCCGCCGTGATGTTGCTAGAATATTGCTAAAAGCGGCGTAAAACCAAACTCAGTCAGTCAGTCAGCCATCCTTCCTCGCACACCTGGCTGTTCCTCTCTTTGCACTCCTCCCTCGTAACAAATAGTGAACTGTGTAAATATTTTAATGATAGTTTGTGAAACAACTTTTTTTATTTTTAAGACAAAAATTCTGCAAACAACTCACGGAGTTGGTCTGATGTTTTGATTATGATCAGCGTTTCATTGAGTATTATATGTTTATTAGTTTTCGAGTTAGATTGCAATTCATCGGTCCGCTTTTGAGCCAAACGGACTGTAATAAATCGTACCTGGGTTGTCAGCGTGACGAGCGAACGCTTTTACCTTTAGGCTACCCCACCGCCCCTCGATGAGATAAAGGTGAGGTAACTACCCAAATATGTTTTATTATAACGTTTCCTGCTACTCCAGCATCCCTGTTGCTGGTGTCCTGACGACCGTGTCGATGATGTTCGCCGGGATTGGCTCTTCTTTCGCGATGGAATACAAGTACGGCGGAGACATGTTCAGGTGAGCTATCGTGAAATAAATTAGTTACACTTACCAAATTTGACTTTGTTTGCTGTTTAACGCCGCACTCAGCAATATTCCACCTTTATGATGGTGGTCTGTAAATATTCGACTCTGGATCAAAATCATCACAATCTATGCAGTTTGGATATGTCAACCAAGTCAGCCAGCCTGACCACCTGATCCCGTTGCATTGGTTGTTGAAGACCAAATTCTAAATCGGATCTTCACGGGTAAATACATTAAGTAACTTTCCCAGGTGGTTTATTTGTTGCTTAACGCCGTACTCAGCAATATTCCAGCTATATGGCAGCAGTCTGTAAATAATCGAGTCTGGACCGGACAATCCAGTGATCAACAGCAAGACTGACTGACTGAGTTTAGTTTTACGCCGCTTTTAGCAATATTCCAGCAATATCACGGCGGGGGACACCAGAAATGGGCTTAACACATTGTGGTCCATGTGGGGATTCGAACCCGGGTCTTCTTTAACCTCAACAGCAAGAACATCGATCTACGCAATTGGGAACTGATGACACGTGTCAACCAAGTCAGCGAGCCTGATCGCCCGATCCTGTTAGTCGCCTCTTAGGGCAAGCGTGGGTCATGGAAATATGTAGAATTTGATCACGACTGTTTTGTTTATTAGGACTGACAGAGTTCAGTTTAAGCAAAATGTTGCATATGTCATGTGATATGGAATATATATGCTCTAAATTCCCCTAAAAAGTAATAAATATATCAATCACTGATCACAATATGAATGGTCTTTGTCGAGAAGTTACATGGTCAAAACGCCATGAAAAGAGTTTTTGAGTTAATGGCGTATCATGTTTTTATTGGTGTACAGGATGAAGGAGAATCCCCATTACTGGGCGGACGTGTACATCGTCCCCTGGACCCGTGTCGGTGCCTACTGTGTCGGCATCCTCCTCGGCTACATCATGTTCAAAACCAAGAAAGGAACGCTGTCTAACGTAAGCATCTGATTGGTTCAACACTAAGCTGAATGGATTTGATTGGATGAATCGCATACTAGATATCTTGTAGATTTTAACTGCTTATGAACTCGCTTCTTGACAGGAATCTTGTCTATTTTAATTCCCAAGCTGAAGAAAAACACGCCATTTTGATTTGCGAGTAATGTACCGTATTTCATATAATTCAATTTGGATTGTAAATCGATTTGGTTGTCACTATTTTAATCTGTTACTCGGTTACATCATCAGTTGTAATGAAAGCACATGACGTTATCCAATTGTATCATAACGTCGGATTATCCCAGAGTAACGTGACGTTATGTCTGTCTCACAAACTTGAAAGTTGCGGATACGGTTAGAGTTTTTCGGATAATTACTGATTATATATTCTGCAATGTCGATAAACATTATTTATTATACACTTAATTGAAAGTTTCAGTTATGTGAGATCAGATGATTCATATCAACAGTGGAAACACACTGACAATTGGCATAACTAATCTGTGTTTGTATTGATCGTCAGCTGATATAATGAGGTCGTTTTCAATTCACCGATCAAATTATTCCGTAACTGCAAAAAATATTACGTTACGCAACTAAAGGTCATGATGTAAAATTATGTCTACAACAGCATGGTGTGATGCTGTTGATTCTACGGTGGGGTGACCTAGTGGTCAAAGCGTTCGCTCGTCACGTCGAAGACCCGGGTTCTATTCCCCACATGGCCACAATGTGTGAAGCTCATTTCGGGTGTCCCCGGCCGTGATATTGATGGAATATTGCCAAAAGCGGCGTAAAACTAAACTCACTCACTCCGCAGCGTAAATGTACATGTTGTGTTTTGTAGAAAAAAGCTCTGATTGGCTGGATTCTGACGTTCGCTGTGGGTGTGACGTTGTGCTATGTGACGTATGACTACCGCGCTGATGGCAAGGACCCATGGCCGAGGTGGGGAACGTCAATTTATGAATCGTTCGGGAGGCCGCTGTGGGCGATGTGTGTCGCCTGGATCGTCTACGCGTGTCACAATGGAAAAGGAGGTACGTATCACCCACTGGACTAATAACATCCTCCCTCACACACTGTTCGTCTCAGAAACTAGACAGGGATTTTAATAAACATGACATTGTTATCAACGTAGCTAAGATCGCTTTGTGGAACGTTGCACAACTCAATAGTACAATTATTTAGATTTGTTTGTTTGTTTGTTGTTTAACGCCGCACTCAGCAGTATCCCAGCTATATGGTGGCAGTCTGTATATAGTCGAGTCTGGACCACACAATCCAGTGATCAACAGCATGAGCATCGATCTACGCAGTTTGGATACGATGACATGTGTCAACCGAGTCAGCAAGCCTGACCACCCGACCCCGTTAGTCGCCTCATACTCGGATCTTCACGCGTACAGATTTGCCGTCATTGTGAATCCAGGTTATCAGCACAGTCCGCGTGTCTTGGGTTTCAGCAGAAACTATTAAATATAAAAGACTTAAGACACCTTGGATTAATTTCGTAATCGATATCGCATATATCAATGTCAAGGTCACTACGATATCCTATTCTTCCGGTTGCAGGCATCATCAACAGCATCCTGTCCTTCAGCGGCATCATCCCGCTGTCGAGGCTGACGTATGCCGCCTACCTCCTCCATCCCATAATGATGATTATCTATGTCTACGGCAGAAAGTCCCTCCTCTACATCAGCGACTACGACATCGTGAGTGACCCATATTGTGTTATTTTGACAGTAGCTCAAGCAATGGCGGAAGTAGTGAAGTTAAAGCAGAATCTACTGTTGCAGTGGTTGGTAAAGAAGTCGTAGCAGCAGTAGCAGCGACAGCAATAATAGTGGTAGTAGCAGCAGCAGCAGCCGCATAAGTGATATTCAGTATCAGAAGTATCTGTGGTGTTGACGAAATAAGGGGTAGTAGTAGTTGCAAAGCTTCTACTAGTAATACTAGTAATATATCAAAGTTGTTATTTCAGTAGTAGTTGTAGTAGTAGTAGTAGTAGTAGTCGGGGTAGCAGTGGCAACATCACTAGCAGACGTAGCAGCACTAACATTAGCCGCGTAGTAGCAGTAGCTGCACTGGAGTGAGTGAGTGAGTTTAGTTTTACGCCGCACTCAGCAATATTCCAGCTATATGGCGATGGTCTGTAAATAATCGAGTCTGGACCGGACAATCCAGTTATCAACAGCATGAGCATCGATCTGCGCAATTGGGAACCGATGACATGTGTCAACCAAGTCAGCGAGCCTGACCACCCGATCCCGTTAGTCGCCTTTTACAACAAGCATAGTCGCCTTTTATGACAAGAATGGGTTGCTGAAGACCTATTCTACCCCGGATCTTCACGGGTCAGCTGCACTGGTAGCAGTAGTAATAGCATTCGTAATGGAAGAAGATGCGCCGTGAGAACTTGAGGCAGCATACAGGAAACGGCTTGGCAGCTGAAGCATTCGGGGTCCCAGTCGTCATCGTTGAGCAGTAACATTACCAGTTCAGCAGCATCTGTATATATTGTGCTTGACATGCAACTGGGATTCGTGATGACCTTCGTGACGGAACCCGTGAAGTAAAACTAGGCTCACTCGCTCACTCATGACGGAAATGCTTAAGAGGCATGTTGCAAAGCTTAGATGATTTTGTATCAAGCATTAAGTTTGCGATCCAATGCCTTGTTCATATCTCAAGAGGGTTTTACCATTTGCTTATTTTGGATTTATCTTATTTGTCATTGATTCTGCGTTTTCATAAACGTATCACGTGACATCAAATGTGTTTCAGGCTTACCTGTACATGGGTCACGTGATCTGTACCTACCTGGCGGCGTTCTTCTTCTCCAGTATCTTTGAAGCACCGTTCCTCACACTGGAGAAGATACTCTTCCGGCGCGGCGGCCATTCAAGCTAATAATGCATTTTATTGGCCACATAACTTCTGCGTTGGAATTTCAATTAAATAGTCTTAAAAAGCGCAATGCATTTGAATTACGATGAAAACCGTAGTACAGGTGCACTCTGTTATTTTAAAGTCGTCACAATGCATCTTTATAAGCTTTGTTTTAACATCAATTATTTTGTGCATCTTGTGATAAACGATAATGGCCAGTCCAACCAAAGGCGTATAAACGTATATACGTCTTTGGTCCCACCAATGTTTGGGTACATATGTATGCTTTCGTATTTTGCTACGGGACAGTCACACTGACCTAGTTATTGAACAAAAAACAGACAATTCAGGGCAAGAATGATTTAGTTTTTCGCATGTTATACATGTTGCATTCTGTTCATGACTATAACCCCGTTCTATGT
Source organism: Haliotis rubra (assembly GCF_003918875.1). Taxonomy (NCBI): domain Eukaryota; kingdom Metazoa; phylum Mollusca; class Gastropoda; order Lepetellida; family Haliotidae; genus Haliotis; species Haliotis rubra. Next base: position 775,577 of record NW_025767081.1, read on the forward strand.
ATAGATACAGTGATCTGATTAATATTCGTCGTGTTGTTTGCATTTTGTTTCATGTGTTTTTATTAATGATGTTTCTGTTTACGTTTATGTTTGATTTTGTATTGTCACAAAACCCGATATTGTGAACATCAAACGTTGGAATATCGAATTTATTTTTAGACAGTCATTGATACAAAATTGTCCGACAATGTTGATTATGAGCGTCATTTGATAAGAAAATCTGGCTTATATTAAATTAAAATCTGCAGATAGTATGTTTACCTTTTCGACAAAGTAAATGTTTCGAAAATATAAGTATTTCTGGAATTAACATTGATGTTAAACTAAGGGATAATGTAAGTGGACTTAGTATAAAAGTTTACTTTACTAACGCCATTTTGAACAGTTCTATAACGGTGTAGTTATATACACTCAGAGAGCATGTGAAACTAACAGATAATAATGTATATTTTCAAGGTTTATAATCATTTAAAAAATATGCTACTGTGAAAAAGAAACACTAATGTAAGCGTGATTGGCGTATTATTCTGCGTGTGAGCATTTACGATATAAATGATTTAAGGTTGTTTAATATCAAGAGCTTGGGAGAGTTTACAATACAATTGACAGTCACTTCATGTACTGTTATAGTATTACAGGTTTACTGTTGTTTTGTATGTACGTGTATCATACAAGCTGTGATATTTGAATCTAGTAACCCTCGTAAATGTGACGTGTGATCTATTTCTATATATTTTCAACAAATAAAGATGTTGTATTTCAATATTTATATATTTATATACAAATGTGATATTCTTTTTTCTGTAAATAATAATTTTGTTTACTTACAAAAATTACCAATATGGCAAAACATGTCTTAATTTTTTAAAGTATTAATTGTTTGCAATTATATGATTCGATGTAAATACAAAATAGCAATTCTGCTTGTGTGCATTGTGGGTGTAACTTCACCACTGATGGGTAATATACTTAAGGGCCACTCTATTTTCAGTCCTTCAGTATTTATGAATGATATTACAAAATCCAGAAATTTTATGAGCGATTCCCTGTATATGGAAATAAGTTGTAGTGTGTTTTCCTATGTCTTGACTTATCACACAAAGCGAACTTACAGCTGCATGTATGTACAAGGGAGAGATACAATAGTCGCTCTGTGAAATATGGACCCTGATATTTCCGATCTTCAAATAAATAATAAAAAAGAAGATAGACTGATACTTCTGTGGTTTTATCGTAAGTACAACTCATATCTCATATACTGAAACATTCCTGGAAGTCCACTGATTATAAAGCTGCGAGTGGGTGGGTGAGCGAGTGGGCGAGTGAATGAGTGGGCGAGTGAGTGAGTGAGCAAGCGAGTGAGCGAGTGAGTAAATACATGGAATCAAGTCCCAACTGTAAAATGATGGCCAGCGATCAATTCACGATGGAGACAACAAATGGTTAATAGCTTGAGCAAGCATCCACGTCACTGCTGCCATACACTCAACTGGGTGACCTCCTGGCCCACATTTCATCGGCGTTTTCGACGCCAGCTCGGGTTATCATGGAGCGATATATCCCAGCCCCCAATGGGAGAGTAATAAAGCGGTTGTTAGATAACTTGTGGACTACAATGTATCTCAACACTAATGACATTACTGTCGGTCTAGTGACATCACTTCTTATGTAATGACATCAATCACGGTCTAATAACATCAGTTCCACCTAATAACATTGATCACGGTCTAATGACATCAGTTCCCACCTAATGACGTTGATCACGGTCTAATGACATCAGTTCCCACCTATGACATTGATCACGGTCTAATGACATTACTGTCGGTCTAGTGACATCACTTCTTATGTAATGACATCAATCATGTAATGACATCAATCACGGTCTAATAACATCAGTTCCCACCTAATGACATTGATCACGGTCTAATGACATCAGTTCCCACCTATGACATTGATCACGGTCTAATGACATTACTGTCGGTCTAGTGACATCACTTCTTATGTAATGACATCAATCACGGTCTAATAACATCAGTTCCCACCTAATGACATTGATCACGGTCTAATGACATCAGTTCCCACCTATGACATTGATCACGGTCTAATGACATTACTGTCGGTCTAGAGACATCACTTCTTATGTAATGACATCAATCACGGTCTAATAACATCAGTTCCCACCTAATGACATTGATCACGGTCTAATGACATTACCGTCGGTCTAGAGACATCACTTCTTATGTAATGACATCAATCACGGTCTAATAACATCAGATCCCACCTAATGACATTGATCACGGTCTAATGACATTACTGTCGGTCTAGAGACATCACTTCTTATGTAATGACATCAATCACGGTCAAATGACCGGTTTAATGACATCTTTTACAGTTAGGGAAAACACATGGCCGACGGATCATATCTTCAAAGGAAAGTACGATAACTCTAGCGACCATTGTTCTCTTTAAAATGTTAGTGGATCATGACACACAAAGTTTCGTGCCAGACGGGCCGTTTAAATTATTCTTCGAAAATTGGCAATAATCTGTAAATCTTATACTCTTACAGAACAGACTGTAAATAAACATGCAAAACATGAATGAGTGAGTGAATGTTTGATCTTTATGCTTGTGTTCGTAATGTGAAAAAGACAAAACGAAAAAACAAGTCTTATTTTTTTTCTATTTTGTTGACATGATTCCTGGTATCCTGGACAGTAGCTGTTCTTTGTAACAGTGAGTGAGTGAGTGAGTTTTATGCCGCACTCAGCAATATTCCAGCTATATGGTGGCGGTCTATAAATAATCGAGTGTGGACCAGACAATCCGGTGAACAGCAGCAGGATCTTTGTAACAGGGTTTTGGAATAAGAATATAAAATTCAAACATATATACATGTTAATACCAAATAAAAGAACAGGGACCATAGGCGGATCCTGGAACTTTCAAAGGGAGGATGGGGGATTCCAACCTCCTGAACCCCTCTTGGCCCCTCCAATGTAAAACATTAACTTCTATGTGGTCTTTAGACCTAGATATCCGACGTGGAATCAACGTTGAAGTTTGAAGTTTGACCTATTATCAACGTTGAAAAAAGGTTGTATATGAAAGTTTTTTAGACTAGATATCCGACGTGGAATCAACGTTGAAGTTTGACCTATTATCAACGTTGAAAAAGGTTGTATCTGAAAGTTTTTTAGACGTAGATATCCGACGTGGAAGCAACGTTAAAGTTTGACATATTATTATCGTTGAAAATGGGTTGTTTCGTGGTTGTGTATGGGAGGTATTACGCTTTCCTGTAAATAGACTCGCACTTCATCTTTAAACTACACTAAAGTAGCACCAAACTCCTGCATCCAGTTAAAACACCCAAAAAGCTACCTGCAATAACAGTGTTCAAACAGAACATTGCAGTAAAAATATTTACCTGATAAAATACTTGGTTAAAATTCCACATTCAATATAATGTTCATTTAAGTTTTATGTCAGTTGGACGTATAATTCCAGTAAGAAGAAAAGAGTATTCCAAATTAAGAAAAACTATTTACTGTTGTATTGTTATCTTGAAAAGGTGGAAATTGTCCCGAGAAGAAATTTTGTCTGAATTTCAGGTATTAGACAGACCCCTGAATAAACACAATGCAATTACTTTCATGAAAGGGATCCAAGATGACCAGGAACTATACCTGAAGACAGCACATAAAACAAGTCACTTTTCATGAAATCTTTATGAACACACACACACACACACACACACAGAAAAGTGGTTTAAAGCATAATGTAAAACATCACACATGACATAGTCTGTAGGTGTGTGCTAATAACACAATATCATCTGCATATAGCATTAAACTGACATTTACGCCACCAATTTCAATACCACAGTTCAGATTTTTCAACTCAATTACAACTCCAAAAACACAATTATCAGCTCCTCTTCTTTCTGTCACTCCCTGCCTGGAGGTCAGGTGGATACTTCAGAAACGTTCCTAACTCTTTCTTGAAATTTGCTTCGGATGCATTCCAATCTCATTCCCATGAGATAGGACACATTCTGAAATTATATATTTAAATACATGAATAATTTTATATGGAAGATATATTGTCTTAAATGATTCAAGTATTTGTTTAATCAATCACTTGAAAGGTTCATTTCACTGCTATAACTTGGCATGTGAACATATGTAACATGTATATGAACAGCATCCATACAAAATATGACGAAAAGTGTAAACAATTTATATTTTCAACTTATTAAAGGAATGGAAGTTTTCATAAACATTTTCAAAGAAAATCCTCAATTGCAAGTTGATTATTCAATTAGACTATGAATTAGGATGAATTGGACGATGCTTTACTGTCATATATTCTTTGCTATGGTCATGATGAAAATGCTGCATTTGGTAATTAACTTACCAGAGATGATTGAATACAACCTTGTATTCTTAAAAGAAAACTTGCCGTTTTGCCCATCAACATTCATTCTTGACATCAAATTGTTTGACATTGTCCTGCAAAACAATGGAAGATTGTTGTTATTCTGTCAGATTTAGTTTTCTTTTGAGATTCTCGGAAACGATTAAATAGGAGTTGTACTGATGTAGCAATTTTGCTAACAGGAGTCATAAATTGTAACAAAAGCCATTTTACATTAAATGATAAGAAAACAAAATGGGTGGTAGTTCACAGGTCAAAGAACAAGTCTATTGTGGGAGGTCTTCCAACACCATTTATTCCCAAACACAAGGAAGTATGGATCATAATATTCTCTATTATCTACTCTCTCTCTTTGTCATTTGTACACACTCATAAAACTCAGATAAATAACTTCTTCATAATTCAGAAATGTTTACACTTAATCTCTTATAGGAACGCTTAGAAAATCTCTCATTATAATGAAGTGTTCGTATATATAATATCTGTGACGTCATAACTATGCCTCTCTGAATCATGAACAATAAAATAATGAGATTAAACTCATACCCTGAATATAATAAGACAATGAATAACATCTCTTACAACTCCAATCTACACCCAAAAAGACCGAAATGTACTCGTAAACAAACATCGCAGTCACACGCAAATTCTTGGAAACAGTGTATCACTGACTCTCAATTCCAAGAAATGGAAGTCCTAGACCAAAGGGGTGACAGGTGGCCAAAACATATTGAAATGTAGGTCATACACTGAAAATAACTCTGATTTAAAACACTACAAATATACACCTTCTCTCTAATATACTCGATAGATGATCTTGACAAGGGAACATGTACATAAAATGCTGATATCTAACAATACCTGTACTCTAAATAATGGACTCTTCCAAATCTCAGCATGTTTCACTGCACACACATTTAAATGCAAAATAATGAAAAACCTACACTTTGACAATAATAAAAAACATCATATTCAAATTCAACAGCTGACCAAATACTTGAAGAGTGTGTCTCACAGTGATAAACATCTATATATCTCTATAAATTTATGACTTCTGTCCTCTCGCGTGCTATCTCGCATCCAGCTCTTTACGGCGAAAAACAATATGGCGCCAAGCAAGGGAGTGCTCATTAAACTAAACATCTCCGGGAGAAATCATTGTCAAATTATTCTCTTACATGATCAACCTTAATATATAAATGAAGATAAAAACCAACTATTATCACCAAAAAAGACCAAACATTATCACAAATATTCAAAACAGGTGGTAATGAAAGAGCATTATCATCTTTCTCTTAAACTTTATGGTGGATATACTGGAAACAAGTGAAATGTTAAAAACTTGTTACCTTAGCATTGCTCCTTTTATGTGATCCACAAAATTGATGCCACCAAATCTTCGAAGATGAGATTTCTGCAAATTCCATTAAAATTAAATCTGATTTTATAATTCTATTCGAATCCTATTCGATTTTGTATAGCTGCCCTTAGGGACCGTTCATGATGTATGGCTTGGGGGTGATGATGATTTTTTCGAGAAGCATGTACAATGTGAATTCACACACACACACACACACACACACACACACACACACACACACACACACACACACACACACACACACACACACACACACACACACACCACCACCCTTAAAATCATCACCACCACCACCCATAAATTATGATGAGCGGTTCTTTATATTGATGTACTTCATTGATTATTTGAAAATGTATATTTGCAAAATTCAAATCAGGTGATGGGTACGAAAGGAAATCTTATTCGATTATATAATATAATGCCAAATATATGCATGCAAATATATTGAAAAATAACAAAACAAGTTCATGGAAAACACGGGCTTCCACGAAATTGAGAAACATGTACGTGACATACCGGTAACCTTGTGAGATAAACATGAGCCCTAATTCAGAGTTTCTTGCTACATTGACCTGCTAGATTTAAACAACATTCCTACGTTTTCATTTTACATGAAAGACATACTTACCAAATAAACACCAGCATGCCGTGAAGATGTTGAAAATAGAACGAAGACCATTCTTAATGAGGCCTCATGAATATTCATATCTGTACCAAAACGAGGTTAAATGGGGCAAGGACACAATCGCATAATGGCGACAAAACTCAATGTATACTTCCTGGCGTAGCTGCATGTTACAATCGCAGAGGAAAAACGAATCGCCACATCATCATGTAGAAACTATTTATTTCAATCAACATGAGTGGGACCAGAGACCATATCTATTATATGGTCTCTGGTGGGACACAATATGCAAGACAAAACTGGATGATTTTTTTCAAGTTCTTTCTTGACTGATTGCGAGGTGAATAATTAATTTACCTAAATTGACAAGTGGTACCTGCATGGGGAATATTTGAACTAATTTTCAATACTGTGTTACTATACCATAAAATTGATTTATTGTAGATCAGGTGTACTTATTCTGTACCACTGTAACTGAAGACATTTTTAAGGAGAAAATATTATCAGATTAACATAACAGGATTCACACTACAGCAAACAATTAACCCAAATAAATAACGAACACCTGGAGTGCAGTTAATAAAAATTTATTTTGAAATGGTGTCTTAAAAGTCCAATAACAATAGAAACATTCACAATAGCTTCCAACTGTAATACTGATGAATAACAATAAAATTTTCAGAGGATGCAAATTGAAAATATATTGGGTGCAATATTTATGTTGATAGAAGTATCCTTTTAGATTAGTCTGACATGAATGGCAACAATTGCAGCTGGATCAATGCATAATTTATCATAGTTTTCTCCCCCTACACTTTATCATAATTTCTTACCTATGAATGATGGGTTTTTTTCTGATTCCCAACTAACTCTTTTCAAACAGGATGAAATACATTCTTTTTCATCAATTATTAATTAAACAGCAGCAAATAAGTTACATCTACAACTATGCCAATATGAAAGACCTTTCTATTTTTCAGTTAAATCCATCAATGTGTATGTATTACAGCTGTCTCTTTTTTCATCCATCATTTACACAACACAAAAGCATGAAACAATTTCATTTACATTCATGTCTGTCAATTTTTGTGCTGTTTGGGCAAGGTACTTCACAAAACCTGGGAAGATATTCAACAAATGAAAAAGTCCCAGCCAATCAGTGCCAATGTTTGAAATGATAGAATACTGTAAAATGTTCAATCAATTTTTATCATCATATACTACCCATCAGAAGTTTAGACTCACTTAAAGCACTCACTATATGTTATGTATATATATATGGTTACATCGAAGATGAATTTCTCTACTAACTTGGGGGAACCACCTGCAAAGCTTATGCGGATGAATTGCACGAGGATCATGTATCAAATTGCTGAAAAGCTTGTGCAAATATCGTGCATGTGAACAGTTGCGTTTTAGTGTAAAGTTTTGTTAAGAAATCGCCAATTTTCACTGATTTTTATCATTTATTGAACCCATGACAATAATCTTTTCAACGTTACAAATTTGTTTTACAATACATCAATTCATGTGTAAACAGTACCTTTAAACAGTGTGGAATATTTTGCAAAATCTAGTTTCGAACAGGTGACTGAAGTAAGTGGCTACATTTACACTAGTGAGTCTAAACTTTTGATAGGTAGTATACATGAATTTACAAACTCCAAACTTTTCAAGTTCAAGTTTTCTGTTCAATTTTTCTATTTTGTCAACCTTTTCCTTGAGTTGCCTCCCCTGTTCATGTAAGTTTTGCTGGAGTTGTTCTATGTTGGACTGGGGGTCAGTGGCTGCTGTATCACTCTCTGCTTCACTGTAATATAAGCATTGTAAAGCATCACTATTATCTCTTCGACCACACAAACAATAAATATATCTCTGGAATTACAAATATACATCAAGGAATAGTTGCTAACATCATTTCATATTTTAGACAGTATGGGCAATCAATATTTTTATATGTAAATAACAAAGCATATTGGTCAAAGTTCAGTTGTATTAAATTCTTTAAAACCATGTCAGTTGGCAAAATTAACTTAATACGATCTGACATTCTTACTGCATCTGAGATGGTGACTGTGGTAGATTCCTTATGGGAGGTTCCTGAGCTGGTGACATGCTCTCTGACTCTTAATTAGCAGCATCTGAAATGGATATTAAAATAAAATAAAATTCCCTTGCCATCATGACAAGAGTGTCTGCACATGTGTCTCTGTTTGTGTGACATTCACATTGTACATGTGCCCCTAATATTAAAACCTTGCATAGTGAACAGTTTGGATACATACATTACACGGCAGATCTAGACTATGCCATGTGCCGTAATTATTTTGTACTTACTATGAATCATTTTCCAGGATCTCTCCGTATTTTCGTCAACCACTGCCTTCTTCTGATCTTATTCTTGGGAATATGGTGAAAAGATACTGTAAAATCCTTACGGGCATCACTCCAACGCAAAGGCACACAGCAGTAATCTTTCCTTTTCGAGGTCGCCATTTTCAAGGTTGGGTCAACCTATTTAAGCCTCGCTTTCGATTTGACCTCGAGGTCATGCATATTGGCTAAGAATGGCGTTGAACTTCGCCAAAGTGAACTGACAACGATCAACTGCATTTGCGCGCGCTAATTGTGCGCATGTCCGGATATGACCAAACGAGGCGATCGAAAGGTCAACATCTGGCATGTGTTTGAAAGCAAATTGTCGGGAATTATACAATTTTGACAGTTTTGTGGGAAAATATCAAATGTAATGCAATTCGGATAACTGATGACTTTATACCTAAAATCATTGATCTTTTCATTTTCAGTTGCGATTTACGTAATATTTCCGTCCGTTGATCGATTCACAATCAAACAATATATAAGATTATATCTGTCACTAGCTCGATCTTGATCTTTTATTAAATTAATGTTCCGAAATGATAGTTGCTAAGTTGGATACCTATTACCAATATGAATTATGTATCAAATTTGCCAAGGAAACAATTAGTTGACATTAGTTGACTAAACGAATCTCGACTAACTTTCTTTGGTCGCAAGATAAATTCAACGTTTATGAAAGGTTGATCAACCAAACAACCAAAACTCAACGTTGCTTAAACGTTGACTCAACGTTGTGTGCCCGCTGGGATGCTTGTCGAAAGAGGCAGCTAACGGGATCGGGTGGTCAGACTCGCTGACTTGGTTGACACATGTCATCGTATCCCAACTGCAGATATATGCTTATGATTTTGATCACTGAATTGTCTGGTCCAAACCCGAGTATTTACAGACCGCCGCTATATAGCTGGAACATTGCTGAGTGCTGCGTTAAACAACAACCAAACAAAAATAATTGTTTGTTCATGAGCTGGAGACTCGGCGTCATCAGCTTGGGGCGTCCCGATGCTATTGGAATGCTGGAAACTGACCAAGGTCAGCGTGCACTGCCGTGCAGTGGACAGTAGTATGGTGACCGCACATTTCCGAGGTGACGTAACGTGACGCAACCTCGAAAATATGCGGCCACACTGACGTCATACACGTATGACGTCACGACGATTGGTCTCGTGATGTCACGACCTACAAACGAAGGTAGTGACGTCACTTGATGGTGACGCAACCTCGAAAATATACGGCCACACTGACGTCATACACGTATGACGTCACGACGATTGGTCTCATGACGTTACGATCCACAAACGAAGGTAGTGACGTCACTTGATGGTGACGCAACCTCAAAAAATATACTACCACACTGACGTCACACCCTACAACGACGGTATTGACGTCACGCGGTCATTGAACCGTCACAAATAAGGGTAATGGTCGTCTAGTACGTGTTCGTGCATGTGCGTGTGTGTGTGTGTGTGTGTGTGCGCGCACGTGTGACATAATGCTCTCTTCTACCTTTCCACACTCCCACAATTCGCGAATCAGCACCAACTAAATGTGTACGATATCAAAGAAAAAATTTAATACAGGTATATACAACATATAACACAATATAATACAATATATACATACAATTTCAAATATTTCACAAAATGAGGCGACCTCTCCGGTTGCGCACACGGATACGGCGAGTAGGTGTCTCCCCGTCCCTATGCACGTCTGCAGCCACCGTCACCGTATTTTCTGAGGGGTGGTGACGGTTATGAGAGGCCTCCTCAAAATTAGTGAAAGCTCCTCCATCGCCGTCGTCGTCCCACGACAGCTGCTGGGCGTGTTCCCCTTCCTCTTCATCGTCGTCGTCGATGAAGAGGGGGGAGTGTACCGATGTCGGGTGGTGGGAGGTGTTGTCATCATATACAAGAGGTCCCTGAGGGCTCCATCATCATCATCATCTTCTTCCACATTCTCTGTAGGTATGCTCCTCACAATAGGGGTAGCCACCCCCAAGGTCCCTCCCCTTTCACCCCCATCCACACTACGAGCAATGTTTCTATATTGTATGCTAGACATCACTATCCCCGTAGTCTGTGTGCCAACATCAGATGTCTTCACCACACACTTAGCACACCTCTCTACGGGGATCACCAGGGGATCTTCGGTGGTCCAGTCATCTGTAGTAGGTTGTTCCCTTTTGACCTTCTTAGCGGCGGGGGTGACATCTACCGCACATGACCGGGCGTAGTGGCCACTCCCTCCACACTTGTAACATGTGGCCGTCGGACATTGGGGAGCCCAGTGACCAGAGTCCCCACACCTATAGCAATGACCATAAGGAGTAGTCGTGGCAGTCGGTGTAGGAGTCGTGGTAGTCGTGGACGGCGTGGAAGGTGGGGTGGTGATCACGGAGGAAGAGGAGGCCATGTTGAAGGACGGGCAGGTCCTCCTGTAATGGCCACTCTGTTGGCAGATGGTGCACGGCATGGGGCAATCTTTTCCCCAGTGCCCCTGTCCCCCACACCTGTTTCCACACACCGCCAATGGACAGTTCTTAAACACGTGGTCATTTTTCTGGGGACACTTCCAGCAGTATAGCATGGTTGTTGGAGCAGCATCACACATCTTGCTTGAGTAGTAGTAGTGGTAGTTGTAATAGCCGTGGTAGTAGCAGTAGTAGTAGTAGCGGAGAGCTGGTCAGGAGTACGTCTTACTGTATGGCGAGCAGTAGTCAGTATGATTTGACAGTGGTCAAGCGAATGGTCATATACACCCACCCCAAAGGGTAATTGAGCTTGTCCGCGTTGTAGACATGATCATACACGTCCGACACGCGCAGCAGGAACACGAAAATCGCCTCTATTATCTTACGCATCATATGTCCACGGTTTATCGTATATTCCTACTCATGGGTCTAACCACTCCTTATTACACAGTCGTTTCGACCACCGCGCGTGCCGAAGCCTTCGAAAATAGCCCCTACGTGCATCGTTAATCGGCCTAACTGCTCTAATCGTCCCCTATTATACGCAATCGTGAGTGCCCATCCCCGTCGTCTCTACATCCGTTTCCTTCGAAAATAATCCCCTACGGGCGTCGTTAATCGGTCTAGTTGCTCTAATCGACCCCCAATTATACGCAATCGTGAGTGTCCACCCCGCCGTCTCTACATCCGTTTCCTTCGAAAATAATCCCCTACGTGCGTCGTTAATCGGTCTAGTTGCTCTAATCGACCCTATTATACACAGCCGCTAGTGTCCGACCCTTTCGTCTCTTCACCCCTCTCCTTCGATAATAATCGTCCCTGTCATCGAAGCCTTCGAAAATAGCCCCTACGTGCATCGTTAATCGGCCTAACTGCTCTAATCGTCCCCCTATTATACGCAATCGTGAGTGTCCATCCCAGTCGTCTCTACACCCTTCTCCTTCGAAAATAATCCCCTACGCGCGTCGTTAATCGGTCTAGTTGCTCTAATCGACCCTATTATACACAGCCGCTAGTGTCCGACCCTCACCTCCTTCGATAATAATCGTCCCTGTCATACACAACCGCGAATGACCACCCCGTAAACCAAACAACCTTCTCTCTCTCTCTCTCTCTCTCGCTTATCACAAAATGGCGCACAACGACAACATTCTCATCATGGTTGGCGAGGAAGACCCGTAAGCGAACTAGTAAGAAATACGAACACGTCTCTTATAGAACATTCCGAGGATGACATACTTATATTTTTTTCGTCGGATGATGAGGAATTCCAACGCCTCAGCAGTGACACATGCCGACAGTCCGGGACAGGGCAACCTTTGCGACAACACAACGACGACATCATCGAGGTCGTAGGGGAAGGGTTGCCGTGTCATTCTCCCGCAACGACGGTCACAACAAGGTTATCGAGGAAGAAAATGGCGAGTATGACTACTCGCCGCAACAAGATTTTTCCTCAGAGAACTTCGTCGGATGAATAGTCAGAGATATAGGGTGTCTAACATCGTGTACCTCTTCGGGTTTTACAACAATTTCTGGAGAGAGTACAGAGCAGCGTGGATGTGGAAGACAACCTGTCCGCAGCGGGTTCGACTCCCTCGTGGCTCATTTGGGTAACTTCGGAGAAGTAAGTGTATAAAAACAACATAAGCTCTATACATTTACAGCGTGGTAACTAATAATTTTTAACATTGCTTGTCTTTTCAAAGCTGACATAAGCACATTCTTGATGCCATTATATTTTCTTTTACTTTTTCCCTAGATATCGCCCTCAGGATATCGTCACCCTGTATATTCATCATCACGCCCTCAAGCGCGCCCGTCGCCATACCGTTCGTCAGGTTTGAAGAACTCGCGGGTGACATCATATTGCGAGGTATGGAACACGTTGCCCAGTGTAACACATCTTTTACGTTTGACAGTACCATGACCGTAAGGTTACACATAGTGAGGAATCCCGCCGCTGTAGGTAGAGGTAATGGTCGATTGACTAAGAAAGAGCTAATCACGCTGGAGGCTTTTACCAACTGTAAAACCACTAGGGGTGGTTGTCTTACTAAAATAGAGAACAACGACAATTTATGTCTAGGTCGGGCTATTGCTGTAGCCCTATATTTTCTAAAGCATGCTTCGCAACCACGGGATGTGTCCAAGAAGGAACGCAGACAGCGATATACAGGCGTGAAGCGTTCCTGAGAGATCTGTGGGGTGTACAAACGATAATACGCATGAATTGTACAGGCGGCGGGTCTCCGCCGGGGCGTGTATGGAAGGTCGTCCAGCAGGAGGCCTTCCAAACATGTCTAAGGAATGAGGCGCTTGCATGTACACACCATTACACCCGGTAATGGTGCTTCTATCTTGTACGCTCCACACACTCCTCTTGACACGGCCGAACACATCCCCTGTATCGATATTTTCTGGTGGCCTGCTAACACTCCCAGAGGTGGACCGCATGGTCACTATGACTGCATCAATACAGTGGTAGGGCTGTACGGGAATAGTAAATATTGTAGGGTGTGCCATAGAGGGTACAAGGCGGACAATACTCATGCATGCACTAAAGAGTACGCGTGTGGGAAATGCGGGCGTAAGGGTAAAAGCTGTCTGAACGATTTTCGGCGACAGAGGCAGCAACAGCGCCATAGCGGTACCGGTAGTGGCGGTGGTGGCGTCGGCGAGCTGTTGCTGTTCGGTCAACCTTGTCGAGAGTGTCGGGTGTGGTTTCCTACGAGGGACTGTCGCGGCGGCTCATATCGCCAACAGCGTTTGTGGGCGAGAGAAATTCTGGTGTCCTAAATGTAAGACCGATAGAAATGCAGACCACGAGTGTCTCAAAGGCGATAAAGATAGGGTGTGTTATCGGTGTAAAAGTTTTTGGGACCTTCGCACGCTGCCACATACCCGTCAACATCGTCAGGATGAGGACCGCGTAGACTATGATTTGACCAAGTCACGCTTTTACGACCGAGTCCATAATGCGACGAAAATGGTTAACACATACCTAATCTATCGTTCTCCAGCTCCTGCGGCAAGTGTATGGGATCAGAATCTGAATACCTGTGTCAGATATGCCCTTGGCGTAGTGAGAGTAAAACGCCGATGCGTGCCTACTGATTTTAAGCGGAAATAGTCATAGACGGTCCCCATACCGAGACACTTTCGTAGGGCTGTTTTTTCTCGTCTCATTACCACCCCAGCGCAGAAACCACGAGATACTGCGAGAACATCGCCACCCCTCCGAGTGAGTCTACCGACACGGTCAATCACAATTCTACGCCAAATGGCGTCGATTGTGGCGCTAGCATAGTGGTCGTGGCACACTATGCTAAAGGTTACGACAATCATTTCATTTTGAAATCGTTGTTAGAACATCTCACTCAGAAACCGCAAGTTATTTTGACAGGGGGTAAAATTTTGAATATGACCATCGGTAGGCTACTTTTCCGTGACTCACACAACTATATCCCTACAACTCTGAAAAAGTTCTGCGATACTTTTGCTTTGGAAGACGGTGAAAAGGGATATTTTCCGCACCTTTTTAATAAGACTGGCGCGTACCAGACAGCTATCTAGAGTAAACTACCACCCAAACATTACTACGATCCGGATAGCATGTCGCGGGACGATCGCGTGAAATTCTTAACGTGGTATAGGGAAAACCGCAGGACACCCTCAACATGCAGGTCGAGCTCTTGAAGTATTGTCGGCAAGATGTGTCCATCTTAAGACGGGGTTGTGCTAAATTCATAGATGCCTTCATGTCCCTTAACGACGTTAACCCTTTGTACGAATGCATCACGTTGCCTCATGCCTGCAAGTACCTGAAACCCGACACTATAGCTATAATACCCCCCGGGGGGTACGAGGACAATCAACCGCGACAGTCTAAAATATGTACCGAATGGTTGGCGTCTCTTGAACGAAACCGGGGTTTACAGTTGGACTGTGAAGTATCCTTCACCTGCGGCGGCGTCGACGACCACTGCTCGGTAACGACGACCGAGGGGAGACGCCATACCTTCAAGGTAGACGGATACGATCCGCACAACAAAGTAGTGTACGAATTCCTGGGATGCTTTTGGCATGGTTGCATGTCGTGCTTTCCTCGTAAGCGGAATGTCAAAGTACACTACGGCTCAGGCACTACCCTGGCAGACAGACACGACCGTACCATGTATCGTTTAGGTCTTTTACGAGACCATGCGGAAGTGTCTGCCATACACGTCATATGGGAGTGTCATTACAGAACCGTTAGGCCCAGGGAAGACAATTACCTAACGAGGCTGTCGCGCCTCTCAACCTCGGGGCGCGTTTCTACGGGGGTCGTACTAATGGGATTCACTTGCACAAAAGTGTGGCGAGGAGAAAAATACGGTATGCCGGCGTATGTTCGCTGTACCCATCGTGTGTAAAACGGGTCGCTTTCCGTATCTCACCCCGCGTTTTACACAACCCCTCTCCGGACGACCTGTTCGAATTGGATGGTCTCGTCAAATGTGACATTCTTCCCCTCGGCGTCTCTATCACCCTCTCCTACCATACCGCACTAAGCGGGAAGCTTTACTTCCCTCTCTGCCGAACGTGTGCGAAACGCGCATGCCAGCATACCGACGATCAGAGATCGTGTGGGTGATGCGATACACCACCGTGGAAGTACAGAAAGCGGTTCGAGAACTGGGTTATAATGGTTAGACGTATTTTCTCCGCATGGCACTTTTCCCGTTCGAGGTTTCACGACAGAGCAGCCGACACCTCGGGGTTGTTAGCGAATACGTCGACAACTTCTACAAACTGAAACAGGAAGCTGGCGGCTATCCTGAGGAGTGTAAAAGACGGATGATAGTAAGGCCGCGGTTAAACCGACAGGGTTTTCAATAAGGAAGGTGTTCGCCTGGACCCTGCCAATATTAAAAAAAACAAGGGTATGCGGCGCCATAGCCAAGTTTATGATGAACAGTCACTGGGGCAAATTTGGTCAGTCTAATGACAAGACCCAGTGCCAGTACATCACAGACGAAGAAATTTCTACGACCTCTTTCACGACAAGACCATTGAACTGAAAAGGCGTCGTTTTGATTAACCCGACACTCTACTCGTCACCTACTCTCGAGGAACACACATAATACCTCATACCGCCAGCAATCCCGCCTTAGCGCATTGGTAGCGGCACAAAGCGTTTGAAGCTGTATGAGGCCCTGCGCCTTAGGCGAAAAGCGTGTTGTACTTTGACACGGATTCGGTCATTTCGTACAAAGCGATGGCGCCCCCTCTGTTTGAAGCTCGGTGATTCTTTGGGCGAGTGGACTGACGAAATAGAGGATGGTAATTGGATTGACGAATTTGTCACCTGCGGACCGAAAAATTACGCCTACAGGCTACACCATCCTCCGCGTGAAGGTCCTCAGGAAGTTTGCAAAATTCGAGGTTTCACCTTGAACTATCGCGCCTCGGCTCGTCTGAATTTCAAGGCCATGGTCAGGACAGCTCTTAAGCCTAGAAAAACCGGGGAAGATAAGCGTCACGTACCCTTATTTTCTCAAGAGGGCTGGGCTTAAGCGTGGGCTGGACATGCACACCACCGTTCAAACTAAAGAATACGGGTTTTGTTACACAAAACGTCGCATTATTCGCGACCCCGTAACCTCTAGGTTGACCTATACCGTGCCTTATGGTTACGAAACCAATGCCTCGTGATTCGTCGATCCGCGTCCGACCGGTAATAGCTCGCTAGACAGTCGCTCTCTACTATAAAAGCCACGAACACCTCCCTTAGTTCGCCTCCAGCTGTATAATAGCCTTTTCGAGTTGCAGAAGCTCGTGGCCGAGCTGATAGGCAGCACAGCAGGCTCCGACACTAGTGTCTGAACAAGCGCACGCCCTCCCTTCTCGGCGTGTCGATTATAACAACGATGATGATAATAATATATTTTTTAAAAAAAAATAAACGAACGGATCGCGTGTTCCGTTGGAAATGTATATTCCGCTATTTCTGTCTTTATTCTCGCATACCCTCAACAGGGTATGTCGAGGTCTGGATTGGAAAAAAGGGGGGTGCATGGTTGTCACAGGTTTTAGAGCTATCCCCTCGTCATACTTTTAGATCAGTTAGTTGTACATTGCGTGCGACGATGGATACTTTTAGGAATAGTGTGTCATACTTTTGGAACGGTGTGTCATACCTTTTGGCGTGATTATTCGTTCTACCCATACTTTTTAGCGGTAAAATCTATGGAACGGGTCCACGGTTAATGACACGATTTTGGAAGGGGTCTGTCATACTTTTGGAACAGCGTAATGCGTAATTATTAGAACAACAGCGTCATACTTTTGAAACGGCATCGCGTCATACATTTGGAAGCGGTTAGCATTACATTGGGAAGGGACGAATGACACTTTTAGAATAAAAGCGTGTCGTAATTTTTTGGGGAGCGGTGTGTCATGCCTTCGGGTGTGGTTATACATTCTCCCTACATTTACTCCAGTAGTAAAATCTACGGACACTAGAAAACCCGAGACAGTATCGTGTTTTAACAAAGGCGTCGCGGTAGCGCTTTGATAAGATTATTTATCTGGCGCAATGTTGGCGGTTAATTTACGCCATTCATCCGTGGAGATAGAAATACCTAAAATTGTCTCTTTACCGGCTATGAATTGCCTGATATCTACGATGGGTAAATTTT
The DNA here is from genome assembly GCF_003918875.1 of Haliotis rubra. Taxonomy (NCBI): domain Eukaryota; kingdom Metazoa; phylum Mollusca; class Gastropoda; order Lepetellida; family Haliotidae; genus Haliotis; species Haliotis rubra. Next base: position 793,558 of record NW_025767081.1, read on the forward strand.
CTTTCAAACAAAGCGGAAACCGTTTTGTTGTCGAGAAGCGTAGCTGATTGCGCATACACTCGTTATCCGTTAGATTCACACCCGTTCCGCGACAAATGGCCGGGGGTGTTGTTCCGTATGAGTGGGCGGTAAAGCTATCAGCGTGCAACACGCGATAGCTACCAATAATCCATCACCGTCAGACACGCATGCCCGATACACACGAGCCTCTTTTCGCCCTCTCGCCGTGGTTTCCATTTTCAAATAAAGACAATCCTCTCTTAGAGGTATTACGACATTTTCCAGCGCATACACGCGCGCGCATAACACAGATACGGTATAAGCGTATTCCCTTCTCTACTCGTACACTCTTACCCCTTTATATACTGGCGTGTTGAGAGAGAGAGACCACCTTTATATACTGTCGGCGTTGAGAGAAGCCCATAAGCGTTGTCACCAACTCGAGTAAACATGGGCGACTATCGGCTGAGGGGCAGAAAGCGCCTAGTCGACAGAATTCATTTCCAATTCCCAAAGATATTCAGACTGTTAATAGGAGGTCCTAGCGGTGCGGGTAAAACCACTTTCGTGAAGAACATGCTAGAAAACGATATAGATGGTCCGTGGCCTTTACTACAAAAATTACCAGGCGTTATAGTATGGGTCTACAGCGAAACGCAACCCGTATCACGACGCTATAAAAGCCATTTGCGTCAGGGGAGGTATCGACATTCATTTTCGTGCAAAGATTAGTGACGGCGGTAGAAGGCTACGTTGGCGGCTTCAAAGTATAACTGGCTGGTCGTCGGCAATAGCGCGAAGGCGATTTGACAAAGGAAGGACGAGCAAGAGCTACTTAGATGGTTCGTTAAGAGATCGCATCACAGACAGACCAGCACACTATACTTACAACAGAATATTTTTGCGTGAACACCGTTCCATAGAACGATCAGCTTAAATTGTACGCACATTGTTGTGGACAAGAATCCCCGGGACAGAAGTCAGATAGAGCATTTAGCTAGACAAATATTTCCGGGTCAGTCGGGCTTTATAAGAGAGGCTTACGCCGGGCTTTATAAGAGAGGCACACACTTACATACTGCTAGATTTAACGCCGAACACGCCCGACAAGTGTAGAGTGCGTGGAAACTAGTTTAACAGAGAAAACGGAGAAATAGACGTATACCGACCTAAACAAAAGTGAATAGAATGGATTGCCATAACGCTCAGAGTTGCGTTTCGGGGAATGAAATGCTGAGCAGACGACGGTCGTCGTGCGGGGAAGCTTCTGACGGGCCGAAGACCAGGATAGCAATAGTAGCACCAACACCGATGGCTAACGACTATTCTTGACGTCATCACGGCGATGACTCTAGTACTAGCATAGGCGATCACGATGACGTCTACTACCCGAGTTCTTCTTCGTTTGGGGACAAGCCCGCGTTGCTACATTGTCGGGACGATGTAGTTTTGTATAACGGCGACAGCGATAGCTTAAGCGATACCGAGGACGGCAGTATACAGCGGAGAAGCGGCGTCACATTCGCCGGGCGACGAGGGTGGTGAGCGACGCCGTAACAGCAGTAGAGGTCAGAAAATACCTCCTATACCAATACCCAAGATTGTTCTGAAAAGAAAATAAATAACCATAAATACGAACATCGTGAGTTTTGTAAAATCATTTTATTGTACACCCTCGGGTAGAGCGACACCCTACCCCTTGACACGAGTAAATTCATCGAAAATATGCGTCGTTCTAACGGTAAATTACACTCGACCTCGGCTGTGACGCCAGCGGAAGAGAACACAGCGTGGTAAGAGAAAGGTGTCGCCAAAAGGCGATTCTGGTCAACAGGGTTAAAAGCCAGCGGACATTATACACTACTATATGTAGAGCCCCACCCGCTGTCAGAGCGCCGACTTCGTTAATTGTTTACCCAAAGAAGTCATAGACGCTTTTAGCGAGATAGCCGTTAATGTGTATTCCGGCAATTTACCTATGACAGATGATCAGAGACTCGGCTTAAATCGCGAAAAGAGCTCTTCATACCCTATGTCAGAGGCGCAGAGTTTAGCACGCTGGCAAGAGGAAAATATTGGCGCAAAGGGGTGGTATATTACCATTGTTGTTGCCTCTTTTAGCTCCAGTCGTAACAAACCTCGTATCGAGTGTGGTAGGGTCTATTACAGGCTCCAAATAACCCGCGCGATGTCCTCGCTTTACTAAGATGGTCGTGCTACCTCAGGCGGCGTATTCCCGACTTCGTACATTCCTCTCGCGACGAATGGTCAGGGTCTCGAGCAAGATACTCTCCTCTCCAAAGAAATGCTCTTTTAACAAAGAAAGGCGAGACAATTTAGATGAATGAGAAATGTTGTGTATGACGACGAAATGTAGGGATGTTGCGAATGGGGCGTCATCCGTGCGGTTAAACTACATGAGAGAACGTTGCGCTATAGCCCTGTTGGAAGGAGCCCTAGATTTACAGTCGAGAAGCCGGCGTGGAAGGGATAGCGCAAGTCGAGATGATACACATTTTCCTCGGAAGCCATTAAAGGAGCTAAGCGTAGCAATGACTGTAGCTCCCGTGGATTCTGGCGAGGAGTAACGCCCTATCGAGGTCTAGATGCCACGCTTTCTAAGGTTTTGACCGATTTACCTAAAGCGTACAGGCGAGATGCTAAAGATATTACAGACTTTATTAAAACGATCCAGACTTGGGGGTGTCGGACAGAGGAACTTTTGAGCTATAAGGGTTCGTCTCTGGGACCGGAGACCTTAACGCGACGTATTACGAACTGGCGAAAAAAGGGGTAGTAAATATAACGAGGTAGCTGCTTTCCTGTCGTCGAGAATGGCAGACACTGGTGCGAGCACTGGTGCTAATTAAAACAGGTTATACATCGAGGGGGCGACACTCCTGGGAAGTCGAAGGAAGAAGAAACGAAGTAATGAGGAAGGTTGAGCTCGGACAATGCCGGAGGGAGGGAAAAGAAAGGCGACGATGGGTCGACGATTATCGACAATAGATGGCAAAGCTATTAAGCCTTACTGGCTGAAATGGTTGAAACGCACCTATTATGATGTATCGAGAGGTTTTGATTCGCGGGTTGGCCTCTTAAAGAAATTATCGGAGGCTAAGGCAGCGAAAAGGGTTCTGTCAAACCTACTCCTGCTCAGGTGATGGTTTGGTTAAAGAGACAACCATACGCCTACAGCCTACATATAGACCTCTGCCCATGCCAAGCTTCCCTAGAACACCCTATTCGTTACCATATGTAGAAAGGATCAGTTGTGGCAGGCTGATTTGTCGGACGTGGCGTATTAGCAAAAGTCAACGATGGTTACAAAATTTATATTATGCGTTATAGGCGTGTTCAGTGTAGATACGCATTTGCCGAACTAGCTCAAGGATAAAAAGGCTAAAAGCGGTGACCGCCCGGTTTCAAAAGAATTCTGGACCGTGCTAAGCATTATTTTCCATAGCTTAATGACCCGATAAAGGTAGCGAATTTGTCAACAGTTGTTTTAAGCATCATATTAGGAACGTTCTGGGGAAATGTTTTTATACTAGTCAGAGCGATGGCGTGAAATGTTCCGTCGTGGAAAGATTTCAGAGAACTCTAAAGACCCGCATGTGGAGATACTTCAACACTGTATATCGCAACCTCGGTATGTCGGGGGTATTGGCTAAAATATTGAAGCCTACAATAACGCATACCACACATCCATAGGGCGTAAGCCCTAGCGGATAACTATTCTCTCGCCCGAGATAGCGGTATGGAACCAGCAGCGGCATAGAGCAGCAAGCGCCAGTCAAAAGATTCCCAAAACGTGAGAAATACTTATTGCCGCAAACGCAGTCAGAATTTCGGCGAGTAAAGGGAATTTTTGTTAAAGGTTACGAGGTCAATTGGACCAGGGAAATATTTTACGTGGTCAACAAAAGTTAGATATAGGAAGCCGACTGTCTATAAAATACGCGACTACAATAGAAACGCTATAAAAGGAACATTTTACGGGGATGAGTTACCAAATTCGTAATACAGAGGCCAGGAAGCGTCTTGAAGTAGAAAAAGTGTTAAAGAGAAGGGTCAATAAGACTACGGGTAAAGAGAAATACTGGTTAGATGGAAGGGATACCCGAGCAAAGGAATTCGACCAATGGCTACCAGAAAGTCGCGTGGTAGGGATTTCCTCAAAAAGGGCTGGCGTGCATGAGGAAGCTACCACTACACCATCCTACTATGCGTGCTGATCGTATGGTACCTGTCGAAACAGAAGGTACCCACATCGTCCGATCTAGCCGAAAGGATATAAAGAAGGTTGAAGAACCGTTGTTTGAATTACTGAAAGTATCGCTGTCTGGCGCTCGGGTTCCATACCCCTCCGGCCCTTTAAGAAGTCGTAACAGCGACAACCCTCATCTGTCACTTCCGAGCGTCAGCTGCGTATGGGAGAACAGCACCGCGCATTATGAATAGCGGTGTATAGCGACAATTTTTTACATTACCCTACCAGCGATGCCGGTCGAAACTGGACGGATAATTACCAACACACTTACACGTAGATTTACCATACCCTGAAAGAGTAAACAGAAGAAGGATAATTGGAGAGTTGGCGTTAGGACTGTGCAGATCACCATTGACATGGCACAATTTACCCGTTCCTCATAGCGCTTCTAGCGCGTATATGACTGTCCCCATCCGTGAGGAATTAGTGTATAAGAAAGGCATGGTGAGAAAAGGATAGATTCGGTTTAGAAACTAAATTTCTGGGGCAGATAATGTTGCCGCATAAAGGAATTATCACGATCGCGAAGACTCTTAGATACCATAAGATAGTTCCATCAGCTGTAGCAGGTTGCAGCGCGGCGTGAAGAATATCATAAAACATATAGCAATGCAGGGCAGTGGTGTGGAAATGCGATATAAATTGATAGCGCCCTAAGAGGACTAGTAAATATTTGTACTCCCAGGGCTGATTTAGTCTACATGGCCTCGGGCTTTATGGGAAAGCGATTTCGAGGGGTCCGATGCTGAAAAGAGGTGAGACATGTTTTAGGCAATTGTGGTCCCTAGATTCGACGATGTCTCCTTACTTGGCTTCCATGCCTGGGTTTCACAACCGTAGTGCCGAGGCAAGGCCGACACTACCAGCGTATCGCGTCTCTCGACCAGAACGACCCGTAGCCGATCGGTGTTCCAATTTCTCCAAAGAACAACTTTTTCCACAATATGTACGTCTATGCTGACATTATAGACGACCAGATAGTTAGTCCGCGCGCAATGGCCCTCTGTTGACATTGATACCGTCAAAGGAAAATGTTAAAGATGATGTAGTATCGTGGTGCCGAAAGAACCCTATTCAATATCTGTCTTTAAAATTTGGCGAGATATCGTTCCTGTGACTATTCTTATAAGAGACGATCGAGGACGACCCATTATCATTGCTAGCTATTCGGTCGGTCGGTGGGTGATACTCCATTTAAAGCGAGGATTTGCATAAGCGCGTAAGACGTCTGTAAAGGGATGTACAGGAATACATACCGATTATGCATTGGGCAGGCATTATGGTCAAGGTGGTGCTGGACTCCTGGAATATTTTAGAAGCTATAGGTAGAATAGCGATGCCCCTGCTAAAGTCAAGCGGGTAAAATACTATTGAGGGAGGGAGCCCAGGCTGCTGCGGGTGTTGTGGGCGACGTGGCGGTGTAGTGCAAAAGCGTCAGAAAAGTATCGACGCATGCAGGGCAGCTTAAAAGCACGATGAAAGGTGTTTTGGGATCATTTCCATCGGGGACGTCGGGCCATATAAGCGTAGACTCGTTAGTACGGGTACTCAGGCACCTCGTAAAAATCACATCGCCGTCTAAAGAGAGAATTCCGGCTGTTGGATCCCTCCCGAGCAGAAAGAAGCGTAGGAGAGAGTCTAAGAAGGCGTTTTGGTATTTTAGGTAGAGATATCATAGCATCCATCACGATCAATCGAGGATATGGAAACACGCGCAATGCGAGTAAAAAGCGAACTGGATTTATTTTCATTACCGGGTATGTATTTCCACGATGACTGGATTCACACTGGACCAAATATAGCCCGTTGATTACAGGCCTCGGGCAGTTGGATCGCACCATAAGGTTTGATATCAATAACCCTATAAACAGCTACGTAGACTTGGCCGAATGTTACCTGAGAATTGTATGCAATTTAAGGCGGCGGATGGTGGGAACACAGTCGCTGACAATGTGATGAGCCGCTGGATGGGGGTGACGGTGACGTAGAGGCATTAATGGCGCTCCCCGTGACGAATACTCTACATTCTCTATTTAGGGAGGTGAGAGTAATGAAGCGGGCTCTAATCAACTAGAATTAACAGACAGTTTGGGTACATACCCATTAGGCGTACAGAAACACTACTAGGCTGCGATAAATCGCAAAATAGACAACAATTTGGTAGCACCGAAAGTAAAGATAAAGGCCAGGGTGTTTAATGAATTTTCTCTAGGCAATGAAAGATTCCAACCCGCATTCGCGAAACGACGGCAAAATATGTGCGCCCAGTAGGCCTTAGAACTCTGTTGGAGAAAATTACACTCCTGATTTGTTCATGCAGCATAGATACCTCATAGACGGCAGTACACCTTTAAAAATCGATAGAGTTGATGCAGTAGCCTGAATAGCACATATGTTACACTCCACCTACGGACGAGGGCCGGTACTCGCATACCGGTTATGCTTACAGCATACTCTCAGCCGAATTTCATGTCCAGACAAGCAGCGTGGCACCAGCTAATAGAGATAGCCATATTAGAGGTTTTGGCATTTTGAAGTACCGTGAAATATCCCATAGCCCAGGTGAAAACTTCGCACTACCGACATTCCCCCAAGGCTGAGAGAATATAATTCGGTCAACATTTAATGAATGGGTCACATTCCTAAAGAATAGTACTTTTCGGTCTCGTTGACAACGAATCGCTCGGCGGGGTTTCGAACAAAAATCCTTTAATTTCCAGCCTTTTGGATTGACGGAAATGAGCCGTTAAAGTAAACGGTCAGGAGGTAGGCAAAAGATGCCATAATCATCAATTTTCGGAAGCCAGGAACCTCTACACGGATGTATCAGATATACCCAGAGCTGTTTAGAAATACAGGGGGTTTGGGGAGAAATTCCACGCACACAGTAACTCTCAAAGAGTTTTAGACGGCAACTACATTGTTTGTGTTCGATTTAACGCACGATTTAGGTGCTGACATGTCCTGCGTGTATCAAAGTGCTCTGGTGAGAGTCGGCATAGAATGGAAATTTTCGCGTAGCCAGCGGCCCTGAGTACTGACGTTAGTGTGTTATAGAGAGCTGGACGAAGCGTAATAGAATTTGACCACTTTAGAAATGCGGCCTATACACTGACGTAGACGAGGGACGAAGAGTTACATATCCTTCTAAAATGTTTGGTACTGTCGAGATTTGGAATGGTTTGGTGCGTAATGAGCCTTTTCTTAAAACAACTATGGCGGCATAGCAGTAGCAGAGATACTTTGGAAGAGGGTGTGGTAATAAAATAGTCGGGATGAAGAGAATTGAAATATCCTATATTGTTTATTTACTTGCAACACAGGAGGACAGAAAAAGCGAACCGAAGTCACTGTGGCTCGCTTTAAGCCGTAGAGGCACCCGGTAGATTACACATGCACGACTCGTGACGGTATAGATTACACGCGAATATGGCCCGAATTTCACGATTTTTGTGACAAAATACTGTCGTTTGCATTATTCTCCTACAACAGAGTTAGGTGTGCAAAGTCTATCGTCAGTAGCTTGCGGTCACCATTGTTTATATTTGATTGCTTAGCTGGCGATCTCGAGGTATTTCTAACGACGATATAGTTAGTCATTTCAGTAAAAGTAATATGCGCTTGCAAAACGATTCCATGGTTTTCAGATGGTATGATAATGCCAAGAAAGAATATACTCGAGAACTTTAAGAGCTATGGATTTTGACGAGGTTATTATTGATAGAGCTGTAGGAATGTTGACGATTTTTTCCACGCCGATCATCTCGTCGCAAAACCGGTCTTACCTAGGCAACCATACAAGGAGGTGTCAAGCCCGGCTTTTAAGCGCTTTCGCTGTCAGGTACTCGCCGCGATAACGACTGTGTTCGATGTAATTGGCATAATTATGTCCAGGGCCGGGATTTGACCTTACCGTCCAATGGCAGGACGAGGCGCCCTATAGGTCACGCCCCCTATTCTTTTGGTACGTAACCGCTGATGGTGTCGAGTAGTATCACGCACCCGCATGTGTGCAGCTAGCAAGAAGCTGACTGTCCGAGGCGAGGGTTGTATATTTTGAGTACTCCGTGCACGATGTCCCGCTGCTACGTTCCCGATTCATTATAATGACCAGAGCGATGGAGAGAAAGATGTAAACTTTTCTTCAATAAGGAATAAGAAGAAATATCATCATCAGGACTCTGGAAACGAAGACACACCTTGTCCGTGGACGGGAAATATGGTATCAGCGTTTCAGCGATGATAATGTGGATTCAAAATTACCGTTTACGCAGCAGGGAGAATGGAGGAGAAACGGTGATAGACAGATTGCGGGTACACGCGGAGACACGTGGGGAACCTAGGAGGCTACTGACAGATTTAAGCCGCAGAACTACTGTTGGGAAGCAATGCTCCAGCGGCTACGCCAGGATGGTTTCTTTCCCAGGACTGGCCAGAACAAATTGTTCAAAAGGGGAGACAGCTAGCCCGGAGAGGATTCTTTTATACGGGTGTGGCGGACAAGGTCGTGTGTGCATGGTGTGGATTAAGACTATGGAAATAGTGTGCGAGGAGACGACATGTGACTTTTGAAGTTCACAAATAAGTTCAGCCCGTCGTGCGCATTTCTCAAAATCACGTGCCCCGTGGGTTTGATACTGACATGAGAACTCTTTAATGAAACTGAGTTGATTTGTGGGTAGAAATGTAGATGTGTATATTTACGAATAAAATTTGTGAGATATTGTTTTACTAGTCTCTGTTGTGTTTTATATAAAAGTGTTGACGTTGTCTACCTCGTGGGTATATTTTGGGAGATTGGTTTAAACAAGCAGGGATACGGTGCTCGCGCGGTCTAGTATTGTAGAGAGCTTTACATAGACTGTCCAGGCTCAATATCTTCTTTGTTGTATTTGGTGAATATAACCGCCTCCGGTGTTGTATTGTAGAAGCTTTACATAGAATACTGGAGGGGTGTGTTATTTTCGGAGTGTCTTGTTATTTTATTTTGTTTTGCTGCCTAGTATTGGTAGAGGCTTTACATTGGCGGTACGACATTTACAGACCTCCTTCAAAATTATTATTCGTTCCAGCTTTGGGTTTTACGATACGAGGTAAAGAACGTAACACTCGGTACCACTCTTGCTGCTTTGCCGTTTTCTACCTCACATTTTGTTTCACGTAGAATATCGCCGTCTTACCGTCTTGTATTGTAGAGAGCTTTACACGGGCCCGGGGTGGTCGTGTGATTAAGAGTGTCTAGGTGTTTCTTGCGGTCTAGTATTGTAGAGAGCTTTACATAGACAGCACGAGATTCCCTAGCCTCCTTTCAAAAACTCAAATATTATTGGCACGCTAATGGTGCATTTATGAGGTAAAAACGCGTCTGAGAGCAATTGAGAATTTAGCTTGACGGATGGGATTCTTATGGTCGCCATTTTTGTTTGTGTGACGTCATTAGTAGATGTCACATGCGCGCGTACACACACACACGTACATGCACGAACACGTACTAGACGACCATTACTCTTATTTGTGACGGTTCAATGACCACGTGACGTCAATACCGTCGTTGTAGGGCGCGTGACGTCAGTGTGGTAGTATATTTTTGAGGTTGCGTCACCATCAAGTGACGTCACTACCTTCGTTTGTGGATCGTGACGTCATGAGACCAATCGTCGTGACGTCATACTGTAGGTCGTGACGTCACGAGACCAATCGTCGTGACGTCATGCGTGTATGACGTCAGTGTGGCCGCATATTTTCGAGGTTGCGTCACGTTACGTCACCTCGGAAATGTGCGGTCACCATACTACTTGGACAGTGTTTCACAGCTACCAACAGTCCAGAAATATTTTGATTGTATACACGTAGAAGACTGCAAATTCGTGGGAAATAATCGCCAAGCGATCTTTCCTGCCGCCATGTTGAGATACCGGTATCACCTTAGGTACAGTGAGAAATGTTAGCCATCGATCTGTGCTCACCCCTCCGAGGTTAAACGACAAAGAATTGATCGACTGATCGCAAACATTACAAATCCACCCTCAAACGACGAATCCCATTGTCGCAAACAGACAACTGCTGTACGAGTTACAGGTCAAGTCTATATGAAACCGTCCACAAGCATCACATGTTCATCTTTAGGAAACCATATTCTTATGCCACAGTGGCCATAATAACACAAAAGTACCATGAGAGATATGCCATTATAAATATTAATAATGGTTTCAGCTCGTTTAAAACCACCTTCAACGCTGTTCAGTGTGAAGCTCAGGGAGGGAGATATATATGATTTTACGTGCGCATCAAATAATTCAACAACACTATTTGTGGTAAATGGAATTCCGAGGTTGGGGAGATGTGCAGCCCTCATCCTGACAACACCATTACTATCACAAACACCGCTACCTCAGGTATTAATAATACCATGTCTACTTCTACTACTGTACCACCACTACCTCAGGTATTACTATTACCATGTCTACTACTACCACTGCTGTACCACTACCTCCGGGTATTAACTAACACCATGTCTACTTCTACCACTACTGTACCACCTACCTGAGGGTATTACTAATACCGTAATGTCACTACTACCACTGCTGTACCACCCTACCTGAGGGTATTACGTACCATGCCATGTCTACTTCTACTACTGAAAAACCACCACTACCTCTGGGTATTAGCCTTAATGCCATGTCTGCTACTACCACTACTGTACCACCACTACCTCAGGTATTACACTACTATTACCATGTCTTCGCTACCACTGCTGTACCACATCCTTACCTGAGGGTCAATTACTAATGCCATGTCTGCTACTACCACTGCTGTACCACCCCTCTACCTGAGGTATTTACTAATGCCATGTGTCTGCTTCTACCACTACGGTACCACCAAGCAATACCTCAGGTATTACTACCACCACCATGTCTACTACTACCACCAATACTGTACCCACGGCTACCTCAGGTATTACTAATGCCATGTCTACTACTACTCACTGTACCACCACTACCTCAGGCATTAATAATACCATGTCTGCTTCTACTCACTGTAACCACCACTACCTCAGTTGATTTACTAATGCTATGTCTACTACTACCACTACTGTACCGCCGCTACCTCAGTATTTACTTAGAACCATAGTGCTGCGCTTCTACTCACTGTACCCACACTTTCACCTCGTGCATTACACTGATACCCATGTCTACTACTACCACCACTGTACCACCACCACCTCAGGTATTACTAATAACATGTCCACTTCCTGCACCATTTCACTGTACCACCCCCTTCCTGAAGGTATTACTTAATACTCATGTCTTACTTCACTTCACTCAATTCTCACTGTGCTCACTGACAGGCCTTCAGGTGTATTACTCACACCATGTCTACTACTACCACCACTGCACTAATCACAATTTCCAGGTATTACTAATTCATGTCTTCACTTCTACCACTGTACCACCGCCACCTCCAGTGTTACACACACCATGTCTACTACTACCACTCACTGTTACCACTGCTACCCCAGGTATTACTAATACCATGTCTACTAATAATACCACTCACTGTACCACCCACCACCTCAGATTACACAAACACCATGTCTACTTCTACCACTACTGCACCACCCCTACCTGAGGTACGTTTAAATACCATGCCCATTTACCAAGGGAAGTCAATTACGTTTACTTTATCAACATATGAACAAAGCAAAGACGTATTTCCTGACCTGGATTCAAATCATCCACTTCCACGTGGGAGTAGTGTTGTTAATTCTTGAGCTGGATAATCGAGATTATAAGTAATATGTAGATCAAGATAGCTCTCCTCGAGTGGATCTGGACCAAACAAATTTTTTGTATTATTCATGTGATGAAATTATTTGTTTGGTATTTTTTCTGTTTAAAATGTTTTGTCCTATCAACTCTGTTTTATAGATATAGGGTATTTATTCACGCATTTATTTTCAGTTGTACAGGACTAGTGGGGATGTGCGCGTAGCTGCATGTTACAATCGCAGAGGAAAAACGAATCGCCACATCATCATGTAGAAACTATTTATTTCAATCATCAACATAGACCAGAGACCATATCTATTATATGGTCTCTGGTGGGACACAATGTGCAAGACAAAACTGGATGATTTTTCAAGTTCTTTCTTGACTGATTTGGAGGTGAATAATTAATTTACCTAAATTGACAAGTGGTACCTGCATGGGGAATATTTGAACTAATTTTCAATACTGTGTTACTATACCATAAAATTGATTTATTGTAGATCAGGTGTACTTGTTCTGTACCACTGTAACTGAAGACATTTTTAAGGAGAAAATATTATCAGATTAACATAACAGGATTCACACTACAGCAAACAATTAACCCAAATAAATAACGAACACCTGGAGTGGAGTTAATAAAATTTATTTTGAAATGGTGTCTTTAAAAGTCCAATAAACAATAGACACATTCACAATAGCTTCCAACTGTAATACTGATGAATAACAATAAAATTTTCAGAGGATGCAAATTGAAAATATATTGGGTGCAATATTTATGTTGATAGAAGTATCCTTTTAGATTAGTCTGACATGAATGGCAACAATTACAGCTGGATCAATGCATAATTTATCATAGTTTTCTCCCCTTACACATTATCATAATTTCTTACCTATGAATGATGTGTTTTTTTCTGATTCCCAACTAACTCTTTTCAAACAGGATGAAATACATTCTTTTTCATCAATTATTAATTAAACAGCAGCAAATGAGTTACATCTACAACTATGCCAATATGAAAGACCTTTCTATTTTTTCAGTTAAATCCATCAATGTGTATATTATAGCTGCCTCTCTTTTTCATCCATCATTTACACAACACAAAAGCACAAAACAATTTCATTTACATTCATGTCTGTCAATTTTTGTGCTGTTTGGGCAAGGTACTTCACAAAACCTGGGAAGATATTCAACAAATGAAAAAGTTCCAGCTAATCAGTGCCAATGGTTGAAATGATGGAATACTGTAAATGTTCAATCAATTTTATCATCATACATGAATTTTACAAACCCAAACTTTTCAAGTTCAAGTTTTCTGTTCAATTTTTCTATTTTGTCAACCTTTTCCTTGAGTTGCCTCCTCCTGTTCATGTAAGTTTTGTTGAGTTGTTCTATGTAGGACTGGGGTCAGTGGCTGCTGTATCACTCTCGCTTCACTGTAATATAAGCATTGTAAAGCATCAGTATTATCTCTTCGACCACACAAACAATAAATATATCTCTGGAATTACAAATATACATCAAGGAATAGTTGCTAACATCATTTCATATTTTAGACAGTATGGGCAATCAATATTTTTATATGTAAATAACATAGCATATAGGTCAAAGTTCAGTTGTATTAAATTCTTTAAAACCATGTCAGTTGGCAAAATTAACTTAATACGATCTGACATTCTTACTGTATCTGAGATGGTTTGAATGTGTCTCTGTGTGTGTGACATTCACATTGTACATGTGCCCCTAATATTAAAACCTTGCATAGTGAACAGTTTGTACATTACACGGCAGATCTAGACTATGCCATGTGCCGTAATTATTTTGTACTTACTATGAATCAAAGTGAACTGACAACGATCAACTGCATTTGCGCGCGCTAATTGTGCGCATGTCCGGATATGACCAAACGAGGCGATCGAAAGGTCAACATCTGGCATGTGTTTGAAAGCAAATTGTCGGGAATTATACAATTTTGACAGTTTTGTGGGAAAATATCAAATGTAATGCAATTCGGATAACTGATGACTTTATACCTATAATCATTGATCTTTTCATTTTCTATTGCGATTTACGTAATATTTCCGTCCGTTGATCGTGCACAATCAAACAATATATAAGATTATATGTGTCACTAGCTCGATCTTGATCTTTTATGAAATTAATGTTCCGAAATGATAGTTGCTAAGTTGGATACCTATTACCAATATGAATTATGTATCAAATTTGCCAAGGAAACAATTAGTTGACATTAGTTGACTAAACGAATCTCGACTAACTTTCTTTGGTCGCATGATAAACGTTGAATCAACGTTTATGAAAGGTTGATCAACCAAACAAACAAAACTCAACGTTGCTTAAACGTTGACTCAACGTTGTGTGCCCGCTGGGATGCTTGTCGTAAGAGGCAGCTAACGGGATCGGGTGGTCAGACTCGCTGACTTGGTTGACACATGTCATCGTATCCCAACTGCAGATATATGCTTATGATTTTGATCACTGAATTGTCTGGTCCAAACCCGAGTATTTACAGACCGCCGCTATATAGCTGGAACATTGCTGAGTGCTGCGTTAAACAACAACCAGACAAAAATAATTGTTTGTTCATGAACTGGAGACTCGGCGTCATCAGCTTGGGGCGTCCCGATGCTATTGGAATGCTGGAAACTGACCAAGGTCAGCGTGCACTGCCGTGCAGTGGACAGTGTTTCACAGCTACCAACAGTCCAGAAATATTTTGATTGTATACACGTAGAAGACTGCAAATTCGTGGGAAATAATCGCCACGCGATCTTTCCTGTCGCCATGTTGAGATGCGTCCCGATGCTATTGGAATGCTGGAAACTGACCAAGGTCAGCGTGCACTGCCGTGCAGTGGACAGAGTTTCGTAGCTACCAACAGTCCAGAAATATTTTGATTGTATACACATAGAAGACTGCAAATTCGTGGGAAATAATCGCCACGCGATCTTTCCTGTCGCCATGTTGAGATGCGTCCCGATGCTATTGGAATGCTGGAAACTGACCAAGGTCAGCGTGCACTGCCGTGCAGTGGACAGTGTTTCACAGCTACCAACAGTCCAGAAATATTTTGATTGTATACACGTAGAAGACTGCAAATTCGTGGGAAATAATCGTCAAGCGATCTTTCCTGCCGCCATGTTGAGATGCCGGTATCACCTTAGGTACAGTGAGAAATGTTAGCCATCGATCTGTGCTCACCCTCCGAGGTAAACGACAAGAATTGATCGACTGATCCCAAACATTACAAATCGACCTCAAACGACGAATCCAATTGTCGCAAACAGACAACTGCCGTACGAGTTACAGGTCAAGTCTATATGAAACCGTCCACAAGCATCACATGTTCATCTTTAGGAAACCATATTCTTAATACAGTGGCCATAATAACCTGAGTGCCATGAGAGATACCTGCATTATAAATATTAATAATGGTTTCAGCTCGTTTAAACCACCTTCAACGCTGTTCAGTGAGAAAGCTCGGGGAGGGAGAGATATATATGATTTTACGTGCGCATCAAATAATTCAACAACACTATTTGTGGTAAATGGAATTCCGAGGTTGGGGAGATGTGCAGCCCTCATCCTGACAACACCATTACTATCACAAACACCGCTACCTCAGGTATTAATAATACCATGTCTACTTCTACTACTGTACCACCACTACCTCAGGTATTACTAATACCATGTCTACTACTACCACTACTGTACCACCACTACCTCAGGTATTACTAATACCATGTCTACTTCTACCACTACGGTACCACCGCTACCTCAGGTATTACTACCACCATGTCTACTACTACCAATACTGTACCACCGCTACCTCAGGTATTACTAATACCATGTCTACTACTACTACTGTACCACCACTACCTCAGGTATTAATAATACCATGTCTACTTCTACTACTGTACCACCACTACCTCAGGTATTACTAATACCATGTCTACTACTACCACTACTGTACCACCGCTACCTCAGGTATTACTAATACCATGTCTACTTCTACTACTGTACCACCACTACCTCAGGTATTACTAATACCATGTCTACTACTACCACTACTGTACCACCACTACCTCAGGTATTACTAATACCATGTCTACTTCTACCACTACTGTACCACCCCTACCTGAGGTATTACTAATACCATGTCTACTACTACCACTACTGTACCACCCCTACCTCAGGTATTACTAATACCATGTCTACTACTACCACTACTGTACCACCGCTACCTCAGGTATTACTAATACCATGTCTACTTCTACTACTGTACCACCGCTACCTCAGGTATTAATAATACCATGTCTACTACTACCACTACTGTACCACCACTACCTCAGGTATTACTAATACCATGTCTGCTTCTACCACTACTGTACCACCCCTACCTGAGGTATTACTAATACCATGTCTACTACTACCACTACTGTACCACCACTACCTCAGGTATTACTAACACCATGTCTACTTCTACCACTACTGTACCACCCCTACCTGAGGTATTAATAATACCATGTCTACTTCTACCACTACTGTACCACCCCTACCTCAGGTATTACTAATACCATGTCTACTACTACCACTACTGTACCACCGCTACCCACCTCAGGTATTAATAATACCATGTCTACTACTACCACTACTGTACCACCGCTACCTCAGGTATTACTAATACCATGTCTACTACTACCACTACTGTACCACCGCTACCTCAGGTATTACTAATACCATGTCTACTACTACCACTACTGTACCACCACTACCTCAGGTATTACTAATACCATGTCTACTTGTACTACTGTACCACCGCTACCTCAGGTATTACTAATACCATGTCTACTTGTACTACTGTACCACCGCTACCTCAGGTATTAATAATACCATGTCTACTTCTACTACTGTACCACCGCTACCTCAGGTATTACTTATACCATGTCTACTTCTACCACTACTGTACCACCGCTACCTCAGGTATTACTAATACCATGTCTACTACTACCACTACTGTACCACCGCTACCTCAGGTATTACTAATACCATGTCTCTACTTACTCACCACTGTACCACCGGCCACCCTCAGGTAATATTAATAATCCATGTACTACCAACTGTACCACCCACCTCAGGTGCATTAACAACACCATGTCTACTTCTACCACTCACTGTACCACTACCTAGAGGTACCACCCTACCTGAGGTATTACCAATACCATGTCTACTACCACTACTGTGCCACCGCTACCTCAGGTATTACTAATACCATGTCTACTACTACCACTACTGTACCAATCACCACCTCAGGTATTACTAATACCATGTCTACTTCTACCACTACTGTACCACGCTTACAATACCTCAGGTATTACTTACTACCATGTCTACTACTACCACTACTGTACCACCGCTACCTCAGGTATTACTAATACCATGTCTACTTGTACTACTGTACCACCGCTACCTCAGGTATTACTAATACCATGTCTACTTCTACTACTGTACCACCGCTACCTCAGGTATTACTTATACCATGTCTACTACTACCACTACTGTACCACCGCTACCTCAGGTATTACTAATACCATGTCTACTTGTACTACTGTACCACCGCCATCTCATTACTAACACCATGTCTACCACCGCTACGTTCCCACAAACGCCGCTCCTACTCTCCTCCTCCTCCTCCTACTACTACTGCTGCTCCTACTACTACTGCTGCTCCTACTACTACTACTGCTCCTACTACTACTGCTGCTCCTACTACTACTGCTGCTCCTACTACTACTACTGCTTCTACTACTACTGCTGCTCCTACTATACTGCTGCTCCTACTACTACTGCTGCTCCTACTTCTCCTCCTCCTCCTACTACTACTACTGCTGCTCCTACTACTACTACTGCTCCTACTACTACTGCTGCTCCTACTACTACTGCTGCTCCTACTATACTGCTGCTCCTACTATACTGCTGCTCCTACTACTACTGCTGCTCTCTACTACTACTCTCCTCCTCCCACTACTACTACTGCTGCCCTACTACTACTACTGTCTCCTACTCACTACTACTGCTCCTACTACTACTGCTGCCCTACTATACTGCTGTCTCCTACTACTACTGCTGCTCCTACTACTACTGCTGCTCCTACTTCTCCTCCTCCCTCCTACTACTACTACTGCTGTCTCTACTACTACTGCTGCTCCTACTACTACTACTGCTCCTACTACTACTGCTGTTCTACTATACTGCTGTCTCTACTACTACTGCTGTCTCACTACTACTGCTGCTGT
The DNA here is from genome assembly GCF_003918875.1 of Haliotis rubra. Lineage (NCBI taxonomy): Eukaryota > Metazoa > Mollusca > Gastropoda > Lepetellida > Haliotidae > Haliotis > Haliotis rubra. The sequence continues at coordinate 811,912 of NW_025767081.1, forward strand.
ACTACTACTACTACTACTGCTGCTCCTACTACTACTGCTGCCCTACTACTACTGCTGCTCCTACTACTACTGCTGCTCGCTCTTACTACTACTGATGCTCCTACTATACTGCTGCTCCTACTACTACTACTGCTCCTACTACTACTGCTGCTCCTACTACTACCACTGCTGCTCTTACTACTACTGCTGCTCCTACTATACTGCTGCTCCTACTATACTGCTGCTCCTACTACTACTGCTGCTCCTACTATACTGCTGCTCCTACTATACTGCTGCTCCTACTACTACTGCTGCTCCTACTATACTGCTGCTCCTACTATACTGCTCCTACTATTATAGGCATGAGATTATGGTACTTGCCACAATAAGAGATTAACATTATTAATAACAGGTGATTAAGAGGGGAGAAGATACAAATTATGAGAGGATTTAATAATATATTTAAGATATGAAGTGATTAATAACGTTATAAGGTAGAAGGTAAAGTAGAAAGTCAGTAACGGAGGTAATAAACATGAAAGTAGGTCGTTAGAGCTGATGAGGGCAAGGTGAGGTGACTCATAGCTTAGGTAGGGAAAAAACTACTATACTATCAAGATGGAGCGACGTGGCCAGGGACCTGGCTACCAGTTCTTGGTACTCTACGAGCCATATATATATGGCTAGGGGAGAGAGACTCTGAGATTCCTGGAATCCACCTCACGGTCGTACAAATATGGTAGTGGGGGTACGAAATATAGGTGGGGGAGAGTAACAGATAGTCAGGTTATGGGTTATTGACCAATAGAAAAATTGGAAAAGGGTGTTGGTTGTGACGTAGGAACCCAGGTTTAAGCTGGAGCAAAGCCCAGAGACGGGAGTCTGGTGCGGGCCTACTCTTGCTGTTGGTCACTAGGAATCGTCTGAGAAATTATCTTGAAGCACCAGCATTTGGCTTAAGACTGAAGCTTTGCGGCTGAAGTCTTATAGAGTGACCATAGAGTAGGTTGACCAGCAACACAGTGTTAATAAAAACTATTGAACGAAGATCATCGTCTTGTGTTTGCTGGAGGGACTACGGTAAAGTTCCAAGGGCCCCCGGGTACTGACACTGTACCTCTCGCACATCCCTTATCGTCAGGACCGAAGTACGGGGGTATACCGTAGTTCAGGTAACGACACACCATCCCAGGTGTGGGATACTGACAGGTAAATTCCATCTACCTGCCAGGTAAAGGTGTTAGTCGGAACGCCTTGGAAAGGTGGAAACTACTACTGCTGTTACTACTACTACTTCTACTACTATTACTATTACTACTACTACTTCAACTACTACTACTACTACTACTACTACTACTACTACTACGAAGAATGAAACGGAAATTTCAGTTTGAACTGATAGTGTGGGTATTTCGATGAGTGACGATGGGCGAACGTTCACGAGATAAACCTCGGTACACACGGTACACTGTACATAAGTAAAACAGAAAGTGAACAGCTGTCTGGACATAAAGACTCTAAAAAATAACCCAAATATTTCTTCACCCCGTTACCCGTGAAAGATCACAGTTAGAACTGATCTTCAGCAACCCACGCTTGTCTCGACAAACGGGATCGGATGGTCAGGCTCGTTAACTTGGTTGACACATGTCATCGTATCCCAATTACGTAGATCGATGTTCATGCTGTTGATCACTGGAATGTCCGGTCCAGACCCGATTATTTACAAACCGCCACCATATAGCTGGAATACTGCTGAGTGCGGAGTAAAACTAAAATCACTCACTCACTCTTCACCCGTTATGAGTGAGTGAGTGCAGCAAACCTGCAGTAATATCACGCCGGGTCTTCAGCGTGACGAGCGAACGCTTTAACCACCAGGCTACCCCACCGCCCCTAGCAATCCTGTGAAAATGTCTTAATACCAATTCTGTGGCGTAATTATAATGTTTAACTATTTTACACTAATGAAGTTTTTTGTCAGTAACTTATGCTTACATCGAACTTACATTTATCACAAATGAGAATTACTTCTTTTTGACACTTAAGTGCAGGATTATTGATTTTGTATGTGTCAGCCGGGATCGAATCTACATCCTCAAATTTCTGCATGTGCTGTAGTCGACCTCAGCTACGGCGTCCCATGACAGAACGTTGTGAAAATAACAAGGGTCCGAGTGTTTCGCCCTGGCTCACCTACCTCGTTCGTTTGTCTTCGGATCTTCACAGACGGAGGTATTGTAATAAACCATCTGATTTAAATAACATGAGTGACTATGCCCGAGCACGTAGGCGTATCACGCTAGGTAGGCTAGAAAACTTAATTTGACAAGGTGCCCGTCTTTGTGAGTGAGCATGTGCATAACAGTTTAAGTAAACATTTCGTTCTACATAAAACCTACCGGACCTTGAGATAGTTGTCAATTTCAAGCAAAGTCATACTCATCCATCTACATGAAAACACGGGTCAATGAAATTGTTCATGGTTAAACCTTAAACTTTTACTCAGTAATACGATGATATAGCTGTTTCATTCAAACACGGCGTGGTGATGGGGGTTGGCTGGGGGATGCTTCTGCTTGGTGTAGATGGTGCGGTGAGTTGAGGATGTCCCCGTTCGTTACAGTTCAAGGCGTGACGTATACGTTTGCTCCGCCATCCCCTGCACACCGGTACTTGACGCACTTCTCTGTTTGTTGTGTAATATTGCGAAAGGCGAAATACAAGCTTACTTTCCTACATTCACGGAACGATTACACAATGCGCTCTGTCTGAACGAATATGCATTATGGATATTTTTAACAAAATACACACTGTAATCAAGATCCGTATCTGTAAAAGTCAATAAAAACACACTGGGGCATCCTGGTACAACGCAGTTCCCCTTTGGTGTCTTCGTCAGGTATTTTTTAACAAGGATGAATCGTAAAGGCTCCGTCTCCTGAATCTTTTAATTCATACGGAATAAAACAGTTATAAACAAAACAATATACGTCGGATTCGATTTTATCAGTTTATAGATTTCTGTAGATGTCCTCTAGGTGACCAGGGCCGGTGGGGTAGGCTAGTGGTTAAAGCTTTCGCTCGTCACGCCTAACCCCCGGGTTTAATTCCTCACACTGCTACAATGTATGAAGCCCAATTTCTGGTGTCCCCCGATATTGCTAAGTTACTGCTAAAATCGGCATAAAACTAAACCAGATGTACATGAAAATCACTCTCTTGGTGGCCATCCGATTATGTGCAACTAGAACCCGCCAGTCTTACTAGGCCGATCATCGTTTTAGATACGGCGCATTTTCCTAGCCGTTCAGTTTGAACCTGCATGCGGTTTATGTGGGCTGAGAAATCGGTCCAGAATCCCAGTCCGTTTCCCAGTTCTAGAGAATAAATTGAAAACGGTGCCCAGTCTTAAATAATTGGCCAAGGTTGTTTGGATACTGCCAGTTACAGCTGCAACTATATTTCACGACAAACTTAGCACTGACCTTTTGACACAACGTATAAATTACACATTCAAGGAAAATCTGCAGTATTGGGTAAAACATATGATGATAGAATCTGATCACATTACTCGATAAAGAGGTTGAATGGCGCGTGTGTTTAGGGAAGATAAATATCCATAGAAATATACACCAAGTCTTGCTTCATGCTATATTTCTTAATTACATATAACACGTACAATCCGAAAACACACTCCCATGTGTGTGAGACACAAATGGTATAAATGGAGCACTGAAACTCAGTGATGACACCAGGTGTTCCAGAGATTGGAATGCTTGTCCTGCTCGACCAGATGCACCCGCCATTAATAAATATGTATTCTATAATGTAACTGTTTGTTTGAAGCATAACGCTACTCTCGGCAATACTTCTGCTGATCGTCTTGCTTATATCTTCCTTCGATTAGCTGGTATTCCTGGACAATAACAGTGAGCGAATAAGAGTGGTTCAAACCCGACGATATTTCAGTTACGTCATGACGAGTAAGCATAATCAAGAAACAACTAACAACCCCACTGCCTCCTGAGGGGGAAAGACGGGATGTGGATGTTATCGATAAAGGTCGTTGCAGTGTCTGTGTAAATACAACATTTCTTAAAGGTCACATGCAACCAAAAAATCAAACATAATTAAAACACAATTATCACTTCTTCATGACATATAATATGCATTGCTGATTATGAAAAAACAAATAAACAAAATTATAAGCGTATAATCGCAAATCGAAAGTGCAATATTTTGTACTTGGGTTTACCTCCCTCGAAACGAAGCAGCCGGGATACCGAACCCAGTCAGAGCGGGTGGGTGTGCACTCAAGTGTAACGGCTGGTTCATTAGCAGATGCCGCCTTCACGGCTCTTTGTTTGTGTATATATAGAGATATTGGGTTTTGTAAATACATGCTCATTTTTTTGTGTGTAACATTTTGCAATCAACAGACATCATAACATGTCATGTGTTCAAGTATCAGACCTGCCTGTCTGTGTAATTACATAATGTGACAGAGACCGAACTCGGGCCATAAATCAATGCGTTTTGTTTATGGTGTATAGCCTGATTGGTGTTAAGTTCAAATTGCATGTGGTCAGGGATAGCAGCTGTGTATTGAATATTGTCATTAGCAGACAGGCAGGCAGACACACAGGTGTCAATAAAACAAGACATTGAGTTTTGTCTGTGACAACGACATATCTATATCACAGTTAGAAATTGTGTCAACGCTAAAAAAATGACATTGCTTTTAAGTATCGAACTGAGAAAGTGTCTCGGTAAGAAGAACGTGTGGTGAAATAGACAAATGAAATTATATAAACAGTTAATTTACTGTCATAACATATAAAAGCTGGCGCCTGTGAGACATCAACAAAACATTAGAAAAATAGCTCACACCAAAGCCTTCACCGAGTATTCACCCGACAACCCGCTGCCAAGCTGCGCGAACCTATTTACTTGCGCATGTGCTATGAGCGCAGCCTAGATGTTGAAACCCGTTTTCCCCAGAAAAGTCTGGGGAAAATTAGTGAAACGTTTGAACTCCGATTTCGCGCGTTTTTTTTCATCGCGTTATTTTTCAACTTTATAAGTTGAATTTGCATTTTTTGACGATTTGCTTCGGTATGTCCATACCGAAAGGTATCAGAATCTGCAAAGTTGTGTTTTACGTTGCATGTGACCTTTAAATCATGACAAGCAGAATCTAATTTGTAAAATTAGTATTTTATTGAACATTGGAAACAACACTAAGATTGATAAAACAGGAATTCAAGGCCATAAATAAATAATCAGTTCGTCAGATGACGGAAATCTTGAAATTTAACAGTCTTCTTAGATGTGAATGTCGATATAGACAATAAACAAACAAAATCGTTTGCCCTTCGAATTTGAAATGTGTTTAAGTTGACACGTTTTCTCACGCGTAAATGAAAAACAGACTTTCGGCTTCATCCGGACAAAGAATGATTACGAATGATACCGAGATGACATGATTGCCTGTGTGGCTACATATTTCCATTCAGTATTGACCATGAAATAATACGTCCACTGATTTCACAACAACAATGCACCTACTCACCGATTGTCGGACACCTTTCAGATATAACTGATCCCATCCCAAATCGTCGAAAGGCATTGATGAAACAAGCCATTTTGTTTAAAGAATTTATACATGATCATCCCTTCCACATAAACCGTCATTGGAAACTGATGTGCCTCTGAATTTGGCTTAATGGGGCACTAAGGTTCGGGTAAAGCGGCAGCCCCAGCTCTTTTGATTGAAGTTCCTTAAACACCACGTGTCTCTGTTACCTTCCACTTCAGGATGCAGATCAACCCTCCTGTTGATGATAGCAACACCATCTCGCATTTCATCTAGAACTGGACTGGACATTAGGCGCTCGGCTCTCACTTTCAGGTGTTGCTGGAAAGCACATACTCATTTGAGAACGATCAAATTGTCGTACGCTGTTTTCTAATCAAGGGCACAAAAACAAAGTCACAATCCTCACTTCTATATATATTGTTGATTTCGTTGAGTAAAATGGTAACATAACAATTTAGGTCACAATATTTGGAAAATCGAAACAAAGTTCGTATTACAGTCATATTCGACAGTGATCTACCCATTTCAACACCAGCCACTTCCTTTTGTTGATTGGTTTATTGGGTGAGATGAGTTAATGCCACTTTAAACTCTGTATATATTGTTAGCTCGTCAGCTAAATGGCGGAGGCAGTGATGCAGGTGTCAGAAGCTAACCATTTTGATGAAACCGGAAGAAGCATAGCACTACTATGGTACCTTCAAACATAAAAACATAAAGGGACACACAAGGATTCGATCCCACAATGTTAGGTGTCTGGTGTGCCACCCGCACCCTGATGTCTTTGATTCAAGTACTAGCGGTGTATATTTTGGACTTTCAAACAGTTGCTATTGAACAAACGCAGCTTTTAGAAACATTTCGGCAGGACCTCAGAAATAATCGGCAAGACAAGCGAACTCTTGACCTTTGCATCACATAACAAAAAGAACCCATGAGAAGCGTTTCCAGCGGTGAGTAAATTATAAAGCTATAGCTAAATACAGTCATTGGTCCCTTATGTAAAATCTCGTAGAAAATTATAAATAGCGTCGGCTGGAGTTGTGTCGTGGGGGATGTTTTTTTATTAAGAAATTGAAAAAAATATGTTGATAATAATAACATGAATATTTGTTACACCAGTTGATATAAATGGACATCACAATCACCATCAGTGTCTCATCCCTGACAACAGCACAGCTAATAGTAAACCGGAAATAATAGTGTAGAAATACACAATGTTCTGTCCACTTCCGTTTGCAGGTTCGACCTCATCGCAGTGCTTCTTGTTGATCCCTACGCACGACGCGTAGGCCATGACGTGCGCTATATAGTTCTGCTCGTGCACCCCATGGAACAGGTGCGCCATAGGACCCTGGGCGTATATAGCAACGTCTTCACCTCCGTGAGTTTCATACGCCAATGGGACTGCACTCGTAAAACGGTAATCCACGTCGGCTGCTGGAGAACAGAATCAAAATGGGAAAGGTTAATTTGGGAAGGTCAGGTTCGACGTCAAAGCATTTGCACTTATTTAAACATAACTGAGTGTCTGGTATCTGTGATCAAATCAAACATAACCTGTTTCATTCTGCTCATTACCCAGAATGGCCCGTGAAGGTCCGGATTAGAACAGATATTCAGCATCCCATGATTCTCGCGTGTGTGTTATGCAACATGGACGTAAGTGCCTGCGCATTTGTTTATTCAGCTCATCTAGTTGAGCCGTGCGTCCCCTGTTGCTATATTTTACTTGTTATGCATTGTAATTACCATCTTTTAACACCTATGTATGTAGCCTCTTCTAGAGGAGTTTACTATCTTTTTGTATATGAGACTCCCGTCGCTCTATCTGTTTTTATATGGCAGATATAAGCGTTTATGCCGCTCCCACCTTTAAGTATACCCCTTATTTTATCAGGGTTTTTCCTTACTACATAATTGTACAAACTATTGTCTCAATATCCACCTATATCTATTTGTAGTAGATATATTCCCCTTCACTGTACATATGCTTAGAAGTTAGTTGTAGTCGTTTATGTACCCAAGTATGAACTTTAGCACATTTCTTTGCTGGTCATAGGCTAGGTACCAGGTATTGTCCTCTGCGACGTCCGCGCGGTTACGTTATAGCTGGACGTGGCCAGGTACTCCCACACACCTGGGGAAGTCTAGACTGCTCTGTGCATATCGACCTGTTCCTAGTTGTCAATCGCCGCATCGTGGGACGACCGAAGGACCGAACTTGGGAGCTCAAGACTGGTTTTTGTGACGGTACATCTTGTTGGTACAGTAGTTGGGTCCTTATTACCCCCCACTCATTAGGTGTCACCAGTCAATATAGGGTCTGGTCCCTGAGCTAGTCTATTAATAAGGCGAGTTTACTTAGCTAGTTAGTTTGTTGTTTCTAGCGGCTTCTTGTTGTGCTTGAGGTGCAAGTTAATTCAAAACTCGGGTTGTGTGTTTGCTTACTATTCTGGATCATTTTCCGTCCAGTCTCCCTGGACAGTAGTTGGCGCCGTGACAAAAGACTAAAATGGCATCGGTCGTCAGCCTCGCTGACATGGTCCTTTTGCATGTTATCGTATTCCAGTGAGTAGATCAATGCTCATGCTGTCAATCACTGGGTTGTCTGGTTCAGACTCGACTATTTACAGGCCGTTTTGACATTGCTGGAAAATTGCTGAGTGCGGCGTCAAACAGCAAGCGAACAAACAAAACATTTAACAGAATAACGGTTTCCAGTTTTTTAATATAATTTATAGCTATCATCAAACATGGGTGTTAATATATTTTAGATGGGATCAATGTGTGTGTGCATGTGTGTGCGTGCTTGCGTACTGGTATATGTGTGTAGTTCTTTGAGTGTGCGTTCTGTGTGTTTGTTTGCGTGAGTGAGTGCGTGTATGTGAGTGAGGGTGTGTGTGTGTGGGTGGGGGGTGTTGAGTTTAGTTTAACGACGTTTTTAGAAATATAATATTCCGGGGCGGGGACACCAGAGATGGGCTTCAGACATTGTAAACATGTGGGGACTTGAACCCGGGTCTTCGGTGTGACGGGCGAACGCTTTGACCACTAGGCTACCCCACCGCACCCTGAGGGAGAAGTGGTGATGTGAATGTTCACCATGAGTACTGCTAGTCATGCCGATAAAGGTCGTTGCAGTCTCGGTGTATGTACAACATTTCTGAAATCGTGCCAAGAAAAATCTGGGGTTTCATATTGTGTAAAATTAGTGTTTTATTGAACATTGGAAACAACACTAAGGTTAACAAAATAGGAATTCTAGGCCATAGATAAATAATCATTTCGTCATATGACGGAAATCTTGAAATTGAATGATTAGAACAGATATTCAACAATCCATGATTCTTGCAAAAGCTGAAAATGGGATGTGCGGTCAGCGTCGCTGACTTGGTCCTTTTCCATGTTTCCAGTTGCGCAGATCAAAGCTCATGCTGTCAAAGAATGATTTCGAATGATACCGACATGATTTCGACATGATTGCCTCTGTGGCTACATGTTTCCATTTAGTATTGGCCATGAAATAATACGTCCACTGATTGCGCCACAACAACACACCTACTTACCGATTGTCGGACACCTTTCAGATATAACTGATCATATATCAAAATGACCCCATGAGAAGCGTTCCCAGCGCTGAATACATTATAAAGCTAAATACAGTCATTGGTCCCTTATGTAAAATCTCATAGAAAATTATAAATAGCGTCGGCTGTAATTGTGTTATTATGGGGATGTTTTTTAATTAAGAGAGAGAAAGAGATATGTTAAAAACGATAACATAGCATATTTGTTACATCACAGTTAACAGAAATGGACATCACAATCACATCATTGTCTCATCCCTGACAACACTGCTAACAGTAAACTGGAAAACATAGTGTAGAAATACACAATGTTCTGTCCACTTCCGTTTGCAGGTTCGACCTCATCACAATGCTTCTTGTTGATCCCTACGCACGACGCGTAGGCCATGACATGCGCTATATAGTTCTGCTCGTGCACCCCATGGAACAGGTGCGCCATAGGACCGTGGGCGTATATAGCAACGTCTTCACCTCCGTGAGTTTCAGAATCCAATGGAACTGCACTCGTAAAACGGTAATCCACGTCGGCTGCTGGAGAACAGAATCAAAATGGGAAAGGTTTGGGACGCCAGGTTCGACGTCAAAGCATTTGCAGTTATCCAAACATAACTGAATGTCTGGTATCTGTGAATCACATCAAACAGATCAAACATAACCTGTTTCATTCTGCTCATTACTAGCCCTGTAACGATGCATCGAGCTATCGATGGATTCCAATTGTTGAGTCTCCGATAGCAATTAACGAAAAACTATCGATGCATCGATAGTATGTGTGACTATCGATAGTTTAGTAATTGACGTCCGTTGATAATGCGCAGCGCAAAATAGAGGATGTTTGGGTGCAGACTTGCAGCTTCACTGAGTTTATGTTTTGATTGTTTACTTGATTTGGGTTACCTTTCAAGTTTCTTGTCAGTTATTAAGAAACTGAAACTACTTCAACCTGTATATACCATACATTCATTTGGGAAATGACTTCAAATGAGACAATTCAAGGAGAAAAATACACTATAGCAAAAGTATTGCAATAGTTGGTTGCAATAGATTATCGTTATCGCAATAGTTGTTTCCCCCTCAATAGTCACCCCTACTCATCACCCAGAATGACCCCTGAAAATCCGGATTAGAACAGATATTCAACAATCCATGATTCTTGTAAAAGCCGAAAATGGGATCTGCGGTCAGCGTCGCAGACTTGGTCCTTTTGCATGTTATCGTATTCCAGTTGAGTAGATCAATGCTCATGCTGTCAATCACTGGATTGTCTGGATCAGACTCGACTATTTACAGACCGCCTTTACATTGCTGGAAAAATGCTGAGTGCGGCGTCAAACAACAAGCAAACACACAAAACATTTCACAGAATAACGGTTTCAAGTTTTTGTGTAATTTTTAGCTACCATCAAACACTGTTGTATAGGATATATTAGATCTAAAATGTGTGTTTGCATGTGCGTGCGTGCGTTTTGGTATGTGAGTGTTCATGCGTAGTTCTCTGAGTGTGCGTGCGTGTGTGTTTGCGTGAGTAAGCGAGTGTGCACGTGCGTTTGTGTGAGCGAGAGAACTTCTGTGCTGTTAAAGCCACAAGCTGGATCTGGTGAGGTCACTTCCAAAATGAGCTGTGGTGTCCGTCCAGAGTTATTTTTCCAGGGATAATCAAAAATGGTTACTTACTTGTGTTCACATCAGTGAGGTTCTCGCGGACCACAGGGCCGTTCCCATATCCCAGGGTGGTGTAGGGCATCATGTCTAAGGGGTCCCTGTAGTTCGGCACACGGTTCACCTTGTCTGGTCAATGTAACATATACTATTATTCCAAGCTTCGATGAAGCATTTCCTTATATATTTGAAATATGCTTTGGATATACATGTATATATAGTTAGTCTGTTTGCAGTGAAAACGTACCGATGAATTTGACTTTAAACAAGAAAGTAAATCGAATAAAGTGAAATTAAGATGATTCTGCATTCGTACCAAACTACGATGATTCTGCATTCGTATCGGGATGAGAGAGAGATTCGTACCGCGATGGTTCTGTATTCGTACAGTGATGATTCTGTATTCGTACTGCGATGATTTTGCGATATTTCTTTATTCGTATTGCCTTCATTCTGGATTCGTACCGGAATGATTCTGCATTTGTTGACAGTTAATTACACAACCGAGTCTCAGTAGGAGACAGTCTTTCATTACCTTCAGAACAGATCGCCATTAATAGAATTTGACACACGACACCTACCAAGGATATTGTTGCCTCTTGAGGGGTAGCCGCCGATTGTGAAGACGTGGGAGTGGTCGGCGCTGACGACGACGAGAGTGTCTTTGTCACTGATTACGTCCATGGTGGCCTGGACGGCTTCGTGGAGGGCCTTCACCTCGTGCAGCGCGCGTTTGGCGTAGGTCTCGTGGTGACCATGATCAATACGACCGGCTGAAACAGTGAGTGAGTTGATTAATGTCACTTTAATTAGCACACAATACTTCACAGGTGCCCCCTAGGCGCGCCCCATTGTTATAATCGACAGTTCGAATCCCAGATGTGCCCTGTTTCCAGCTTTGCTAACACCATGCCCTATGTAAAAGTCTAGTGTTCCATCCTTGTCATTCAAATTGTCTGTTTCTTTGCGAAAATGTGATTGGGCTATCGCGCATATCCACAGTCCAATCAGAAACCGTCTTACAAAATCAAATCTGCCTCTCGGAAACCTGGTCGTTGCTGTGACTACAGCCATTGTCTCTCGACTTTGGTCTTAGATTATTCCAAAAATACGCTGAGACAAATATCTTCAATGTGGTTCAAAGTTTTCAATTAACTCCCCTAAGTATGTATTTTTAGTTATTTAAGCGGAAACTGTTATGGATAAAATATGAAATAATGCTGTTATTTAATCGATCAGTACCCTGTTGCTCTAAGCCATCATACACCCACGACGATCGTCAGCCTCTATTATGTATAGGCTGGCTGGCTGAGTATGGTGTTACGCCGTTTGTAGCAATATTCCAGCAATATCACGGCGGGGGACACCAGAAATGGGCTTCACAAGTTGTACCCATTTGAGGAATCGAACCCGGGCCTTCGGCGTGACGAGCGAACGCTTTAACCACTAGGCTACCCCACCGCCTCTATTAAGGTATAGGAGTTACGATCGCTTTGTGCAACGGCCCCAGGTCAGCTGCTATGGTAGTCACCTTTATTAAGAACAGAAATCTTATTGGATACAGCATTTCCATCACAAGGGACACAACCAATGTTCTACACGGGGTGGTATCACAATCTAACCAGAAAACTTGGGGGGTAAGGTTTGAAACTGGTCCCTGGTAGAGACGGCTAGATATTCTAGCCTGGATAAGATTTCCTCGCAGGCCTGTAATAAGCGCCAGGTCTCTAAGATGCGCCGATGGAAAAGCAGCTCACTAACAATTACGGAAGTCCGGGGTATTCCCGTGAAGTAGAATTTTGTTATTACAGTATTATCTCCTTGATGTTGTGCCGGTGTTGCTATGAGGAATTAAGTCACTGGGTACTGTAAAATTCTGAACTATGTGGTGAAATATGATTTGAATTTACTGAGTTCATTTAGTGAGTGATTGAAACTGATTCAGTGTCATACAGTACACTTACATATGTTACATATTGTATAAATACCATCAAATTACAAGAGGCAGTATCATTTTCACAATGGCTCGTGCTCAGTTACGATAGTTCCATTGTTTCCTGATGCCGCCTGGAAAGGATGTTACTTTCATTTTGCCCAGTTTGTGTGGAGAAAAACACAGAACATCATAACACCAACGGGCCCAGAACAAACAACAACTTGGAGGGCTGGCATGGCAGATTAAAGAAGATCGTTGGAAAGGCCCACCTCAACGTTTTCGAGATGATGAAATTCCTGTTGGACGAGCAAAAAATTAACAGTATACAACTGTTCTAAGTGTCGTTCAAACAAACTCACGCACTCAGCGATTTTTCTTTCCACACATGTTATTAACTCACATTCTACCAGCAGAAAGAATCCTTTGTCGTTCTTTTTCAGGATCTGAATGGCTTTCGTCGTCATCTCGGCCAGAGACGGTTCCCCGTCACCAGAAGAATTGCGATCTATATCGTACTGCATGTGGGAGGGCTGGAACAGACCTGAAACACCAGTTTAGGATGATACGTAGATACGCAAATAGCGACAGCCGGCGAAATGGAAACTAAGAGCATACAAACAGAAACAATGGGTGGCGTGGGTATAATTCTTCCAAGTTACAGTGTAGCCTAATTGGCTTGCGCAGTATATTACACTGATAAAACTCTCACTGAAAGGCAATCAGTGAGTGAGTTGATTTTTACGCCGGTTTTAGCAATATTCCAACAATATCACGGCGGGGGACTTCACACATTGTACCTATGTGCGGAATCGAACCCGGATCTTTGGTTTGACGTGCGAACCCTTTAAACACTAGGCGACCCCATCGCCCCTCTGAGAACAAAACTCACGGAAAAGCAAAAAATATAATAAAAAATAAAATATAAAATGTTACAAAGATATTTTCTGACTAAATATTCCGTGATGATTATGAGATGGTCCCCGCCAGAATGCTCACCAAGCAGGTAATCTGTCTTGGCGGGATTCACGGAGTCGAACTGCGCCTTGTTCCATACATACGTTGCATTCTTGTCACCTTTGCTGTTTTTCCAATCCTGCAAATAGTCACACATGTAACCGTGCCTAAAAACGTAGGCGCATTCAATTTGTATGTCTTTGACTTATTTCTTCCCGATATGGATGTACGGATGGCCCAGTCTCCTAAGTCTCTATACAGAGTTGCGCCCCTTAGCCAAACCAGAAGTAAGGTCGCGGCTTCGAATTACAGATTCGTCCGGATTATGTTTTTTGGTTCGTCAGAAAAAATGTCCGTGCTCGAGGGTTTCTGCAAGGTGAACTTCTAACACCCGCATTATTTCGGGATTTCCTCCCCTGTCCGGCAGGCACATCTTGACTCACACTATAACCCGAGTATTGTTAATCGAGAGTGAGTGAGTGGTTTTAATAGCGATAGTAATGATAGCAACAGTTAATGGATATATTTTGTAACATTTATTATATTTCTGGTGAATGGCCCCAACTACCCCCCCCTCTCAAAAAGATGTATCCGTCCCTGTAACTCAGCCTGTAAGGCAATGCTATGATGACGGCGTCGAGTTAGGCAAATGGTATTATATTCACCTGATACAGAATAAAGGGACGGATTTGATTCCCAATATGAACCTCAAACAGGATGCGAAATCAAGGACACGATTTCTCCTCGTAGGTCGTCACAGTGTCAACTCTTATTCACTACTAACGATGTGTACCTGACCTGTTTGGACACGCTGAGTGGGCCAGTAGCTCAATAGTCATCTCAAATCAACCCTACACGTGAGATGGCATAGCTTACATATGGGGCGCTAACAAGATCTACCGTCTCACTTGACCAACATTGGAACCCCTCAACATACACTTCAGTCAACAACACTGAATTGGCGTGTCAGTCCGGTGTTTTGTATCTCACATTGTGTGGACATCTTCTTTTGATATTGGAGGGATTTGAACCTATATGACTGACCCTTACAAAGGTTTAAAAAAGTATTCAATCCTAATACTGACACGTTCGTGTCTTATTAAAGTGACATTATTCATATATTTCAACATACACAACATTGGATTTTTTCAGGCAATGGTAAAGGTTTGGCCCAATAATCAGGTCAGTAGGTCGAAACATATATCCATAGGATTTCCAATTTGTAAAGCAAAATTTGGTTTGAACTTTTTCATAGTAATGATAGCGACAGTTAATGGATATATTTTGGAACATTTACTAATAGCTTACTAGTTTACTCCTGGTGGATCGAAAAAACCTTTTAACATGCGCACACGCACACACACCTTCTCAACGCACCCACCCCCGCCCTTCTGTGGAAACAATCCCAAAACACCAGGTGTGCACTTAGTTTTGTGCGTCAGTTTACATTGCCTTATGTCCCACTCTGCTGAGAGTGAGTGAGTTGCTTTAGCAATACTCAACATGTATCACCAGGAACTACAGGTATGAAATGGTACCAATGGGTTAAGCCAACGTTTTGGTAACTCTGCGCTGACACACTCTTTTCATGACGAGCAAATGTGTGAAACATATGGTTACCCTAACACCTGCGCAGAGGGTTAACTAAATACACGGTAAAGGTAACAACACGGTCACTATACTGACACGTGCCCAGGCAACCTGAGACCTTCACATGCATATAAAGTGTAGAACTCTTTCATGCAACGTCCACCATTGGAATAGATTATTAAAGACGGCTTTTGAGTAACTATTTTTCTGAATAAAGGTTAAGAGGCGGATTAGATTACATTTCATGTGCGAAATCCACGTTAGCCCGAAACTTCACCTGCCATAGGTTCCCAATTGCGCAGATCGATGCTCATGCTGTTGATCACTGGATTGTCTGGTCCAGACTCGATTACTAGTATCTACAGACCGCCGCCATATAGCTGGAATATTGCTGCATGTGGCGTAAAACTAAACTCACTCAATCACTCACTCACCGAAACTTCAGATCCTGATACAAATATACCCAAACAGCCCATGCAAGTCTAGATTTCCACTGTTTCAGGAAGGTCTCTGGGCTCCTTTTCATTATGTTTAATGATTATTACTTATGAATCATTTTTTTCTGTAAAATATGTTCATTTTAGAAGAGTTGTTAGTCTACGAAACGCTTTACAGCGTTGGGAACCAGCCGTGAGGCTTCTTACATTAATGAGGTCACGTCCATCAGCTCGCTGTTTGGAGTCGATTTCTCCTGTTTCCGGGTCTGTCTGGTTGTTGAGTAGAAAGTAGCGGCGTCCCCCTCCCATCACCACCTGGAACACAGGTGTCTCACATGTCAAGCTTAAGGTCAGCATCACATAGGAATTAGTGGGGCTGAAAGGTATTGCATTGTGAGACCTTGTTATTTCGTAACTCTCTGCCCGCTTGGATAAAATCACATTTGAAAAAGATTCGAGGCGATACATTCGACGTGCTATGAAAACGTTCAGCCAGCGTGAAGATCCGGTTAAAATTGGTTTTCGGCAATCCATACTTGTCGCCATATCGAACCCGGATCTTCACGCTGTTAAGAGACCCCTTATCTCCTGTGCAACTGCTTTAACAAGGCCGTTCCGTGATGATTAAATTGGGTCTTCAGTAACCCATGCTTGTCGTTAGAGACGACTGATAGGTTCGGGTTGTCAGGCTCGCTGAAAAGGCTCGTGTCTAAAAAATGGGAAGTTCTGAATGGAGATAATAACGGCCGCGCTATGAAATTGTAGAGGATACGATATAAACACTGACGTTATGGACACGCTCGCCTCCTTCCCTCACTATCTCACTCACTCACTCACTCACTCACACACTCATCGCTAAACAAATAACTCACACAATAACACCCAATAACACACTAACACTAACTACCCGTCACTCCAAAGTCCAAAGACCTATTACGCAGTGTGCGAAATAGCCACTGGCCCGCTAGCCCGTGGCTAGTAAAATTCCAGTCGGGCCAGTAAATCGCCACAGTCACTGGCCCGACTGGCTAGTGCATTTTCACGAGGTCATTTGTTTTTGATGGTATTTTACCTTTTTGTAATCTTTTGCTTAGTTTCTACATTCAAATTTCGGGCTAGTGAATTATTTTGTGAACTAGTAACGTTCAGGCATAGCTACTCTGACTGGCTAGCCAAATTTGGAAACTACAATGTATTTCGCACACAGCTTATTAGCGATCCGTGTGAGTTTCCTCCTACGAGGGGCGGTGGGGTAGCCTAGTGGTCAAAGCGTTGGCTCGTCACGCCGAAGACCCGGGTTCGAATCCCCACATGGGTACAATGTGTGAAGCCCATTTCTGGTGTCCCCCGCCGTGATGTTGCTGGAATAATGCTAAAAGCGGCGTAAAACCAAACTCAGTCAGTCAGTCCTCCTACGATATATGTTTGCGAATGGAGGTCGTAAATATCGGCTCGTTTTCCCGGTATTCACACAGGGAAGTATCACAACGGATCCTAATGACATAGCAGCACGGTAACACGTGTTACCTGAAGGTCAAGGTTATCCACAAGCTGTTGCGCAATGTCCTTGCACCTCCCCCGTGACGTTACTCTTGTTGGTGTCGACGTCACCCTCCCAGTCTCTCTCTGCGGAGTGGGCGTATCCGGCTGCAGGTGTGGCGTGCGTTACGCGGGCAGTTGTCACAAGTCCAGCTGCCTTTCCTGTAAAACACACATTAAACTGTCATTTGTTATTTGACGTATTAGGGACGGCGATGTAGCCTTGTGGTTAAAGCGTTTGCTCGTCACGTAGAAAACCCGGGTTCCATTTCTCACAAGTTCATTTCTGAAGTTCATTTCTGGTGTCCCCCGCCGTGATATTGCTGGAATATTGCTAGAGGCGGCGTAAAACAATACTCACCCACTAACTATGGACGAATTAGGGTGACGGGATAGAATAGTAGCTAAAAAAAGGGTTAGTTCAATAACCCATCTTAAGTTCCCCACTCATGTTCCACCTGTCCATTTCTAGTATACCCTCCATCTATATAGCTAAAAGCGGCGTAAAACCTTCAGGAAATAACAAATCAGTGCAAGAATGCGATTTATTATCCAGGGTTCTCATCGCATATACAGTGAGCCCGGGAACTTGTCTTTTGCACAGATACATTTACATATATCCAAACGGGTTGCCCAGGCATGTTCACACAAAGCAGATATAAGTGATTCCCTGAGAGACTATATAATTGTGTTAGTTATAATGTGTTAGTTATTGTCTGATTTTCGTCGGGGCAGAGCTAGATTCAAATGGAAGAAAATATAGTTGACCTTTGCGGCAAAAATATTGTCTTTTTAATGCAAACATACCTTCATCTAGCAACCATTTGATGAAACGTACCTTCATCTAGCGACCATTTGAGGAAACGTATCTTCATCTAGCGACCATTTGAGGAAACGTATCTTCATCTAGCGACCATTTGAGGGAACGTACCTTCATCCAGCGACCATTTGAGGGAACGTACCTTCATCTAGCGACCATTTGAGGAACGTACCTTCATCCAGCGACCATTTGAGGAACGTACCTTTATCTAGCGACCATTTGAGAGAACGTACCTTCATCTAGCGACCATTTGAGGGAACGTACCTTCATCCAGCGACCATTTGAGGAACGTACCTTCATCTAGCGACCATTTGAGGAAACGTACCTTCATCCAGCGACCATTTGAGGGAACGTACGTATTTGAGGAAACGTACCTTCATCCAGCGACCATTTGAGGATAGATGTCACTTTGCCAGCATCCTGTGCTTCACAGTCTTTCCTCGCCACACTCTCGGCGACCCCGAGAGTTCCTAAGTTGGCCTTGATCCCACACAGGAAGGCTGTGGCTGTTCCTGCTGAGTCAGCTGTTTGGCGATCCACGTTATATGTCTGAAAACATAGCCAGACATGGGTTTGTGATCAGCGTCACCTACAACCGGTGTTTGGGAAAAGGCATCTACGCTAACGAGAACTTTGAACAATAATAAGTTTAGCTATATTGCAGCTAAGGGAAACCAACGAGGGCTAACGGAAAGTACACGTGAAAAAGAAACGTCTCATTTAACGGAAACCAACGAGGGCTAACGGATACCACTCGGGAAAAAGAAATGTCTCAGCTAACGAAGACCAACGAGAGCTAACGGATAGTACACGGGAAAATTAAATGTCTCATTCTCGCGATTTCGTGATTTTGTGGTTGATCTGACAAGTCGAGGTTGTGAGTTTACGCGATTTTATAACATGTTGCCGACTTTTGACTAAACGTGCCAAGTACAAAATAGCTCGTTACCAAAGGTCGAGCTCTCGAGAATGTCCCTTACAATATTCCATACCCACTCGCAATGGATGTATGGATGTACAAGCAGTATCAGTAATTTGGGAGGGTGGAGAGATTAGTGTACCCTGTTTCCGTGGGAACACGGAAGATTCTCATCAATCAAGCCGGGGCGGTGAGGTAGCCTAGTGGTTAAAGCGTTTGCTCGTCACGCCGAAGACCCGGGTTCGATGTGTGAATGGGTACAATGTGTGAAGCCCATTTCTGGTGTCCCCCGGCGTGATGTTGTAGAATATTGCCAAAAGCTGCCTACAAAAGCGGCCTAAAAACAGAACTCACGCATGTTATCAAACGCTTTCCCTGTAACTTTTCTCGTCATTGTCTTTGCCTTCCTACTGTAATCTGCGTTTTTTCGGATTGGCAACATGCGTTTCTATTGTGGGGAAGTATTATCGGGTTTAGATACCAAAACGTTTCACAAGAGTTTTGTGTTTCACTAATGATGTTTCATTTTGACCTTCAACTGTTTGTCGGTTGATCCACCTGACTGGCGCCTGGTTCACTGTCTACACATTGTGTGTCGCTTGCGTGTCGTATCACCATGAGTGAGAATGAGCGTTACTGAGTCAATAAAGGAGTTACTCGTCAGGTATGACTAATTTCAATCATGTGTTGTGCATGCATTGTGCCATTGTGATGTGAAAAGGCCTGGTAAGGTATCACTTACTAAAGCCATGGGTGACGCACACAACGCGTTAAACTAGAAATATAAGTGACGTTGGGTTTTACCCCTTTCTTGCAAGGTATTAAAGTTGTATTACGTCCCTGTTTGCAACATTCACGATGTCTGTAAATAGTCTGGGCCAGACGAACCAGTGATTGAAAATCTGAGCAAAAATAACCGACTGTCACTCATTCGTCCATTCGATCATCGTTATTTGTTCCTACGGAGAACAACGGCTTTAGGGATATACTCTGCATACAACAACACTCGCCACTGGGACACCAACAGCACTTAAGCATCGTCACTAGGACACCAACAACACTTAGGTAACGTCACTGGGGCACCAACAACACTTAGGTAACGTCACTTGGACACCAACAACACTTAGGTATCGTCACTTGGACACCAACAACACTTAGGTAACGTCACTTGGACACCAACAACACTCAGGCATCGTCATTTGGATACCAACAACAAGGCATCGTCACAGGCATCGTCATCGTCACTGGGACACCAACAACATTCCGGCATCGTCACGGGCACCAACAAAACTTCACTTGGACACCACCAACAACACTCAGGCATCGTCACTAGGACACCAACAACACTTAGGCACCGTCACTGGGGCACCAACAACACTTCACTTGGACACCAACAACATTCAGGCATCGTCACTGGGACACCAACAACACTTAGGTTACGTCATTAGGACACCAACATCACTTAGGTATCGTCACTTGGACAGCAACAACACGTAGGCATCGCCACTAGGACACCAACATCACTTAGGCATCGTCACTTGGACACCAACATCACTTAGGCATCGTCACTGGGGCACCAACATCACTTAGGCATCGTCACTAGGACACCAACATCACTTAGGCATCGTCACTTAGACACCAATCATCACTTAGGTAACGTCACTTGGACACCAGCATCACTTAGGTAACGTCACTTGGACACCAACAACACTTAGGTATCGTTATTGGGACACCGACAGCACTCAGACATCGCAACTGGGACACCGACAGCACTCAGACATCGTCACTGGGACACCGACAGGGCACTCAGACATCGTAACTGGGACACCGACAGCACTCAGACATCGTCACTGGGACACCGACAGCACTCAGACATCGTAACTGGGACACCGATAGCACTTAAACATCGTAACTGGGACACCGACAGCACTCAGACATCGTCACTGGGACACCGACAGCACTCAGACATCGTCACTGGGACACCGACAGCACTTAAACATCGTCACTGGGACACCAACAGCACTCAGACATCGTCACTGGGACACCAACAGCACTCAGGCATCACCACTAAGACACCAACAACACTTAGGCATCACCACTAAGACACCAACAACACTCAGGCATCACCACTAAGACACCAACAACACTCAGGCATCACCACTAAGACACAAACAACACATCATCACCACTAAGACACCAACAACACTCAGGCATCACCACTAAGACACCAACAACACTCAGGCATCACCACTAAGACACCAACAACACTCAGGCATCACCACTAAGACACCACAACAGGCATCACCACTAAGACACCAACAACACTCAGGCATCACCACTAAGACACCAACAACACTCAGGCAGGCATCACCACTAAGACACCAACAACACTCAGGCATCACCACTAAGACACCAACAACACTCAAGGCATCATCACCACTAAGACACCAACAACACTCAGGCATCACCACTAAGACACCAACAACACTCAGGCATCACCACTAAGACACCAACAACACTCAGGCATCACCACTAAGACACCAACAACACTCAGGCATCACCACTAAGACACCAACAACACTCAGGCATCACCACTAAGACACCAACAACACTCAGGCATCACCACTAAGACACCAACAACACTCAAGGCATCACCACTAAGACACCAACAACACTCAGGCATCACCACTAAGACACCAACAACACTCAGGCATCACCACTAAGACACCAACAACACTCAGGCATCACCACTAAGACACCAACAACACTCAGGCATCACCACTAAGACACTCAGGCATCACCACTAAGACACCAGGCACTCAGGCATCACCACTAAGACACCAACAACACTCAGGCATCACCACTAAGACACCAACAACACTCAGGCATCACCACAACACTCAGGCACACCACACCAACACTCAGGCATCACCACTAAGACACCAACAACACTCAGGCATCACCACTAAGACACCAACAACACTCAGGCATCACCACTAAGACACCAACAACACTCAGGCATCACCACTAAGACACCAACAACACTCAGGCATCAACACTAAGACATCAACCACTAAGCACACCACCAACAACACTCAGGCATCACCACACCAACAACAGATCATCACCAAGACACCAACACTCAGGCATCACCACTAAGACACCAACAACACTCAGGCATCACCACTAAGACACCAACAACACTCTCATCACCACTAAGACACCAACAACACTCAGGCATCACCACTAAGACACCAACAACAGGCATCTCAGGCATCACCACTAAGACACCAACAACACTCAGGCATCACCACTAAGACACCAACAGCACTCAAGACTAAGACACCAACAACACTCAGGCATCACCACTAAGACACCAACAACACTCAGGCATCACCACTAAGACACCAACAACACTCAGGCATCACCACTAAGACACCAACAACACTCAGGCATCACCACTAAGACACCAACAACACTCAGGCATCACCACTAAGACACAACAACAACCACTCAGGCATCACCACTAAGACACCAACAACACACCAACAACACTCACTCAGGCATCACCACTAAGACACCAACAACACTCAGGCATCACCACTAAGACACCAACACCAGGCAACACTCAGGCATCACCACTAAGACACCAACAACACTCAGGCATCACCACTAAGACACCAACAACACTCAGGCATCACCACTAAGCATCACCACTAAGACACCAACAACACTCAGGCATCACCACTAAGACACCAACAACACTCAGTCATCACCACTAAGACACCAACAACACTCAGGCATCACCACTAAGACACCAACAACACTCAGGCATCACCACTAAGACACCAACAACACTCAGGCATCACCACTAAGACACCAACAACACTCAGGCATCACCACTAAGACACCAACAACACTCAGGCATCACCACTAAGACACCAACAACACTCAGGCATCACCACTAAGACACCAACAACACTCAGGCATCACCACTAAGACACCAACAACACTCAGGCATCACCACTAAGACACCAACAACACTCAGGCATCACCACTAAGACACCAACAACACTCAGGCATCGTCACTAGGACACAAACAGCACTTAGGCATCACGATTAATCAGAATGAAACATAGTTTTTTATCAACTATCAGAACGAATACTCGGACCCTAATTTTCACAAATATATTTAACTTTTCCCAAGCCTTTCAAGATTCCTGCTCAGCCTGTTGAAGGAAGTGATGGTTATGACTTGTGAAAATATCTTTTTCTTTTCTGTTTTTTCTCAACCGAAAATTCAATTCATTTTTTCTTTAAATCTATATACCAAGTAATCAAATAACTAAAGCAGAAAGAAACCTTCACAAACCTTAGACAGTCCAACATTGGGGAATTTCTCAAAAGACAGAATCTTCTCTTCCCCCGTCTGCCCTTCGGTCTGGCCCGTGTATATTCTCCCGGCCGTTACAGATGACACGCCCATTCCATCACCCAGGAAGAAGATAACGTTCTTGGCAACGTTGGTGTTCGGCTTAAGTTGGAGGGCTTCCGTCAGCGTCTTCTGCGCCATCGTCACCCATGCTTCCTTATCTGACCACGGTAAGAATTGTATATTATATTTCCGAAACAGACAATCGTTGCGAAAAGAACTTCCAACAGGATCTTGCTTCGGTTCTTGATAAACATGTGAGTAAATGAATGTCGTTTTACGCCGCAATCAAAAACATTGTAGTACATGTAAATGATCGAGCCTGGGCTAGACAATCCAGTGATTGATAGAATGACCAATGACCCTCGGTGTGTAACATCAGACAACCAATATGATCCAACAATATGAGTGAGTGAGTGAGTGTAGTTTTACGCCGCTTTTAGCAATATTCCAACAACATCACGGCGGGGGACACCAGAAATGGGCTTAATACATTTTACCCATGTGGGGAATCGATGGCTTGACGAGCGAACGCTTTAACCACTAGGCTACTTCACCGCCCCTTCAAACAATATGATCTACAGATCCTCATTTCATTCGGCGTTCATGTCAAGCTTAATGTGTTGGGCACCCGTTATATTCCGTAATCAGTACTTGTGCCACTTCGGTGTAAAACGGGGCCATGGTGTAGTTCAACTGTTGGGCCTTCGTTCGCCACACCGAATGCACGGGTTTGATTCCAATATGGGCCCGATGTATGAAGACGATTTCGGGTGTTATTTCAAAGAGTGGAGTAAATCCCCGCTCACTCACTCACACTGCCCCGTACGTATGCGCTGTATATTTATGCAACCTTATATGTATCTACATGGCTTACGACAGCACCGAAAAATATGATTGAATTTAGAGGGGAAATGATGTTTGTTTTACAGTAAGGTGAAATGAAAAAATACCCCAAGATTTTTATTAGTCAAAAATTAAATATTTGTATGATTCTTAGAAAAAATCTTTCTTTTCAGAACATCAACCAAATTTCTTTCGTTATCTCTATTTTAAACTGTCCTAACTAGCGGTAATACTTGAAAGTTGAATGTCTTTACTATTTTTCCGTCCATCTACATAGAAATTCAGGCCAAATGTTTTGTAAACCGACTCATCAAAAATAAAAGGCGTGGAGGACCGACTCACGATCAAGTCGCCCACTGTAACACAATCGACTTTCTGTGTTGACATAAATAGTTATGCAGATATCAACAAACAACCTACCCGCAGTCGCCACAGATAAGGTTGCCCACACAGTCAACAGAACAGCCGGTACCCGCACCATGGTTGAGATACGTTCTGTAAACAAAAGAGCATTAGTGTGCTTGTCGGGATTAATATGATATTTTCTGGTGGATCATTTTGTACGTTTGCTCACAATATTTTGTGAAACAAGCCATAAGAAATGTATTATCTGTTCGTCTGTGTGTTCTTTGGTTGTCTTAATAAAAGAATAGAAAATCATAAATTTGACTGACTGACTGACTGAGTTTGGTTTTACGCCGCTTTTAGCAATATTCCAGCAATATCACGGCGGGGGACACCAGAAATGGGCTTCACTCATTGTACCCTAGACTAAGGCTTAGTCTCTGAATATATTTAATTTTGATAGTAACAAACAAGCCCATTTATATTGAAAAGGAGCCCTAGGGAGACCAGAGATTCTGAACCTGAGGAAATCTAGACTTGCTTTATTTAGGGCTTTAGCACAGCAGAGAGGGCTTGGCAGTAGGGAAATTAATGTGGTTCAGGGACTGTGAGACAGACTAATTGTACCCATGTGGGGATTCGAACCCGGGTCTTCGGCGTGACGAGCCAACGCTTTAACCACTAGACTACCCCACAGCGTATATTTGAGAAAGTGTTTATACAAGTACAACATCTGTGTAAATGACTACAACTAAGTAAATCCTACTCCATCTTTGGAATTTCTACCAAGAGATATTATATCGTGGCAGCAATATCTAGAATTAGGACAAAATTCTGTAAGCGTTTGCTTGGAGCAAGACTATATTTGTCTCTGAGAATATTTTTTTTATATAATTTTTTAAAAACAAAGAACTCCTCCTATATTGAACAAGTGCCCCAATGAGGTGTTTGATTCGGAACCGTAAAAATCTAAATCTGCGTTACAGTAAGGCTGGGCAGAACAGAAAAAGGATGGTTCAGGCACTGTGAGACAGACCAAGGCGATGTCGAAAATGCGTTAACACTAGAAAATGTCTCTCACTAGCTGTAACAAAAAATCAAACGTTGTCACAATACGCCCTCGGAGTTATTTCACAATATTATATGCTCCTTGCATACCAAATAGTATCGCCATGATAGATGAAGAAATGACCGAGTAATAGGCAAAAATCTCATTTTCAATATGGCTGGCGTGGCGGGCATGTTTGACTTGGGATCGGAGTTTTCTAGAGACATTTAGAGTCATCATGGATGGAATCATTTGTACAAAGTTTCATTTTCATGAGGCTGCTAGTTGTCCAAATTTGCAAAATGTGTACAGTGACGAAGGACAAAGCGAAACGACAAAAGCTTGAGTCAGGTGAGCTAAATATTTTCGTTGAAAATAGTTCTTTTTATCAACATAAATATTAGTGTACAAACATCAGATACGACTACAATATAATCTCTGTTAGGTGTGAGTGAGCCAGTGATCAACAGCATGAGCATCGATTTGCGCAATTGGGAACCGATGACATGTGTCAACCAAGTCAGCGAGCCTGACCACCCGATCCCGTTAGTCGCCTCACAAGCATGGGTTACTGAAGATCAATTCTAACCCGGACCTTCACAGGTATCTCTGTTAGGAAATGGCAGCGGATCATGTGTGCATTCAGAACCTGGAGTACCAGGCAAGGTAACAACAAATACCACCTTATACCGTCTTTGGTACAACACGACCTGGGATCGAACCTCCAACAATCCGCTCTGCGAGCACATGCTCTCTCTGCCAGACCTCGGAGCGGTCAAACGTGTAACTAGTCCGATAATACTGATTGATTTATTCCGACGTTCCACGGTACAGGTCATGTAATAATAACGGGGTACAGCGTTGGTGGGGTAGCCGTGTGGTTAATGCGTTCGCTCGTCACGCCGAAGACCTGGGTTCGATTCCACACATAGGTACAATATGTGAATCCCAATTCTGGGGTCCCCTGCTGGAATATGCTCCCAACGATATCGCGGAATATTGCTAATGGCGGCGTAAAACCAAACTCACTCACTAACTCATTATAATAAGCGCCCAGTTTTTTTCCACAGCACATATATAGTGGGAAATACCTTACAATATTTCTAGAAATTTACTATCCGGTGTTCATGTGTATGGTCATAATAACATAACAAATAAATTAAAATTTATTCGAAAACCGTCAAGCTTGTATGATGAAATAATATGTAGTGGTCAAGAGGCGTTATTGATATAATAACATAACGGAGAGCGGAAATAAATTAAAATTGATGGCGCTCGAAAACCAACAAGGACTGGTCGGCTCGGAGTCAGTATAATGTGTCTGAGTGTCATGATGCGGCAAAATAATATAGCTTCAGTTTAGTAGTGATATATTATCAAGAGGCGTTATTGATATCCGACGGTGTATATACATGGATATGTAAATGATATTTTAAGGTTATGATAACCTTATTTCCCAATTTAGATGGCATCAATAAAGAAGAATGGTCCATCATGATACAGTCTTGCACTTGACAGGTGTAGTGTTGTTTACATACATTCCTATATGTTCAATATTATTTATACATTAACGTTGTTGGTCATGTTAACAGAGATGCGCTGGAATCTCATTTCCAAATGCGGCCATTTTGAATTATTTTCGGTGGACCCAAAGCTTAAACTATTTAGAATATCATAACATCGTTTCATGCTTTTTCAAATTACATATTTTTCACGGAAAGCAAAAATGACTTTATAGCTAGTCCCAAGATATTGTTCACAATCTTCATAATTTGCGTCTGAAAATTGGGTTCAGTTCAAATGAAGAATTAACATATTGTTTTAATATAAGGAATTTGGTCCTCTGACCCGGACATTATAATAAACATGTGTTTATGTGTTTATATAACACAATCAAATAGTGATGCGACAAAGACGTTCGTGAAATAATGTACTAACCTGTCAGGTTGAAACCCTACAGCCTCGCTTCCACACCCGCCCGTTCTGAGCTTCACACCCGACCGTTGAGGCTTACTAACGTATCACGTGAATATTGTACTTGGAGGTACACGTGGTGGGTCAAATGTCCGTCACTGATGGTTCAAATAAAGAAGTGGACATGCAATAATATTGACTGGCTGAGTTTGTTTGCCGAACAAGGCGTCCCTGGAATCCGACTCTTATGAAAACAAGGTCAAATTACAAATCTGCTCCCCCACCATCCCCAACCCCCTCAACGACCCAAACTGCAACCCCAACCACTTCTGAGTGTGTGCCTGGATACTGAATAGATCTAGTTGGACGTTACATGGTGTTAAAGGTACTGTGGAACCCTTTATAACGGACATATATAGAGCCCTTCAATTTCAGTCGCTTCTTGTGAATTTGGATGTTGACAGTGTGTGAAATATGTAAATATAGGAGATAACAGACTGTGAGGAGCATTGGTTCGTCATGTTTGAATTATGTTATTAACACTATGTTATGCGGGGTAGTTTTGTGATCAAAGCCTCAACTCGTCACGCTTATCACTACTGATGTGTTCCTCACGACAGAGACCATAGCAAGGCATTCATCGTGTGTCCCGTCATGATTTGGCTGGATTGTTGCTGGAGCGGCGCTCTCACTCACTCACTCACCATGGTGAGCATTAATTTCACTCAATGTTTGAAGACAATTTTGCTGCAGTGGACAGACAATATTGCATTCAGCAATATTTCAGCTCTATGGCGGCGGTCTGTAAATAATCGAGTCTGGACCAGACAATCCAGTGATCAATAGCATGAGCATCGATCTATACAATTGGCATACAATGACATGTGTCAACCAAGTCAGCGAGCCTGACCCCCGATCCCGTTAGTCGCCTCTTACGACAAGCATGGGATACTGAAGATCAATTCTAACCCGGACCTTCTGTGTCTGAGAAGTATCCTTGTTAAACCTGCGGAATGGCAACTCATTCAGTCTACACTGTAAAGGTGGCATTAGTCCGGGCTAATAAAAACACACACACATTCATACACGCACGTACACACGCACGTCCGCACGCACTCACGTACACACACTCACTGGCAGGATTATTGTTGAAAGTGGCGTAAACTCACTCAACTCTCTGAATCACTGACAGTTGTGAACACTGTAAAAAACGTAAGCAGGGTTTCGAGGAAATCTCGCGAGACAGGTAACATCACCTTTGTGTCTGGATGGCCGACATTAACATTGACGTGCCGTACTTAAAGCAATATTCAACATTGGAAACAGGACAGTTCGGATGCATACAACTTCCCTCGGGTCCAATCGGCTTATTCCTGTCAACGTTTAAAGCCTCGGACGGCAATTGAGTATTGATATTACATACTTCCACCGTAATCTATGGATCCTATTCTTCCGCATCAAGTTCGTTTTTGAACAGCTGAATTTACACAAATCAGTAAAAATCTATGCATGAGCTTGGTGCTGCGTCAAGCAGTTGCCATCAAAGCAATTTCCGAGATGACCTTTAAGGGACGAGCACAGCATAAAGAAGACATTGTATATGTGTGCATGTGGTGAGTCATGTCGTGGGCATCCTTCCATGTGGTGTAAGACAGTGTGTCATGTCGTGGGCATCCTTCCATGTGGTGTAAGACAGTGTGCCATGTCGTGGGCATCCTGCCATGTGGTGTAATACAGTGTGTCATGTCGTGGGCATCCTGCCATGTGGTGTAATACGGTGTGTCATGTCGTGGGCATCCTGCCATGTGGTGTAATACGGTGTGTCATGTCGTGGGCATCCTGCCATGTGGTGTAATACAGTGTGTCATGTCGTGGGCATCCTGCCATGTGGTGTAATACGGTGTGTCATGTCGTGGGCATCCTGCCATGTGGTGTAATACAGTGTGTCATGTCGTGGGCATCCTGCCATGTGGTGTAATACAGTGTGTCATGTCGTGGGCATCCTGCCATGTGGTGTAATACAGTGTGTCATGTCGTGGGCATCCTGCCATGTGGTGTAATACAGTGTGTCATGTCATGGGCATCCTGCCATGTGGTGTAATACAGTGTGTCATGTCGTGGGCATCCTGCCATGTGGTGTAATACAGTGTGTCATGTCATGGGCATCCTGCCATGTGGTGTAATACAGTGTGTCATGTCATGGGCATCCTTCCATGTGGTGTAATACAGTGTGTCATGTCGTGGGCATCCTGCCATGTGGTGTAATACAGTGTGGCATGTCGTGGGCATCCTGCCATGTGGTGTAATACGGTGTGTCATGTCGTGGGCATCCTGCCATGTGGTGTAATACAGTGTGTCATGTCATGGGCATCCTTCCATGTGGTGTAAGACAGTGTGCCATGTCGTGGGCATCCTGCCATGTGGTGTAATACAGTGTGTCATGTCGTGGGCATCCTGCCATGTGGTGTAATACAGTGTGTCATGTCGTGGGCATCCTGCCATGTGGTGTAATACAGTGTGTCATGTCGTGGGCATCCTGCCATGTGGTGTAATACGGTGTGTCATGTCGTGGGCATCCTGCCATGTGGTGTAATACAGTGTGTCATGTCGTGGGCATCCTGCCATGTGGTGTAATACAGTGTGTCATGTCGTGGGCATCCTGCCATGTGGTGTAATACGGTGTGTCATGTCGTGGGCATCCTGCCATGTGGTGTAATACAGTGTGTCATGTCGTGGGCATCCTGCCATGTGGTGTAATACAGTGTGTCATGTCGTGGGCATCCTGCCATGTGGTGTAATACGGTGTGTCATGTCGTGGGCATCCTGCCATGTGGTGTAATACAGTGTGTCATGTCGTGGGCATCCTGCCATGTGGTGTAATACAGTGTGTCATGTCGTGGGCATCCTGCCATGTGGTGTAATACAGTGTGTCATGTCATGGGCATCCTGCCATGTGGTGTAATACAGTGTGTCATGTCATGGGCATCCTGCCATGTGGTGTAATACAGTGTGTCATGTCGTGGGCATCCTGCCATGTGGTGTAATACAGTGTGTCATGTCGTGGGAGAGAGAGAGAGAGAGAGAGAGAGAGAGAGAGAGAGAGAGAGAGAGAGAGAGAGAGAGAGAGAGAGAGAGAGAGAGAGAGAGAGAGAGAGAGAGAGAGAGAGAGAGAGAGAGAGAGCGACTCAGCATGGGTTAAAAATTTACAAATGTGAAGAAATACGATCAATACGCAAAACCGTTTTTTTGTATAAAAAAACCCCAAAACATTTTGAGACTTTATTACAGAACTTAGGGAATTACAATGCATCTTTTCCTACGGATCTAATGTAAGAGATCCAGAGTAATTGACATTAATTCCCAAGGGAAAGATAAGCAGCAGCTCCGAGTCTCGAGCTCCTTACTCTCATTCCTACCTGTACTCTTAAAATAAGTAGGGGAACTTCATTTTCAATTTACGATTGAAAAAAATGGGAGTCAGGTATATCGGAGTCAATCGATTTTGATATGATGATAATGAATGTTTTGAGAGTGCATTAACACTTGCACTTCTTTATGACAATCGTTGTTTGTACAGTGCATGAGGTGAAATTTGCATGTGTACGATTTTCATTTTCAAACAAAAAGGAAACCGTCTAGAAACAAACAATAATGCAAGATGATTGTCAAAATTAACGGTCTACGCTGAGTTATCGACCTTCCTGAAACCGTCAAAATCAAGAATGACACCCTATTTATTTAATCTGTTCAGAAGGGGCAAGGCAATTTGCTTGAAAAGAAATAGTTCATTCTTAATCCTTTATATCTGAGAAAAGAACAACAGTACGCCACGCAAGAGAAAAGCAGCCCCATGAATTGTGGTAAGCATACCAAACACTTTGCAAACGTTACTGGGCTAAAACACTCACCCAAACAATCATGCGGTCAAAATACGAGTTGGATATCCGTATCAAATGCACATTAACCCTTACAGTCTCATCAGTGTCCTCTAAGTTCACGCGAACTTTTTGCTTTCATGCACGAGTGTTCTGTGGAGTGAAAATGTCCGTGAAATTGGAGGTTTTGAACATATTTCTTTGGATCACACCGTTTTATTCACACCGTTTTCCAGTAATGAAAAAGGACGACACCTTGTCACCTTATCAGGTAATGTTACGTAACGAGATCCATTGCGTAAAAATACTGGAGCCGAGGCCGGCATTTTTTAAAGATTAGACACCTACGAGGATATTCGCCTGGATGACGTTCCCTGTTGCCGTTGGACGTGATGATATTTACATGTCTGGTATACGGATCTTAATAAACTCCTTGGGCCATAAACAAGGATTTGTCAGTCGCTTGCACGTTGTAAATACCTGGGGATGGGGATAATAAATACTGAGACGTAACAACGTACCCGTCAACGTATGACATGCGACATACCGACGGAGTCATTCTGGAGCGTACCAGACAAAGTCGTATACATATAGATTGTGGTGGGTTGTTAGAAAAGGCGTTCCACTTCGTTCGAAAATATTGTCGCATGCGTTCAGATTACGTTTATCATTATACATTATATGAAACTACATGCGTTAACTTATCTTGCGTTTGTGACGTTTAGTGAGTGAGTTTAGTTTAACGCGGCTTTTAGGAATATTCCAGCAATATCATGGCGGGGGGACACTATTTCTTGTGTCGAGATAACAAGAATAGTTTCGAACATGAACAAGTTAATGTCAGACATGCATGCCACTACTTTAAAATGGATTGATGGACTGAGATGGAATATTCATCAAGTTAGTTAGTTATTCAGAATCCGAATACAGAATGTTTCGACGTCTAGAGCCACAACCAATGAAAAGGCGAGTTATATATAGAAAATCGTGTGTGGGTGAGTGACTTTAGTGTTAAGCCGCTTTTAGCAATATTCCAGCAATACCACGGCAGGGAACACCAGAAATGGGCTTCACATATTGTACCCATGTGAGGAATCGAACCCGGGTTTCGGCGTGACGAGCGAATGCCCTTACAACTAGGCTACCCCACCGCCCCTGTGGCGTTTAGTATTTGAGAACAAGGATGCCATCGATAGTAATGACTTGGTGCCCTCCCACAAAAAGCAGGACTGACTGACTGACTGAGTTTAGTTTTACGCCGCTTTTAGCAATATTCCAGCAACATCACAGCGGGGGACACCAGAAATGGGCTTAACACATTGAGCCCATGTGGGGAATCGAACCCGGGTCTTCGGCGTGACGAGCCAACGCTTTAACCACTCGGCTACCCCACCGACCCACAAAAAGCAGGAAGATGGATGGAGCATATCATCTTTACATGGAAGACCTACATGATGACAAGTTTCAAGGGCACAGTTTTCCCACGTTCTATCGGAAATTCAAGCCACAATCTCAAGACAAGATGCTAGGCTTCCAAAAGCAAATTCTGCCGGAGAACGACTTGACAATATGTGTCCGTTAAACACTAGTATTTATTTTAATATATACATTGGGGATAGCACTATCTGTTACAGTACCGATTCAAGCTCTATTTGTGGTACAAGAGCACACAAAGTACTCTGTACTTTTACAGATAGTGAAAAAATGGAACGTGGTTACATTTGGGATAAAGGCATATCATTCTAATTAGTATTTCTTGAAACAAAAGACATAGGTACAGATATAATTTACACCATTTGTCGATGTATTAACAAAACGCAAACTCAAAGGTCAGATCATCAGCATCTTTGTAAAACGAACGACGAGCAACATAATTCAAATTAACTAGC
The DNA here is from genome assembly GCF_003918875.1 of Haliotis rubra. Lineage (NCBI taxonomy): Eukaryota > Metazoa > Mollusca > Gastropoda > Lepetellida > Haliotidae > Haliotis > Haliotis rubra. The sequence continues at coordinate 845,286 of NW_025767081.1, forward strand.
ATCTTGGACAGTCTTGTCTCATGATTTAGCAATGAGAATAGCCGAGGTTCCATAATTAGGTGGGGTTGAAGAGCAAGACATTTTGTTCCTTGTAATCCTGGAAAATACCATTCCTCGGTGTCCAAATTATGACGTCATCAAGGAAATTACCATGCGTTCTCAAATTCGATGCGTCAAAAACACGCGTACGCAAAAACATTTCAAAACATTGGATCGCAATTCATCCATTAATTCTACTGTACAATTGAAAAGACTACAGGCCTCGTTATATTTGACGCAACGCAAACAAATGGAATGGATGTAATGGAAAGCCCGGCTCACCGAGGTCGGGGCCAAATGCTGGACATTTGGAAGTAGTATTACCTATCACTCTCCTACCCAGAGTTCCATGCGGCAAGCCAGCATAGTATCTCTGCCACAGGCCAGAAAAATGTGACGATTCGTCACATCTTGCAATGTCCATTCAATATAATGTACAGATTTCTTTAACTCTTTTATTTATGACGAGTCTACACATCTAACTAAACATCTTTAAAAGAATGGTTTAGTTTCACTGAGAAAATACCCAAAAACATGTAACACTATTTCGATTTGCGTAGCGATCCTTTGTTTACATAGGTTGTAGGGCTCCACGTGCTGTCATTGAAGCTGATGGAGAGCAAACGATGCAGCCAGTTTAATATCTAAATATGTACTGTCATAGACCTTACTGTCGCAGTTGTGGAAGAATATATATGTAACAATGTAAATCATTATGAAGAGAGCGCCGAAAAGCTTTCGTGAGTCCAGTCTCTTCTTATTATGAATATGCGCGTTTGATTACAAACAAGAGAAAAGTCCGGTCACGTGATATGCAAATTAGCCTGTGGCAGTGATGTTATGTTATGTCATCGCTGTGCCGGAGTGTGATTACCTATGTGACAGCAAGCACCTGGGCCATGTTTCAGCAAGCCCGACCTCATGAAGTAAAGATATATACAATCAGCTGTCAAGTTCGAGTTTACATCTCACAATATTTACTCTTCAAATTCCCTTATCAAATACAGCACCAGAGGTGGAAATGAATTATGTATGAATCTTTCATAGACAAATCCCGCATCAACATCGTTCAAAATGTGTTTAGTTATGTATGTTTTATGCACTTTTATAGAGAGATTCTGATATGAAATTTACGACTGTTTACAGCGGAGCCAAGGACTGCCGTCGTCGTAGTGAGACTGTTAATTTGAATCGCCGGCGGTTATTCTCGTTTGTATTGGGTTGTGGTATGTGAGAGAAGGTGCTAAATCACGCTGACGGAGATTCCTGTCACCCATATGTGTTATATCATGTTGTACTCATGTCATGCAGGATTAGGAGAGTCCATGTGGAAGGGGAGTGGTGTCATGTAGGAATTAAAGAGTCACGTTCCGTAGGAGGAGGAGAATTTTGTCATATAGGAGGAGAATTATGTCATATAAAAGGAGGATTTCATGTCATATAGTCATACAGGTGAGGTGAGGTCGAAAGGGTTTAACGTCGTGCTTGAGAATATTTCGCTCATATGACGACGTGCATGCGTGTGTATGTGTGGCTGCTTGCACTAGCCAAGACTTAAGCTGGTTTTATAGTGCTAGCTCACTGAGATACCATGCCGCAGCTAAGCATGAATACACCACTCAGATCAGTCCTTGTTGTACCCATTAATGCCGAGCGCCAGGCAGGGACCAACAAGTACCATATTTTAACGTCTTTTGGTATGACGAGGCGAGAATTATGTGAAATTGGAGGAGAATTCCGTCACATAGGAGGAGAATCACGTTTGTAGGAGGAGGATTGTCATATAATAGGAGAATAATGCCCTGTTGGAGGAGAATCATGTTTGTAGGAGAAGGATTGTGATATAGGAGGAGAATCAAGTCATATAGGAGGAGCATCACGCCCTGTGGGAGGTGAAGAATCATGTCAAATAGGAGAATTCTGTCACATAGAAGGAGGGAAATCATTTTTGTAATAGGAGGAGTGTCATATAATAGGATGTCCTGTAAATTATGTCCTGTTGGAGGAGAATCATGTCATATTAGAGAATCGTGCAATGTGAGAAGAGGAGGACCATGTCCTGTAGAAGGAGGAGGACCATGTCCTGTGGAAGGAGGAGGACCATGTCCTGTAAAAGGAGGAGAATCATGTGATGTGGAAAGAGGAGGACCATGCCCTGTAGAAGGAGGAGAAACATGCCCTGTAGAAGGAGGACCATGTCCTGTAGAAAGAGGAGGACCATGTCCTGTGGAAGGAGGAGGACCATGTCCTGTAGAAGGAGGAGGACCATGTCCTGTAGGAGGAGGAGGACCATGTCCTGTAGAAGGAGGAGGACCATGTCCTGTAGAAGGAGGAGGACCATGTCCTGTAGGAGGAGGAGGGAGGAGGAGGAGGACCATGTCCTGGAGGAGGACCAGGAGGAGGACCATGTCCTGTAGGAGGAGGAGGACCATGTCCTGTAGGAGGAGGAGGACCATGTCCTGTAGAAGGAGGAGGACCATGTCCTGTAGAAGGAGGAGGACCATGTCCTGTGGAAGGAGGAGGACCATGTCCTGTAGAAGGAGGAGGACCATGTCCTGTAGGAGGATGTCCTGTAGGAGGAGGAGAATCATGTCCTGTAGAAGGAGGAGGACCATGTCCTGTAGAAGGAGGAGGACCATGTCCTGTAGGAGGAGGAGGACCATGTCCTGTAGAAGGAGGAGGACCATGTCCTGTAGGAGGAGGACCATGTCCTGTAAGAATCATGTCCTGTAGAAGGAGGAGGACCATGTCCTGTAGGAGGAGGAGGACCATGTCCTGTAGAAGGAGGAGGACCATGTCCTGTAAGAATCATGTCCTGTAGAAGGAGGAGGACCATGTCCTGTAGAAGGGGGAGAATCATGTCCTGTAGGAGGAGGACCATGTCCTTTAAGAATCATGTCCTTTAGAAGGAGGAGGACCATGTCCTGTAGAAGGAGGAGAATCATGTCCTGTAGAAGGATGGGAATCATGACCTGTAGAAGGAGGACCATCTCCTGTAGAAGGAGGACTATGTCCTGTAGAGGGAGGAGGACCATGTCCTGTAGAAGGAGGAGGACCATGTCCTGTAGAAGGAGGAGGATCATGTCCTGTAGAAGGACGAGAATCATGTCCTGTAGAATCAAGTCCTTTAGAAGGAGGAACACCATGTCATGTGGAAGGAGGAGGACCATGTCCTGTAGAAGGAGAAGGACCATATCCTGTAGGAGGAGAATCATGTCCTGTAGAAGGAGGAGAATCATGTCCTGTAGAAGGAGAACCATGTCCTGTAGAAAGAAGGAGAATCATGTCCTGTAGAATCAAGTCCTTTAGAAGGAGGAACACCATGTCATGTGGAAGGAGGAGGACTATGTCCTGTAGAAGGAGGAGGACCATGTCCTGTAGAAGGAGGAGAATCATGTCCTGTAGAAGGAGGAGGACCATGTCCTGTAGGAGGAGGACCATGTCCTGTGGAAGGAGGAGGATCATGTCCTGTAGGAGGAGGAGGACCATGTCCTGTAGGAGGAGGAGGACCATGTCCTGTAGAAGGAGGAGGACCATGTCCTGAATGAGGAGAGTCCTGCCAGTTAGGAGAAGAGTAATGCCATCTAGGAGTAGGAGAGTCGTTCACCAAGAAACAGGAGTGTTCATGTCATTTAGGAGGAAGGTCGTGTCAACCTGGGAGGAGATCTTGTACTTCAGGAGAAGTATCATGAGTCTGTAACATCCTACATCTTAGACGGCATGTCATCATTATTGTAGCATGTCTTTTGTTTGTGTGTTGCACTCAGCATTATTCAAGCGGAATGGGACGGCAGTCTGTAAATAATCGAGTCTGGACCAGACGACCCAGTGATTGATATCATGAGCATCTACCTACGCAACTGGCATACCATGACATGTCTCAACTTGGTCAGCGAGCCTTAACACACGATCCCGTTAGTCACCTCGTACAGTATGCATGGGTTGCTGAAGACCAATTCTAACCCGGAACGTCACGGGTGGAGACAAGCATGGGTTGCTGAAGATCAATTCTAACCCGGAACATCACGGGTGGAGACAAGTATGGGTTGCAGAAGACCAATTCTAACCCGGAACATCACGGGTGGAGACAAGTATGGGTTGCTGAAGACCAATTCTAACCCGGATCGTCACGGGTTGAGACAAGCATGGGTTGCTGAAGACCAATTCTAACCCGGAACGTCACGGGTGGAGACACGTATGGGTTGCTGAAGACCAATTCTAACCCGGATCGTCGCGGGTGGAGACAAGCATGGGTTGCTGAAGACCATTTGTAACCCGGATCTTCACGGGTGGTGTATCTGCCCTGGAGATGATGAACAAGCATTGCTTGGGGGTCCTTGAATGGCATTTAGAAGCCATACACATAAAGGCAAAGACTTTTTGTGGATGTCAACTTCTTTACTGTGATGGACATGACATTTCGAAACGTCGTGTCCATAACAATAAAGAAGTTGACCTCCATAAAAAAGTTTTGCCTTTAAGCATTGCTTGCTTTACACCTCAAAGAACAAAGTAAAACGGGGATTGGCTGGCCACAATGAGTGGCCAGTTTGGTTAATTATCACTGAGCCTTAACTACGTGGGTCCTTTCAAAATAGGTAAATATCCTATTGACACCTCCAACTTATCTTGTAATCACATAATCTATAATCCCATATTCTTGTTTGAAGGTCGACTCATCACATCAAAATTAACCCTAATAATTACTGTGTATATTACACATAAAATGTAAGGCAAGGTGATTATTTCTGTCCACCAGCCGGATCGGAAAGATACGAAGCAAGGGTTACAGAATGTGTACACAACCTTAGTAATAAAGTCCTCGGATCTGACAGATTACAAGAACCATATGTCCCTCAGACTGATAGCGCCTAGTTCATCAACGCGCTTTAAGACCTTGCTATAATTACACACACACATGGGCAAAACACGGACACCATGTGGTTAGCAGAACAGTTGTCTCGATTGGCGCCAGAGCATATATACATGTATTTAATAAACCATTCAACCTAATTCCTCGCTCACCTCTTCGCAACTCTTGTAACCTATACTCACCCTTTTCAAGTCTTGGAGACTCGTAGGTGTCTCTATGGAGTTATCTTCAATAAATCGTATACATAACTTCACCGCAGAGACTGGAGGCGGTGGCACATGGTTCGTTAAAGACGTGTTATAAAATGACGTCGATCATTCATTCTGTCATTTCTCGGGGGAAAAATACAAAATTTGAATTTAAAGTTTTTTCCCGTCCAAGTTGATTCTGGATAAAAGACGTGTACTGAGCTTTGAAGTTAAACACAAATAACGGACCCCATGTAATAAGGATCTCTACAGTCTCGTAATTTCTGAGAGCTTACATAGTGATGAGTGTGGATTGTCACGCCGAGGGAATGAGAATAATACGGGGTGAATGTTTGTTATTTGCTGTGTGGGTAAGAGTGACGGGGTAACTGCTACCGTCTGACACTCTAGCTGTGGGGATGACTTGCTCTTCAACATAAAACCTCATGACATTTATTTGTACTCGCAAGCACACGCTGACCTAGGATTGGACACATGTTGGAATATACGTGCAAGCGCGAGTTAACGAGAGTGTGTCACACAGTGAGAGAAAGACGGAGGGGTGAATTTAAAGCAACCTACCTTGCTGAAGGCTTGAGACTGATCAGAACTTATGAACAACGTTGCTTCCGGAATATTCCAAACTGTTTACCAGATATTTTACGGGGAGGCAGACCCGACACGGACAGGCTTGGTGGGTAATGCCTCACCCTGGGATGTCCAACCTCTTCTTGAGGCAGTTTACTGCTACTAGTGAGAGATACCTTGCAGCGATGTCATAAATTGCTTCATAGGGTTATGTGATGAGTGTGATGGGGCAACGTTGATTGCCTTACAAGCTCATTGCGGTTAGTGGGTCAAGGAAGAGTCGAGTATTCTCTCACGTCTCTTATACTGTAGATCCGTGTCTGTTCTTAATAGCACAAATGTTTCAGGATAGGTTATTAGCCTTGTGGTTGAAGCGTTCGCCTCTTATGCCGTAGACCCGGGTTCGATTCTCCACATGGGCACAATGTGTGAAGCCCATTTCGGGTGTCCCCCGCCGTGATATTGCTGGAATATTGCTTAAGGCGTCGTAAAACAAAACTCGCTCACTCACTACCTTTGTGCTACATATTAACAGGGTTAATGATGAGATGAGGAGGACGATGAAGGTGATAATAATTAGCGCTTTTAACACTTTGAACAGACAGTATGTTGGTTATATCACGGCGTGCCAGTTTAATGTGGGAGGAAAGCCCGAAGTAATTCAGGTCACAGACGTTTATCACCTCGGTGGAACCAACGAGCAAGGGCATGGCGCTGAGATACCTGGGATAAACTCGGGCGAATCAGGATCGAACCCACGATCATAGTTGTCTTTGGTTGGTTGCATTTTTGTTTAACGCCGCACTCAGCAATATTCTAGCTATATGGCGGCGGTCTGTACGAGTCTGGTCTAAAATACCCAAAAATACTACCCTGCAGAGCGAATTCCGCAGCAAAAGTAACAACAACAACAACATGGCACTCAGGTTCCTTTCTCTAGGGAGTATACAATACTTGCAGTCAGATTGCATTCATATTCCAGTAACCCCCGAGTAATGATACATGTAGGTACTGTAGGGCTATCACGTTGAGTAGACTTGCGTCCCCGGCATCCAATATTCGTGGGTTCGAATCCAATGTTCGTCCGACAGATATTTATTTTATCAGTTCACTATAAGTACTCGTTGGTTTCACGAGTTGAAACGTTTACATTTGGGTTTCCAGTCTGACGCAATTAAGCTGACGCGCCTTAATATAACTACAGTGGAGTTCAAAGAGGCATTCACTCAACTCATTCACCAACGCATACACGTCCGGGTGTGACGTGGGGATTTACGCCTTGTGTTACCAGCGTCAAAACCACAACACACGCGCACGTCCCTGCTCGAACACATGACAAAACATGTTTTGAAGTTAATTATTCGAAGTTAGCAATTGCATTAAAATCACTCATGGCGAAGTATCCCTGACTTCGTTTAAACAACTTCTGTTATATCCGTCCGCAATATATACGAAGAGCGTTAAAAGCAAGAGCAAATTACCTTAAATATCGCCTCAGGGAGATTGAAGCTAAGTCATTCACGCCATTTTGTCTTATTTGTTTGTTATCTAACGTCACTTTACGCAATATTCCAGCTGTATGGCGACTGTCTGTAAATAATTTCGTATGTGAGTTGAGTTTTACTTCGCTTTTAGCAATATTCCGGCAATATCAGGGCTGGGGACACCAGAAATGGGCTTCACACAAAGTACCCATGGGGAATCGAACCCGGGCCTTCGGCGTGAGACCACCTACGTGGTGTACAGGTAAGAGCGTCCGCCTGGGGAGCGGAAGATCGCGGGTTCGATCCCCGGCCGTGTTACACCAAAAGACGTTAAAATATGGTACTTTTTGGTCCCTGCCTGGCGCTCGGCATCAATGGGTACAACAAAGACTGGTCGGCTTGGATTAGTGTGATGAGCGAACGCTTTAACCACTAGGCTACCCCACCGCTCGTAAATAACCTCCGACGACGTATGAGTTACGATCTCCCTGTCGGACTACACGCTACGTGAACCTCGACCCCGAGACGTAGCAGATGGTGCTCTGAGACGTCACGACCAGCACAGGTTGTCGGGGTTCAAGTATGAGCCTGCCTCCCCACGGGCATCCGGAATACAAATTCATCTTTTTCTTACCACACTTGGATTTATGAACGTGTTAACAGGACGACAATTTTTAATAAACAGGATACTCTGTGTATACAGTGAACCACTGCTTGAGTGATTTAGTGCCCAACCCTGGTGTAATATATACACAATGGCATTTATAAAGCGGTCAGATGTAGCACACGTTATATTTGGGATTACACTTTCTCAGTAACAGGGCGGTGGGGTAGCCTAGTGGTTAAAGCGTTCGCTCGTCTCGCCGAAGAACCACGTGGGGACAATGTGTGAAGCCTGTTATGGCCAAAATTATGAGTTGGAATTATTTTTATGTCAAAACTTTAATTTTTGTGCGAAACTAAATTAGTCTACATTTGGGACAGTTAACTATGAGTTGACACAGGACTAGAGATGTGAGCACATGGTCAGAGGGACTCCATTTAATGGTGTTAGGTGTGGACTTGGATTTGGAGTGTTGGCTCTATATGTTTACGGATTTGAGGACCTGCATCATCATATATATTGATGTCAATCATTCAAAGACTGATGAAGAAAAACAGTCAAGTCAACTGTATTGAAGGTATTGGAATTTTTTGTTGAAGAAGGGCATGACATGTGACTTTGAAGTTGATTTGAATCTGAACTGAGTATAGACTTGTTAAGAACTGAGCAAAGGATTTGGAAACTACAAAGCCCATTGTGCTAGAAGCGTCGTAAAACGAAACTCACTCACTTCGTCAGTTAAGTACACATTCTAGTATTTTTGTTGTGTTACCTGCGTTTGTTGTGTTACCTGCGTTTGTTGTGTTACCTGCGTTTGTTGTTACCTGCGGTTGTTGGTTACCTGCGTTTGTTGGTTACCTGCGTTCGTTGGTTACCTGCGTTTGTTGTGTTACCTGCGTTTGTTGTTACCTGCGTTTGTTGTTACCTGCGTTTGTTGGTTACCTGCGTTTGTTGTGTTACCTGCGTTTGTTGTGTTACCTGCGTTTGTTGTGTTACCTGCGTTTGTTTGTTACCTGTGTTGTGTTACCTGCGTTGGTTACCTGCGTTTGTTGTGTTACCTGCGTTTGTTGTTTGTTGTGTTACCTGCGTTTGTTGTGTTACCTGTGTTTGTTGTGTTACCTGCGTTTGTTGTGTTACCTGTGTTTGTTGTGTTACCTGCGTTGGTTACCTGCGTTTGTTGTGTTACCTGCGTTGGTTACCTGCGTTTGTTGTGTTACCTGCGTTTGTTGTGATACCTGCGTCTGCGTTTGTTGTGTTACCTGCGTTTGTTGTGTTACCTGCGTTTGTTGTGTTACCTGTGTTTGTTGTGCGCTTGTATTTGTCCTTATTCACGTTTTCTAGTGCCAGCCTATTGAGCTACTAAGCCACAAGGAAACATGGATACCCAGCTACATTACATTGATGCCGTGCCGGATTGTGGTATGATGATCATTTGGTATGATGCGACCAATGGATCTAAACACTCCGTCCACCAGACCTCTGAAGCGGTTCGTCAGGCGCGTATAGTACATATAAATGTGTTGTTTCATTTGCGTCACTACACATCTTACTACACTTCCTTTATATCGTAGCGAGGGGGTAGCCGAGTGGTTAAAGCGTTCGCTCGTCATCCCAAAGACCCGGGTTCGTTTCCCCACATGGCTACAATGTGTGAAGCCCATTTCTGATATTGCTAAAACCGGCGTAAAACTAAATTCACTCACTCACTCCTTTTATATCATTTCAATGTTTTTGTTGGGGAACTAGCTCCGCTCGAGTGAGTCAGTGAGTGAGTACGTTCAGTCTTACGCCGCCTTTAGCAATATTCCAGCAATATCGCCGCAGGGTCACCAGAAATGGGCTTTAAACATTGTACCCATGTGGGGAATCGAACCCGGGTCTTTGGTGTGACGAGCGAACGCTTTAACCACTATGCTTTCCCAACGCTCCAGCTCAGCTCGACATGAAGACGAAGCCTGCCTGGTATCTTACACTTACATTGTGCGATATATCAGATGTTCATGTAACCAGGAGCGGAATGCACAACTCGTGATAGACTACCCACTCAATAAAAGGACTCTTTTGACGATAGCAAAAGTCGAAAATTAGTAAATATATATTGATTATCTATAAGATTATTTCACACTGGAGTATTGGGGACATTAAATACAACAGTTGTCAAGTAATGTTTGTTTTAAACACACTATTTTGAAACTCAAAGTAATGCTTCGAAATCCCGAAAATGTAGTTAAGATATACGTTATAGTGAAAGGATAGTCCAACACCTTGGTTATTCTTAATCAGGAGAGATAAAGATATATTTCCGCTTCCTGACTGTAGTGGAGACCAATTTGGTGATAAAAGCCTAATAATAGTCTAGTCATTCTACGGCCAATAAGGCTGAACCTTCAACAAATTGCAACAAACGCAAACTTTTGTCTTTTGAACTCTAGAAAGGTTGCCTAAGAACATATAAAAAGTACAGTTAAGTGTATGAACAGAATATTTATTTTTCACAGTTAATGACATATGGATTGTCTATTTTAGTTATGCATGTGACTATATATACAGTATTTCCTCTAATAAGCGCCGGAGTCTCTAATTAGTCCCGGTCTCAAATAAGCGCCGGAGTCTCTAATAAGCGCCGGTCTCTAATAAGGGCCGGATTCGCTAACAAGCGCCGGAGTCTCTAATAAGCGCCGGAGTCTCTAATAAGCGCCGGTTTCCAATAAGCGCTGGGTCTCCAAACAAGAGCCGGAGTCTCTAATAAGCGCCGGGTCTCCAATATAAGCGCCGGAGACTCTAATAAGCGCCGGTCTCCATTAAGGGCCGGAGTCTCTAATAAGCGCCGGTCTCCAATAAGGGCCGGAGTCTATAATAAGCACCGGAGTCTCTAATAAGCGCCGGAGTCTCGAATAAGCGCCGGTTTCCAATAAGCGCCGGGTCTCCAATAAGCGCAGGGTCTCCAATAAGCGCCGGGTCTCCAATATAAGCGCCGGAGTATCCAATATAAGAAGCGCCAGTCTCTAATAAGCGCCGGGACTCCAATAAGTGCCGGGTCTCTAATCAATGTGCGTTTACAATGGAGTCAGATAAAATACCAATGGAGAATCTATAATTAGGGCCGTTGAAACTTTAAGTCTCCAATAAGCGCCGGTTCTGAAAGTCCGTTGGAAAAATAAGCGCAGGGCGCTTGGGACTCAAGACCAAATAAGCGCCGGTCTCCAATAAGCGCCGGAGTCTCTAATTAAGCGCCCGGTCTCCAATAAGCGCCGGAGTCTCTAATTAGCCCCGGTCTCCATTAAGGGCAGGAGTCTCTCATAAGCGCCGGAGTCTCTAATAAGCGCCGGGTCTCCATTAAGGGCCGGAGTCTCTAATAAGCGCCGGGGTCTCTAATAAGCGCCGGTTTCAAAAAAGCGCTGGGTCTCTAATAAGCGCCGGTTTCCAATAAGGGCCGGAGTCTCTAATAAGCGCCAGAGTCTCTAATAAGCGCCGGTCTCCAATAAGCGCCAGAGTCTCTAATAAGCGCCGGAGTCTCCAATAAGCGCCGGTCTCCAATAAGCGCCGGGTCTCCAATAAGCGCCGGAGTCTCCAATAAGCGCCGGAGTCTCCAATAAGGGCCGGAGTCTCTAATAAGCGCCGGAGTCTCGAATAAGCGCCGGTTTCCAATAAGCGCCGGGTCTCCAATAAGCGCCGGGTCTCCAATAAGCGCCGGGTCTCCAATAAGCGCCGGGTCTCCAATATAAGCGCCGGAGTATCCAATATAATAAGCGCCGGTCTCCAATAAGCGCCGGGACTCCAATAAGTGCCGGGTCTCTAATCAGCGCCGGGTGTGCCACATGTTTACAATGGAGTTTTCAGATAAAATACCAATGGAGAATCTATAATTATTTCAGTTGAAACTTTAAGCGCCTCCAATAAGCTCCGTTGGAAAAAATAAGCGCCAGGGCGCTTGTTAGAGGAAATACGGTAACACCAAGGCCAAATAAGCGCCGGTCTCCAATAAGGGCCGGAGTCTCATATAAGCGCCGGTCTCCATTAAGGGCCGGAGTCTCTAATAAGCGCCGGTCTCCAATAAGCGCCGGAGACTCTAATTAGCCCTGGTCTCCAATAAGCGCCGGAGTCTCTAATTAGCCCCGGTCTCCAATAAGCGCCGGAGACTCTAATAAGCGCCGGTCTCCATTAAGGGCCGGAGTCTCTAATAAGCGCCGGTCTCCAATAAGCGCCGGAGACTCTAATAAGCGCCGGTCTCCAATAAGGCCCGAGTCTCTAATAAGCGCCGGTCTCCAATAAGCGCCGGAGTCTCTAATAAGCGCCGGTCTCCAATAAGCGCGTGGTCTCCAATAAGCGCCGGAGTCTCTAATAAGCGCCGGAGTCTCTAATAAGCGCCGGAGTCTCTAATAAGCGCCGGTCTCCAATAAGCGCCGGAGTCTCTAATAAGCGCCGGAGTCTCTAACAAGCGCCGGTCTCCAATAAGCGCCGGAGTCTCTAATAAGCGCCGGTCTCCAATAAGCGCCGGAGTCTCTAATAAGCGCCGGGGTCTCTAATAAGCGCCGGTCTCCAATAAGCGCCGGAGTCTCTAATAAGCGCCGGTCTCCAATAAGCGCCGGAGTCTCTAATAAGCGCCGGAGTCTCTAATAAGCGCCGGTCTCCAATAAGCGCCGGAGTCTCTAATAAGCGCCGGTTTCCAATAAGCGCCGGTCTCTAATAAGCGCCGGAGTCTCCAATAAGCGCCGGGTCTCCAATATGTTTACAATGGAGTTTTCAGATAAAATACCAATGGAGAATCTATAATTATTTCCGTTGAAACTTCAAGCGCCTCCAATAAGAACCGGTTCTGAAAGTCCGTTGGAAAAAATAAGTGCCAGGGCGCTTGTTAGAGGAAATACGGTAACATCAAGACCAAAGGGTGTTGACAGATGGTAAAATATATAATTACGAATGTTAAAGAAGAGTGCCGGTCGAGTTCTTCAAAGGTTACACATCATTTCGCCCCAAACCTACGTCCGTGAGCTTTCAACTACATCATTCGATGTGTGTGATGTTCACGGAATACAAATGTTTAGAAACAAGACCATCTATAGAAGTCGATATTTAAACGATAATCAATGCAATTTTCCAAAATGACGTCATTCTTATGTGTTCGGGTTTTACATGTGTTCCGTCGTATACATGTATGCATGAAATGTACCGTACATTACTGTTTTTGTAGCTCAGTTCTACAAATATGAATTTTGGAACAAAAACTGCGTATTTCTCTTCAACAGACACAAAAATTACGATAAGCTTAAAAGGTCCTAAATCGTTTCAAACATTCTATATTTTCAAATCTGTGTACATTCACAGCGTCCATTTCTCACAGCCATGTTTGATGTCGCGACATGTAAAAAGAATTAAGATAAGCTGAAAAGTCATATATCGTTTCAAGCATTCTTTATTTTCAAATCTCTATAAATTCACAACGTAAATGTCTCACACCCATGTTTGATGTTGCGACATGTTATAGACGTGTGTTGATACGATAGGAATTAACTATAAAACGCAAAATAACGCTTGCTATAATCCGACATTCCATGGTAATGAAATAACCATATACATTGGATCACAAGCAAGTTTTTAGCGTGTAACATATATTTCAACTTTGAACAGTATATTAAGGGCTATTCCTTAGAACAGTGCCATAGCAACCGATTCAGGACAACCATTGTCCAAATAATTCCAAAGACCAAAAACAAAGTCTAACCAAAAATGTCTTAAGACAACATTGCACTATGGCAAGGCGAGAGATGCGATCCAGGCAGCTAGCATTAGCCACTGAAGCGTGAGCCTTTGTTTAAGGGCTATAGTCTATATCTACAATGCGACACGATTTAGTCAAGGCAAGTCAAGTCAAAGTTTATTCGTTTTTAAAACATTAAAACATTTTCCAGTAATACCATTATCAACCATTCTTCGCCAAAGGCCACAGCGCCAAGACATGTATAACTTAATTGCAATTATGTATATGACACTTATCTCCATCCTTAATCCTCATCACCAAGATGATTAATCTGTTAGCCAACCCGTGCCACTCTGTCACTTTGATTAATTACTGTGCGTGAGGGGTGGTGATACTACCCAATTTTGAAGTTTAGAACATCTAACCATAAATTACCAATTGAGACAGGCCGATGGTTGGGCATTCCACATGAAGACAGACAATGTCCACTTTGTGAATCAAACGCTGTTGGAGACGAGTTTCACTACTTGTTTAGATGTGAAGCTTTTCTCCAATTCCGACGTCAGTCTCTGAACACTAAATACCTAGAATTTCCAAATTTGTCCATCTTTAAGAAACTCTTGTCTACTACCAGCATAAGCGACCTTAAAGGCCTTTCTAAATTACTGAACCATGTATTTAATGCATTTAAAAAATGAAATATTGTAATTATCTTATATCTTTCTATCGTGTAAGCTGCTGTCTTGTATATTATGTAAATGTGTATACGTTTATCTCATGTAGAGAATAAAGAGTTTGAGTTTGAGGTTAAAGCGTTCGCTCGTCACGCCGAAGACCCGGATTCGATTCCCCTCATGGATACGTACAACGTGTGAAGCCCATTTCTGGTGTCCCCCGCCGTGATATTGAAGTAATATTGCTAAAAGCGGCGTCAACTTAAAATCACTAGTTCAGTCATCATGTACACTACACCCATACGTATTTGACTTATTTTAGACATGTAGAGAGTAGAAACATGCAAAACGTTTAGGATCCGTCATTTGTATTTCACAGCTCTATCTCAAGGCTATCTCAATATTTGTAGAACAGTGCATAAAATCCGTTATAAACTAAACATAACTGACACGAATTTTCAAAACTCACACACTGGTGAAAGACAGTTTAGACTTGAGAGCCAAGTTATTTAACTTCCTGTTTAGTTTCTTGCATTTTCAGTAGGGTGGTGACATGCTGCAAAATGACAAATTTCCTGCTGATATTTAAACACAGGAAATGACAGAGCGAGGCGACAGCGTTAGTCTCTGAATTTATATAATTTGAAACAAACAATTTCTTTTAAATTGAAATGGAGCCCCTGTGAGAAGGGAGATTCAGAACCTGAGGAATTCTAGACCTGCTTCTTTCATGGCTTTAACTTTTCAGAAAGGGCAAGAGAAGGGAAGCAACCGAGCGGTTCAGGGATGTGATTCAAACTAGACAGCTATTGAGGGTGTTTATCCATCATCATAAGAGAATCGGAAATCAGCCCAGCTACATCGTCAAAGGGAGTTACAAAATCTCATTCACATGTGTTGTCATGTACAGTTAAGTTTTATTGGCTGTATAAGCGTCCTGAAGCCAAACAGCCCCGCCTCTAGAAAAACACTGTCGATGCGATGCAGAGATTGACGTATATGTTGAGATCAGTAAAAACCTAGTTGTGAACGTTCTGCAGTACTACATTTGCTTGACTCTCAACCCCAGTATTTTCACCCCCTGGAACCACTGTCCTGCAGAGTGCAGTGATAGGGTGACTGTCCGCCTGCGTTTGCAGTGATGGCGTGCTTGTTTTGGTGTTGAATGTAATGTCGGTGTGAAATATCTAGTCACTATTTGTTAAAGACGAACAATATCATTTAATATTAACATTACACGAATGCAAAGGTTTTGATGCTTTTTTATAGAAAGTTTCAAGTTGCTAGGTAAAACACGAAGAAAGCAATCAGCGATTCTCGGCAGAACATATCTTTTCACGTTGACAAATACTAAGTTTATTTGAAATATAATTTCATTTTTTCTATGAATGACATACAGAGTGAAAAAATATCTGTTAATAGCTTCTGTTAAAAGAGGAAGTCATTCAGGTGAAAACTGAAGAAGTTATTGTACAAAATGTAAAATATATATTCAGTGAAGTGATCGCGAGAGTACAGTGATCACAGAATTCAGTGATCGCAAATTTGGAATATGCAGTGATTGGAATTTTCTGTACACCTTTTCTTAGAGTTTATCGAAAATATGAAATAGGCAGGTGTTTCGATGTAACAAAGTATATTTTTCGATCAATTTCAGACTGAGCAACATTGATGAGAAGGCTAGGTGTGGATGTGGCTATTATGGGGCAGCTTGATTATAGCAGTTGAATGTGTCTATGCATACCTACTCGCAATTCAGTTTATGGTCCTTTCATGACGGAGAAAGGACCACCCCCACCCCCCCCCCTGCCCCACCCACACAGCCGACTTCCTGTGGTTAACCTGTAGCTTGTAACTTTTCTCTAGTGTAGGTTGACAGGAGCTCAGTATATATGCCACAAGATTGTATCATCACATCCTACAATCAGCTTGGCGTGACAATATCCTGTACGCGCGACGGCTTGTCGGGCTTCAGGGGAATATTGTACGGGCGCTTCAGGCAATATATTCTTGATCAAGTGATGAGATATTTTTTTCAAATGCAGATAATTGCTGAGTCATTTTTTAAACGAAATCCCAGCCGAAATCAGAATTTCTCCGACCCAGAATACATCTCATTTACTAGAGTTTGACATGTATTCTCAGGTGGTAGGGGAGAAAGAGAGAGAGAGAGAGTGAGAGATTTTCCGATGCACGTGAAATATGTGAAATGTTACACGTGCGCCCAGGTCATTCGGCAGTTGATTTTCAAGCACGTGGGCTAACAAACGATTTATTTCATTCCGATGCCGTGAAATATGTGAAATGTTACACGTGCGCAGGTCATTCGGCAGTTGATTTTCAAGCACGTGGGCTAACAAACGATTTATTTCATGTCCTTCTTGCAGGTGATCAGGACATGATGACGAGGAAATACAAAGGCCAAACACATACTGATGTATATGTATAACACATAATAATGTCATAACCAGACACCGCGGTGTTTATGAAACGAGTGATTCTGGTATCCGACTAGCGAATCGTGTGTGTATTGTCAGACATCTGGCGAGCCACATCATAACTGAGTTTTAAAGATTAATACTTCTGACACATTAAATGTTGACATGTATTAAATAGGAATATCGTTAATCCGTGTATTAAACATACGACTTACCTTTAGCATGCAGGTCTTCTTTCTATGCACAAAGCTATTGTTGACCCGAGCTGATAATAACGGATATATTAGACTTCCGACTGTCGCTTCGATTGCTAAAGTGGAACGGGGACATATGAATCAGAAATGTTACAAAAATGACAGAATATCCGATGACGCAATCTGTGAAATTTGTTGCAAGATACACCGGATGAACAATGGCATGTGACGTCAGCTCAACAGCAGCTGGGTCCCTTAGGTGGAATCCAGATTGCTGTACAACAGCTAATAGACTTACGCTTAGTCTCTGAATTTATATAATTTTGATAGAAACAAACAATCTTTGTTTAAATGAAAAGGAGACAAGGGTGATTCAGAACCTGAGGAAATCTAGAACTGCTTCATTAAGGGCTTTAGCATTGCAGAAAGTGCTAGGCAGGAGGAAAAATGATGCGGTTCAGGGACCGTTTCTTTTGTGTGTCTGTGTGTGTGCGTGCGTGTGTGCAAGTCGTTATCAAGTAATAACCAACTAATCCTGAAGTGTAAACAGATGTCAAGGCTATTATGGGGCCGCTTGTTTATGGCAGCTGAATGTGTCTGTGCATACCTACTCGCAATTCAGTTTATGGTCCTTTCATGACGGAGAGTGATGGCAACGAGAAAATATGGACCTTCTTCTTTGAAACAATTACTACCATATGACTGTTACAAACCCTTAGGAAACAATACGTACTTATTTTTAACGACTATAAGTATGATACAGTCGGGGATACAATCCCTAAGGAAACATTAAGTACTTACTTTTCACGATTATAAGTACAGCCGGGGATACAATCTCTAAGGAAACCATACGTACTTACTTTTAACGATTATAAGTACAGCCGGGGATACAATCCCTAAGGAAACATTAAGTACTTACTTTTCACGATTATAAGTACAGCCGGGGATACAATCTCTAACGAAACATTAAGTACTTACTTTTAACGATTATAAGTACAGCCGGGGATACAATCTCTAAGGACCACGGGAAGAAGTGTAAATTTGGCACGTTGTCATTTGTTGACCATTGTTTTCAATTACAACATTCCTTTGTTATGTACTTACGTACTTACTTTTAACGATTATAAGTACAGCCGGGGATACAATCTCTAAGGAAACCATACGTACTTACTTTTAACGATTATAAGTACAATCCCCGGGGATACAATACTCCCTAACGGAAACATTAAGTACTTACTTTTAACGATTATAAGTACAGCCGGGGATACAATCTCTAAGGAAACATTAAGTACTTACTTTTAACGACTATAAAACAATACGTACTTACTTTTAACGACTATAAAGGCTTCTTCACACCTATTTCGAACTGACAGGAATCAAGGAGAATCAGCTAGAAAAACGATATTTCCAAAATGGGAACCGCACTCGGGAGAGAACAATTTTTTCAAGCTTTGTAAGAATGCTGTTGGAATATTTAGAACGTACTTCGAACCCACCTCGAATTATTCTTACTCCTTCCGAATGTACAAGATCACGAATGCAGTTCTAATGAATCGGAATACAGTAGGAACAATTAGAAGGCCGTTTGAATACACTAAGAATACTAAAAATGTATTACGACTGCCGTACGAGTCCTGTTCGATTGCTGTGTGAACAGCACTAGAATTTCAGTTGGAAAGAACCTCGAATGCTGTACGAATGTACATAGAATGCACTCAGAACCCTCTTGGAATGACCCCCGAATATGGAACGAATGTTTAAGGTCACATGCAACAACAACAACAACACACCACACCCCACCCCCACCCCCACCCACACCCCAATAAATAAATAAAATAATAAATAAATAAATAAATAAAATAAAAATAAAATAAAAATAAAAACATAATTAAAACACAATTATCACTTATTCATGACATATAATATACATTGCTGATTATGGAAAATTAAAGCAGAATGCAGCTCGAATATTTCAAATGTCCTTCAAATGCACTTAGAATGTAACACGAATGTCCGAAATGCATCAAGTGTGAAGGGGGTATAAGTATGATACCGAGGGGGATACAATCCCTAATACCCCCTTCACACTGGAGGCGGAATGACCCGGAATGCTGTCGGAAAGAAAATTCCTGGAGATTTTTGGAAGTCGAACTGCATTCTAATACCCCTTTTACACTTGAGGTGGAATGAGCCGGAATGCTGTCGGAAAGAAAATTCCTGGAGATATTTGGAAATTCGAACTGCATTCTAATACCCCCTTCACACTTGAGGCGGAATGACGGAATGCTGTCGGAATGAAAATTCCTGGAAATTCGAACTAAATTCTAAAACTTCTTACTGCATGCCGAATGTATTCCAACTATTCGGGTCAATTCTTGTAACATGCCTGAATGTTATGAACATGTTCAAAACTTTCGAGGAACATTCGAAGTGGAAAAATATCGAACGGCACTTGAAGTGCATTGTAATTGCATTCTAAGTATTCCTACTGCATTCTAACGGCAGTTTAAGTGTTCTTACTGTATTCTATGTATTCTGAACGTATTTGAGGGAGAATGGAAAAGGCAAGCCACTTCAAATCCTGTCAGAATGTCCCGAATGCGCCTCGAATGTATCTCGGTTACTGCTGTAATTCAGGTTGAATATTCTTCAAATGTATCGTAATATTTCAATTGCAGTTAAAATACAGCTAGAATGTACCTCGAATACAGTCCCAAAACGCCCTTCAAATGAGCCCTTACGTCTAACAATGTAGCCGCCTGTCACTGAAACGTCAGATGGCATTTGGGAGTTGCAATCTTACAAAGCTTGAAAAAAATGTTTATTTTGACATTCTCTCCCGAATGCGGTTCGAAGTTTGGAAATATTTTTTCTTGCTGATCCTCCTTGATTCCTGCCGAAATAAGTGTAAAGGTGTCTTAATGAAACAATACGTACTTACTTTTAACGACTATAAGTATCGGTCCGCACGACGGTTTGTGTGGTTTCGGTGAAATATTGTACGGGCGCTTCAGGCGATATACTCTTAATGATTAAGTGATCGGATGTTTTTAAAACTCAGATAATTGCTGAGTCCCTTCTCTAACGTAATCCCTGCTTGAGCAGGAATCATGATTTATCCGATCTGAAACTCTTCAACAACTAGACATTTACAAACATTCTCACGTAGAAAATATGTGAAAGATAAACCAGAACTTGGAGTCGAGTTTAGGCGATGCACGAGGAATAAATATATTTATATTATGTATTCCGTATACGTGGAATGCATAAAATTTATCTTGTAGTCACACGTGCGCCAAGCTCAGTCGACAGTTCATGATAATTGAGTTTAAAACAAAAAATCTTCGAACATATTAAATGTTGACAAATAATTATTCCGAATATTATTACTCCGCGTATTAACGATACCAACTTACCTTCAGAATGCAGGTCTTCGTTCCATGCACAAAGCTCCTGGCGCTCTGAGCTGACATTCTAATATATTCTGTCCTGGACCAAACATATGTCGAATATGTCACTTCGATCGCATTTATTTGCAAGATACACCGGATAAACAATGACCTGTGACGTCAGCACAGCAACAGCTGGGGTCCTTGGTGTACTTGATGGTTGGTTTTTTTTTTTGTTTAGCGCCGCACTCAGCAATATTTCAGCTATGGTGTGCTTGAGCTTCTCTAGGTGATCAATAATCTCAACACGCGATGTCACTGAATAAGACAATATTTTAAAAAAAAAAATTTCAATGTCCACAAGCGTTCTTGATATTGTTTTATTATGCACTATGTTGTGCCAGCATATTGGAATTAAACGGTGATACCTTCGCGGGCGAATAATATATATTAAATCAGTCATAAAGTGAGTGAGTGAGTGATTTTAGCTTTACGCAGCCGTCAGTAATATTTCACCTATGGCGGCGGTCTGGACAAGACTGTCCAGTAATCAACAGCATGAGCATCGATCTACGCAGTTGGGATACGATGACATGTGTTAACCAAGTCAGTGAGCCTGACCACCCATCCCGTGAGTCGCCTCTTACGACAAGCATGGATTACTGAAGATCAATTATTAATTTAACCTGGATCTTCACGGGTTACATAAGTAATAAAGATAATAAATAACATTCCAAATATGTTCAAGTAGGTTTGGGCTTGATTATTTTTAAAAGGTTCATCAGATTCCGTTAACATGAATTTAGTTATGAGTAACGTGATGCAATATTACATCATTCATATTACTTCCAAAGATTTCGTTGATTTTACAAAACGTTAAACACATTTGAATACTAAATTGCCCACGTCGGAACACAAGGCAGTGTAAGTCTCGGGTAATATAGCATCGATGAAATAATGAAAATTCGTTGATATATCAGCCCTTGTTATTTCCAACAACAATTCCTCAACTACTGCTATTGCTGAATTCAAATCTAGCAAATAATTATCATACTACATTGACCTCAATGTAATATTAAAATGGAGATGCATCTACATCTGCAGACAACGGACATCCTCTGCCAAGCGTTTATGCCAATTCATAATTATCATACATCCGTGACTTTATTGATAATTGAAGAAATGCCGTGCAGAAGTTAACGGTTGGTTATAAATATATATACTCGCTATAAACTGCGACCTTTGGGCGACATTGCCATATATTACAAACGTACATTGATTTTTTATTCTGCTTCGGTTATAAAGCAAAGGTCGTATATATATGTCGCCCAATGGTCGCTTATGTAATATACATATATATATGTCGCCCAATGGTCGCTTATGTAATATACATATATATATGTCGCCCAATGGTCGCTTATGTAATATACATATATCACTCTCCTACCCAGAGTTCCATGCGGCAAGCCAGCATAGTATCTCTGCCACAGGCCAGAAAAATGTGACGATTCGTCACATCTTGCACCGTCCATTCAATATAATTTACATATTTCTTTAACTCTTTTATTTTTGACGAGTCCACACATAGAACATCTTTAATAGAATGGTTTAGTTTCACTGAGAAAATATCCAAAAACATGTAACACTATTTCGATTTGCGTAGCGATCCTTTGTTTACATAGGTTGTACGGCTCCACGTGCTGTCATCGAAGCTGATGGAGAGCAAACGATGCAGCCAGTTTTATATCTATGTATGTACTGTCATAGACCTTACTGTCGCAGTTGTGGAAAAATATATATGTAAAACATTATGAATAGAGCGCCGAAAATGTAAAACATTATGAATAGAGCGCCGAAAAGCTTTCGTGAGTCCAGTCCCTTCCATGGCTATTATGAATATGCGCGTTTGATTACAAACAAGAGATTACTTGTAACATTTCTAAAAATATTATGCTGTAACATACAAAAGTCCGGTCACGTATCGTGATATGCAAAATTAGCCTGTGGCAGTGATGTTATGTTAGTCATCGCTGTGCCGGAGTGTGATATACACTGAGGCATACCAGACGACTCCTGAATTAACTGGGGCTCATTTGAGATAGTCACCACGCTAGATCCGCAAGTGCCCCCCACCCTACCCCCTATGTTTTCAAATCAGCTTCGGAGACACCACCATCGAAAATGGAGCCATATCCACCCCAGTGCAAAGCAATGATAGGAACAAGAAAAATTGTAAGTTTAATAATTACTATTTATTAA
The DNA here is from genome assembly GCF_003918875.1 of Haliotis rubra. NCBI lineage: Eukaryota > Metazoa > Mollusca > Gastropoda > Lepetellida > Haliotidae > Haliotis > Haliotis rubra. The sequence continues at coordinate 867,714 of NW_025767081.1, forward strand.
ACCAAATAGTTTTGACATGATTATTTGCAGGTGTTTCACTCAGAGAGGTTGGGTTCAAATCACACATGGGATTGACTCCATCCCGACCAGCAAAGTACTAGTATCTGTTCCCGACCAGCAAAGTACTAGTATCTGTACTTTACTGGGAAAGTGAATTCCCAAATGTAACATCAATTAGAAATCACCTGAATATTTTTTAAGTTAATCTTATTCTTGAAATGTGTGCCATCTCTTCCTTGTCCTTTGCTGCTGTATTTTCTGCTTGTTCATCATTTTTGTTCTCAGCTGAACACATGAGCATTCATGTTTGGAAATCTGTAGAAATGCCTGTATGGTCTCCTTTTCTGAAATATAACAAAGTTTTGAAAATCATGTTACAGTATAACCAGAAATTATCGAGAATTGAAAGATTGTACATTTTTTTTTTCAATCATTACTCACATATTAAATGTGAATATTAGCAGAACATAACTCCAGATTCAAAGACAGGTGAACAGTTAGTATTTTGTCAAGTCACCATGGGCAGCAATGCAGGCTTCAATGTGGCGGGGCATACTACTGATCAAAGAAGTTAGAAAGTCGTCGGTCCATGCTGTCCCCATATCGGACCACCTCTTCTTTCATTTCATCAATATTTGTCAGATTTTTCTTATTGACACTTTCCTTCATAAGTCCCCAAATATTTTCTATTGGATTTAGTTAAGGGCTACAGCTTGGCCAATCTAATAATGTCATATTTTAGGTCCGAAACCAGGCCTGTGAATGCTTTGAACGATGTTTTGGGTCGTTGTCCTGCTGGAAAATCCAAAAATTTCCATAGAACACCTGAGCAGATGGAAATAAATGTCCCTCGAGAATTCTGTGTTCCGCTCACTGTTCATATTCCCTTCAATACACAGTTGCCCCTAACACAGATATACCACCCCACACTTAAATTTCGGACTGTTCTTTGGGTGCTGAAGGTTTTAGTTTGTTTGGTCAAGAATTTCAGTGTATTAGGAAACAGCCACACAGAACTTTCATCTGAGAAAATCACATTGTCCCAGTTAAAGTTTCTATGCTGTAAGCACCAGTTCAAGCTTCTTTTGTTTCAGGTTTCATGATCGGTGATGGAATTCCCTGATGCCAACCATTGCATGCAGCTCAGTTCTAATTGCCTTACAGACAGCCACAGTTCCTCTATCAATCATATCCAGCCTTAAGTTTTCATATATATGCCTTGTTCCATGATTTGCAAAATGGTTGATTTGTGCCATTAAAACGATTTTTATGGTTACTCATGTATCAAGTGCATAAGGTTAGATTAAACCAACTGTTTGCCTAAAGAAGGGTTACCATATTATTATTTATCCAGTTTTAAAGAGATACAATTTCAAATTATAAATATGTTTAAGTAAAGTTGGGAATTTTTGTGATCCTTAGCAAAGTGTGAGTAGTATATGTTAGTTTCTAATCACTGCAATATTCAATATAACAACATATAGTCCTTAAATTAAGTTTGCTATAAGGTAGAATAGAAATAGTTCTATAAAGATGGAGCCTTGAGTATTGAGGAAACTTTAAATCTCGTAACATGGCTGAAAATCGAAAGGGAATGACTGCCACTGTCTATGAGAGGAATGAGGGTCAACACTAGTAGTGAGTGAGTTTAGTTTTATGCCGTTTTTACCTATATTCCAGCAATATCAGGGTAGGGGACACCAGAAATGGGCTTCACACATTGAACTCATGTGGGGAATCGAACTCAGGCCACGTTTTAACCACCAGGCTACCCACCACCCCTCAACACTAGTATTAGTAAGCGCTTCACTAAGCAGATAGAGACTGAATACCACTGAGAAAGGGAAAGGTAGGAGAAGGATGTCCAGATAGATACTGGTTAACTTTATTGCGTAGTGTTTATCAAACAAGTGAAGTGATGATGAAACAAAACATTGACGTAATTACTATGCAGCAACATGCACATGTTTTGGTATATACTCAGAGAAATTATTACAGCAATGATAAAATAATCAAAGCAAAAAGAAAGTAATGGAACAAAAGAGAAATTTTGATTAAAAACCAACATTTTGATTGACAAAAATGGCAGCATTCGGTTTTTGTAAAACAAAGGTCCAAACTGAAAATATGTAAAAAAAAAGGTACATGTCTGATTCGCTAACTTCTAAACCAATCTTCATAGAATTCTGCATACAATTGACTCAGTGTTTTTTCTCCAAATCTCCTACATGTCACGTATGATGCAATTGCAAACAGTTGATGCCATATGTCGGCAGTATGTCAGCCAGGTTCTAGCAGTGCTGAAGGCTAAGGGTTAGTTATCTAGTTAGAAAAAAAGACATGGTAATGTTTGAGAGTTTTGTTGAGTATTTGATAAACAGAAATTACATTGGAACAGACAAGTTTAGCTTGAGGTTTGAAATGTAAACAATTTGGCATTGACTACTCAATGAAACCTACAAATCTAGAAACATACAGTATGTACTGACATTGTAGAATACAAACATGATCTGTCGTTTTCTAATTTCTATCTATGTAGGTGACATATATCATTTGAAGTGTTGAATCATAGTGAGTGAGTGAGTGAGTGAGTGAGTGAGTTTAGTTTTACACCGCACTCAGCAATATTCCAGCTATATTGCGGCGGTCTGTAAATAATAGAGTCTGGACCAGACAATCCAGTGATCAACAGCATGAGTATCGATCTGCGCAATTGGGAACCGATGACATGTGTCAATGTTGAATCATAACTGACATCAGTCAATACAGACTGCAAGGAAGAAATCTTCGTGAGTGAGTTTAGTTTTATGCGGCACTCAGCAATATTCCAGCTATATGGCACAGGTCTGTAAATAATAGAGTCTGGACCAAACAATCCAGTGATCAACAGCATGAGCATCGATCTGCGCAATTGGGTACCAAGTCAGCGAACCTGACCACCCGATCCCGTTAGTCGCCTCTTACGACAAGCATAGTCGCCTTTTGTGGCAAGCATGGGTTGCTGAAGACCTATTCTACCCCGGATCTTCACGGGTCGAAGAAATCTCAACCCTTTAGTATGTATGATTTAATACTACAGCTCAGTGCACAGTGTGACAACCAAACTCCACTTATCCATATGATATAACTAGATTACAAACTGATTAGTTAAATATCCTCTTTAGGGATACAAAGTTTGATTATATTTGACTGTAGACAGGTGAACTACAGAGAGCTTGTAATATACACTATATATGATGTGTTACCCAAAGGTCCACTGACCATGTATATGTGTTGCCCAAAGGTGTACTGATAATAGATATGATATGTTGCCCACAGGTCGACTGATTGTAGGATGTGTTGCCCAAAGGTCCACTGACCATGTATATGTGTTGCCCAAAGGGTACTGATAATACATATGATGTGTTGCCTAAAGGTGTACTGAAAATATATATATTATGTGTTGCTTACAGGTCTACTGATTGTATGAAGTGTTTCCCTAAGGTCTATTGGTAATATATGAGATGTGTTGCCCAAAGTTGTACTGATAACATATATGATGTGTTGCTCAAAAGTCTACTGGTAATATATCTGATGTGTTGCCCACAGGTCTACTGATTGTATGATGTTTTGCCCAATGGTCTACTGGTAATATATAAGATGTGTTGCCCAAAGGTCTACTGGTAATATACATGATGCGTTGCCCAAAGGTCTAGTGATTGTATGATGTGTTGCCCAAAGGTCTAGTGATTGTATGATGTGTTGCCCAAAGGTCTAGTGATTGTATGATGTGTTGCCCAAAGGTCTAGTGATTGTATGGTGTGTTGCCCAAAGGTCTAGTGATTGTATGATGTGTTGCCCAAAGGTCTAGTGATTGTATGGTGTGTTGCCCACAGGTCTAGTGATTGTATGGTGTGTTGCCCAAAGGTCTAGTGATTGTATGATGTGTTGCCCAAAGGTCTATGTGATTGTATGAAGGTCAAAGGTCTAGTGATTGTATGGTGTGTTGCCCACAGGTCTAGTGATTGTATGATGTGTTGCCCAAAGGTCTAGTGATTGTATGTGTGTGTTGCCCAAAGGTCTAGTGATTGTATGATGTGTTGCCCAAAGGTCTACTGTGATTGTAGGTAATTGGTGTGTTGCCCAAAGGTCTAGTGTATTGTATGGTGTGTTGCCCAAAGGTCTAGTGATTGTATGATGTGTTGCCCAAAGGTCTAGTGATTGTATAGGTCAAGTGTGTTGCCCAAAGGTCTAGTGATTGTATGGTGTGTTGCCCAAAGGTCTAGTGATTGTATGGTGTGTTGCCCAAAGGTCTAGTGATTGTATGGTGTGTTGCCCACAGGTCTAGTGATTGTATGGTGTGTTGCCCAAAGGTCTAGTGATTGTATGATGTGTTGCCCAAAGGTCTAGTGATTGTATGATGTGTTGCCCAAAGGTCTAGTGATTGTATGATGTGTTGCCCAAAGGTCTAGTGATTGTATGATGTGTTGCCCAAAGGTCTAGTGATTGTGATTGCCCAAAGGTCTAGTGATTGTGTGTTGCCCAAAAGGTCTAGTGATTGTATGGTGTGTTGCCCAAAGGTCTAGCTGATTGTATGGTGTGTTGCCCAAAGGTCTAGTGATCTGGTGTGTTGCCCAAAGGTCTAGTGATTGTATGGTGTGTTGCCCAAAGGTCTAGTGATTGTATGGTGTGTTGCCCAAAGGTCTAGTGATTGTATGATGTGTTGCCCAAAGGTCTAGTGATTGTATGGTGTGTTGCCCAAAGGTCTAGTGATTGTATATATGTGTTGCCCAAAGTTGTACTGGTGATATATATGATGCATTGCCCAAAGGTCTAATGATTATATGATGTGTTGCCCAAAGGTCTACTGATATTAGACATGATGTGTTGCCCAAAGGTCTACTGATAAGGTCTGCTGTTAATATATATAATGTGCTGCCCAATGGTCTGTAAATATAACAGATAGGATGTGTTGCCCAATGGTCTGTGATTATAGCAGATAGGATGTGCCCGATGGTCAACACAATACATCCTGTTCATCATAAACACATCTTGATATCTAGAAAGAAACTACTAAAAACTGGCGGTACCTTTTGACTTCCAGTGCATCACCTTTACATTTTAGTACCTTCTCACAGATACTACATCTGAATCCTGAAAAAGTAAAGGAAGAAAATGTATCTGCTGACATGGAATACAGGTGTCTTCAGTTCTCATTTGCTGAATTTACTGTGTATGAAGGAGACCAAAACATTGATGCAAATATATAAACAATTACATGAATCATTTGATAACAACCCATTTAAAAGTAAACACCTGATACAATTATGTAAAACAAATTTAACTGAGAACCCACCCATCCCCTACCCCAGCCACCCCTGTGACATGAACAGAATGGTGTCAGAACTTTTATACACCTGATTATCCAATGGAAGATTGAATTATTGACTACAGAAAAACAACAAAATGTAGGCATTATGTTAATTTGTATACTCTGTATTGAGAGAAGCCAATATTTTCTCTTCATGGGTCTGGTCATAATTGTGTGCACTACGAAACACGACACGCATCAGCTCTCTATGAAACTGTGGTAAGACATGAGTAGATAGTAACCTAAAAGTGAAAATGATATCTCTATAAAAGACATGATTATTGCAGGGATTAATTTTTGAATTGCTAATGTCTGGGCATCATTCAAGTGCAAAAGTCAATAGAAAAGCAGAGTAAATACAGTTTTTCTTTAAATTTTTCATACATGTCATCAAAGACAGACTATCTGTATATAACACTATTCCATGTCTATCAAATACTCTCTTACTGGCCATTTTCAATTGTTACATTTCAAAAGATCATGTATTGAGATAATACCTCAGACATGTATTGCTGCACACAGTACTGATCGGCACACTACCATTCAAGATATACTGTACTAATATTGAGAAGGCTTAAAAAATTGCAAAGATTCATGAGGCATTACTTCACAGGGTATTGCAAGTTTGTGATGCTGAATTCTAAAGGTAGGCCAGAACATTGTTAAGGTTAGGGGTGCCATGTTACATCGATACTTTTTCTAAGACGGTACAATTATCGATACATTCAAAACTGTATCGATATTTAGTTTTGAAAGTATCGGTTTAAATATGTTTTGATATGTATCGTTCACATTTTGCAATTGTATCATGTTTTTTCATGTTATGAGAATTATAAATGATTATTTTTCATGCACAAAGATGGGAAATTAGAACATTTTAAACTCTGAGAATAAATAATGTTGATCTTTTCATGGACAATTATAAAATATTGAAAATTTTATAATAAATTGTATATTTATCTCACGGTATGCACCATCTCTCTCTTCTACGACCATGTGTGGAAACGTGCTGTCAGCTAAGTTGAGTTAAATCCAACTGGCCTCTGACCCACCCTGACCTCTGCCCTCACCCCGACATCAACGCCTGTCAATCATCCACCAAAGCATGCGGCTCGCCCAAACGATCACATGACCACCTCTACCTGTCATTCTCGTCTTGGAGCTTCCAGTAATCTGTGATGTGGGGCAGGTCGGATGGGTCCTATCGCGTGAGATAGGATAAGTATATATATATATACAATTTATTATAACATTTTCAAATTTTTAAACTTATCCTATCTCACGGTATGCATAATCCCACGGTTGGTAGGCGGGCCGCAGATTACCCCGGTTACTACTACCACCGGGAAAAACGCATAACCCAAGGAGGCCAGGAGAAAGCACCAACTCCCGATATGCAAACTCCAAACTTGAGATGGGTTTCTTCAGGTAACCTCTTGGCTTACACAGCACAAAAACTCTAGGGAGTGGGCGTTCCCGAAATAATGTGGTTTTCAGCCGCAACTTTTGACAAGCAAAAGGACGCAGTTTGGCAAGTAGGCCCCGCCGCCCCACTATTTATCAGGTGACCCCAGTGAATTAAAGTCGAGGACCTTAATCTGGCCAGTCCCTGCTTCGAAACTACCCCCCACAGACACACGCTGGACGGCGGTGAAAGAGGGAATAGCCAGGTTGCTCAACTAGTTTAACATTCAGTACCAATCTCCCTAACTTACCAAAGGTGAGAAAGGACTTTGAAAACCACACAGGTAATCGGAAATCAACACTTCACTGACATCATTGCTCAAAGAGTTGAGGTCAGTAAGCGGAATGTCGACCATCTCTGCATGTTGCACAAGACTTGCCTCACAGTCTATCAAGTCATAACTTATGACAGTGCTGACACGCCCTATTCCCACAGGTGAGAATGATCTAAGCCCAAGAGAAAAAAGTACCAAGATATGGATTACATCGATATCTTCTATTAGGTACATAGCAAACCAATCAATAAAGGATTGCTTTATCTGCGAACACGGGTTGATGACAACTGCTGCGCCAGGACCAAAGGACCAAACTGATGCTCACCTGGGAATTCTGACCTGATGCTGACCTGAACCGAGGAATTCCGAGGAAGGTAGTGCAAGGCAAAGACGTTATCCGACTTCCAAAAACAACCCTTCATGATGGACTGGAGGGAACATTCCTATGAAGTGCCATGGTGAAAGCCAAAGCCCGGGTCTCCTGAGGGTTCGCCATCATAGCTGGAAGAAGGTCCGCATAGTCATATGCACACAGGATTGTAGATCTCATCCAAAACACCAAGGTAGTACGGGAGACCTCCGAGGCGGAGACAGTGGATAACAGGATAAATAGTCTCTTGAGCAACCTGCAGTGGTCCTTAGAGGCAGCTAGGTAAATCCGTAATGCTCAAACCAGGCATAAGGAAAGATCTTCAGTGTCATATGGGCCCATGATAGTGGACAACAGTGGGATCGTGAATGTGTGATCCGGCTGTCCTGGTAACTGATTCTTGGCAAGGAAATCCCACCGCAAACCAAGGGAAACTCTGGCATGTCTAGACCTTCCAAACTGTACCCGAGAAACATCAAAAGCATGCAACTCGGAGATACGGGCAGCTGCAGCCAAGGCCAAGAGAAAAGGTCTTAAAGGAGACATGTTCGAAATCTTCTCCTCCAGAGGTTCATATTCAGCTGACGTGAGATGAGCAAGTACAACGGAGATATCCCAAGCTGGAGGCCGGAACTTCCAGGATTGGTCAGCCAATTTGAAAGACCTTAGTTCATGGACAGTGGAAATCTTTACACCCGAGGCCGTTGCAATAACCATGTTAAGAGCAGCCAGGTAGGTAGACAGTGTAGAACCTCTGGGGATGCCGTTGTGGGAGATGAGATGCCCTTCTTCCTGGAGTATGCTTAAAACTTTCCCACTTGTCCTCGTAGAGTGACCTTGTAGAACTACGATGCGCTGTTGTAATGGCAGTAGCAACCCGCTTCGAATAACCTTTAGCCATTAAGGATTGATGTAGATGCGCCAAACGTGCAGTTGGAGCGTCAACAGGGACCAATGTAGTTAGTGGGAGTGAGGGTGAACCAGTAGATCAGGTCAATCGGGAAGCGGTACGGGATCTGGTTCGGCTAGGTCTTGATGATTTACGAACCAACTTCTGGACGGTCAGTAGGGCGTGACCAAAGTAGAGTCATCCTCCGTGTTGCGCACAGTTCACTAGAATGTGAGGAAGAAGGGCCACTGGCGGAAACGCGTAAGCATTCAGGTCTTCCCACGGGATGGCTAGAGCTTCGAGGTCCCAAGCCAAAAGGCCCGATATCGGTGAGACAAACCAAAGCAGCTGATGGTTGAACCTCGTGGCGAAGAGGTCTACTGTTGGAGAAGTCATTGGAAGGCAGAAGGTCTGAAACACCTGAGGATGTAATTTCCATTCCGTTGGAGAAGGACGACTCGGTCGGGACAGGGCATCTGCAATGACATTCTTCACCCCCGGAATGTGGTTGGCTTGTACCATGATATTGAGAAAGTCCACCAGATCCAAGAACTGTTGAGTCCACTGTAGAAGCTGTGGAAACCCCGTTGACCCCATTCTCTTGATATGCCGAACCACTGCTGCGTTGTCCGATCTGACCATGAGGGAAGTTGCTCGTAGGACATCCTGCCAGTGACTGATTGCCAAAATCACCGCCCTGAACTCCAGAGTGTTGATGTGACAGGCGCGATCTATGATAGACCAAGCCCTGCCACTTGTTGATTGAGAAGATGAGCTCCCCACTCGTATTGAGACACATCCACATACAGGTGATGAGACGGAACAAACGTCTCTAAACAGACTCTGTCGCAAACGTTCAATTCTTCCATCCACTACTGAAGATGAGGATGGAGCTGCAGAGGTAGAGGGATCAGAGCACCGGGATCTCCCACTGTGATATAAGTTGCCACAAAAAGGTGTAAGGGACGAAGTTGTAGTTGACGCCTGAGGGTCATTGCCTGAACAGACGTCAAAAGGCCCAGGAGCTCCTGTCATTGGCGAAGCGTCCTAGCAGGGAGACTAATATACCATTAGGTGAAAGGTGTTTGCAAGTAACAGTGATAGTTTCGTCATTATAAAAAAATTGTTAGGGTGTATTTGAGGTGTGTGAAAAATGTGACATATCGCTGATCTGTTCTGACCTGCCATGGATGCCTGTGATGCTTGAGTGTTATAGTTCTACAAATTGTTTCTTTCTGGTTTATCTTAGTATATGAAAACTGGAAAGGTCTTTACAACGCTTTGTGATAGTTTTAATCTTTCTGTATTTGACGGGTGTGTGACAGTGTCAGTTAACATTCTGTCAATATCCATGCCATACCACACATGCAGGAAGATATCTGGATATCTGAATTAATTACTAATGTAAAAATGTCTCAAAGAAGATTTTTTTAAAAAAAGGGACAGCTGATGTTAACACATGTTCTAGCGATAGTTTTGTGTTCTTTAAAATGGTGTATCAGTTATTCTTTCATTCATTCACATATAATTCTTCCTATAATTCATTCATTCATTCATACATTGTGAAATTTGGAAGATAATTTAGATTGAGAGAAAAAGGCAAGGGGAACTCATAAGCATGCAACACAAACAGAAAGGCATTGAAACACAGTGAGACATTTTAATTGTGTAACATATCATTTCAAACATATATCATAATAGCTGAATAGTCCCATACTTCCATATGGTTCTAAGGTTTGGGGACTACAAACATTGAAACACTAGAAAAAGTACATTTATATGCAATAAAAAGATTCCTTGGTGTGAAAGTTACTACTAGATATATTGGAATAAAAAAAGGAGGTTTAGATCTGTGAAATGTGTGACTTGAATCTAATTGAAGATGATTATGATTTTCATGTTTGTCCAGCCTACCACAATTTAAGAAATAAGTATATTAAGAAATATTACTTAGTACATCACAATATTTATAAATTTATATCTCTGTTAACCTACCCTAGCAAGGAACACCTGAAAAAGTTCCTGGAAAAGTGTTCCTATACCATGCCTTTTTACACAGGAGAAATGTACTCTCTACTGCCTAATAACAATATAGTCAGTATACATGTACTAGAGGCCTGTGGCCTCTTAAGTGCAAAATAAAGACTTGATGATCAAGCTGAATAGTCACATAAACAGAAAGTCACTGAACAAAGCAGTGTCTTAAGAAATGTTTTAGTCCTTGAGGGAACCACAAAGAGATCTTGACTTCTTCCTTGGCGCGCTCTCTTAGCTTTCAAAGCTCTACTCGCCTCTCTCTCCAGTTATCTCGCCATTGCATGTGACCTTACTTTCAGAAACCTTTGGACGATCTCTTCCAAGAGTTGACTTACTGTTGTGCGAGTCTCCGACAAGAGAGTTCCAATACTTAATCACCAAAACATTGGTTAGAACGGCCTCTCTTAAGGACTGGTTTCCCATTTTGCCAGTTTTAACCACTGGTGGAGCCTTCCTAGCTTCTGTCTCAAATAGTCTGACAATGAGAAAGAAAGAGTCGAGGTTGCTGGAGACCACCTCTGTCAATTTTATGTGACCACTTCCTTACATCGATGAGAAAGTTTTCCTTCTTGGAATCTGATGGCTCCACTAACTTGCTTATTGCTGACAACTTCTCCTTGTCCTGTTGAGCACTTTTCTTGACAGAAGAGATAAAAAATCCTGCAATCAAATGCAGTACACTCTGATCTTGTTTGCTCAGTTCAAAATTCTGCTTTTCTTGGTCTTCCTCACATCTCTGTAAAAGCAGCCTCATCGTAGCACTGACAACACCATCAATAAAACTCGTAATGACAACAGGAACAAAAGTCTCACTACTTCCAAGGTCAATGCTGTCACAAATGTCGCCTTCAACAGAATCTAGCACATCAAAGTTCATTTTCAGTTTGTGTAATTGTTTGAAGAATGCCTCACGTTCAGAACTGTTGAATCAGGATTTGCCAAAGTCCCTGAATATTTCTTTAAGATGGGTTGACAGTGGCTCTGTGAGTACCCCACTTGAGTGACCACTAATTTGTTTTGCAAGGAAAACAATATGATGTCCATGGGCCGATTCTTGCATTGTGTGGTACAGGCTGTTTTCCATCTCGGTAAGGGTGACTGAGGTCGCTTCTCTAAGAATTTGTTCGAGATCATCTGGCAACCAACTTGTTTGCTGCTTTGTTGTGTCTCCTTTCGGCAAGACACCATGGTCTACTGTCAGCTGTAGATGATCTGCTGCTGTAAAAATAAAATTATGTACATTATTAAATCATCATCAGCAGCAGCAGCAGGGCACTGAATGAATTCAAAAAGCAATATGAATTCAGAATCGACATTCAACAATAAACTATACTGTTTATACACTTGTACCTACTGTTTTATCAAATGTTTATTATGTTGTCAATATTCTGTTTGCTATATATTGCATGAAAGATGTTATGTCAATTAACATTACAAAAATGAAAAATATATCAGTCTGTTTCTGCTTATAGATGCCACGGAAAGTCAGAAAGAAGATTGGTCGAAAACCAAAGCGAGAAAAAAATAAGAAGCTGATAGCTTCTTGGGCAACTCATAATGAATACAACTACTGTCTACATCAAAGTTTTGATCCAGAGTAAGTACTTAGGCTTTGATTTAAGGAATAAGGCACATCGACTGCCATTTTGAAAATTTTGGGACATTGTTTTGTCAACAGTCATATCACAAACTACGGCACATTGCCACACTAGCTCATGCACAAAATGGATAAAGTAAAATCGTCTGAAGTAGGAATTACTGCAGGTGTTGTTTATTTACTGAAGTACTTCACTGCTAACATATGAAGAAATCGTCCATTTTTAAGTAAAGATGATTTGTAAAAGTGGTAAGTGTCATTGCAAAAGTCATCGGTGCTGCTGTTTCGGGGTTTCTAGATTGTACAGCCAAGTTTAAGACATTGACGATATCCTTGTTTGTGCGTTATTTAATGCAACGTTGCATTAATTCATTCGCACTTTTCGATTAATGATTATACATTAAATATGTACATATTTTCAGAATAAATTATATGGGAGCTGTCCTAAATGCTGATAAGATTGTATTATTGCAAGAAATGAATTATTAATTTTTTGGGTATGCCGATGTGCCTTTAAGGCAACACCAAATTAATACCTTGTTTTAAAGAATTTTTTAGGTTCAGAGGGAAGTAAATAAGTCATACTGATTAACTAAAATAATGATAAACTGGTTTCTTGCAGGTCCAGAGATTATCAAGGTCATCAGGACTGGTCGACAGCAATGCTGAGATTCTTCGATACACACAGCCAATCTCAAGATGAGCAAGAGTCAGAGCTTACAGATTCAGATGGAGCTACTGCCAATGAGTTCTATGTCATATTAGACAGGCCATATTTGTATCATCCCGATGAAGATGTAGACAGGTTTGTCACAAGACTTTCTCAAGTGAGCGTCCCCAACAAAAGTTTGCGGCTTTAAGGAAGAGTGTAAATGACAGTTACAGTATCTTTCAGAACTACTCATCATCAACACACAAGGGTCTATGAAACTATTTCAACTTTATCCATCAGAGATACCTGCAGTGAAATGGACTGTGTCTGTTAATTCAAACTGTGCTATATCTATTTCTGTGCATCGTAACATCATACCATCTGGCCATGACTTCTGGCTAGGAATCCCTCATTGCTCATGGAGCAGCTGACATTAAGAAAGTGACAGTTTCAATGTTTGTTGCGGTAACTGGGAAAATAACTATGTTGACCTTATTCCACCTGGGGCAGTGATTACCAGTGGCAATGTTAGTCCACAACCTCTGCATTCAGAGAAGATAACTGTGTTTCAACTCATTATTCAGCAACAATTCGAAGCACAAAATGTTCCTTTCTCGTCAGAAACTCAGAACGATGCCAACCGTGTGTTGTATACCGAGGATCTCTATGCAAGAAGATATATACACCTGGAAATTAATTAAGCACCCCCTGATATATTTCATGATAGTAGAGCAACTGTGAACCATCGTTAAACATGAATGATATCTCTGTATTACAACACATCTCTAGTAGTCTAAAACGGTGTTTCGGTTCCTGTGCACTCGTCACAACGCATCCCTTGTGTACGTGAAGCATACAACCCACACTTTTCCCCAAATTCAGTTTCTCTGACATGCAATTTATGGGTATAAAAGCAGACATATTTGTAACTGTCTCCATTAATGAATACTGAAATGGCGAGGAGAAGACTTTTTGAAGCACTAAGGTGGCAAATTGTCGGCATGCATGCAACAGGCATGTCCTTCAAAGCTATTGGACAACAACTGGGCTACAGTCACTCGGTCATCAGCTGACTTGTCCGAAAACATCAGATGACTGGAGATGTGAGAGATCGTCCAAAGCCTGGACAACCCAGGAAGACAACGGCCCGTGATGATCGCAGCCTGGCACGTCTGGTAAGGCGAGAACCCTTTGCCACAAGTTCGGTTTTGAAGCACCTGTGGTTACCCTACAGACAATTATCCACCAGAACCGTCAGAAATCGCCTTAGGGCACTTGGTATGAGGTCCAGAAGAGTCATCAAACGTCCTGCTCTGTCTGATCTCCATAAGAGACGACGTCTGGAGTGGTGTATGGCCCGTCGGCAGTGGAACCTGAGGACATGGAGGAGTGTCCACTGGTCAGATGAGAGCAGGATCCTCCTCCACGTTACAGATGGTCGAATGAGAATGTGGAGGCATAAAAACACTGCTTACGTGCCCAGGAATATCCACCCTACTGGTGGAGGATCGGTTATGATCTGGGGTTGTCTTTCACACGACTGTAAACTTCAAATGTTGACTGTCCGAGGAAATCTTAATGGTCAGCAGTACATCCGGGATATTCTCCATCCAGTTGTGGTGCCTCATTTTGACAACCACCCGTTGGCTACTCACCCGATATTCATGGACGACAACACCAGGCCGCCTTGTTCACGTGCTGTGACCGCACATCTCCAGAATGAGGCTATCGTGACATTATTTTGGCCAGCAATGAGCCCCGATTTGAATCCTTTGGAGCACATCTGGGACTTTCTTGGACGCCGTGTGAGGTTGAGAGAACCCCCTCTCCAGAATCTTGCACAGCTGGAAGCTGCTTTGCTTGAAGAATGGCGGCAATTGCCACTTGATCGTATCAGAAGGTTTACCAGTAGCATGAGGAGGAGGATTCAAGCTGTCATCCAAGCACGTGGGGGATACACCCGATACTGATGCCAGACCCATCAGATGTTAACAAGTGACATTCCTTGTGCATCATTTCTTGTAATAGTCAGCCATTGACAATGCTACGACCATACTTGTTCAGTGACTATTTTCATCAGAAATCAATAGTGACCAAATTACATTGGTTACGCTATTAAAACAACACGAATTGGAATCATTGTGTTGTTGTTCATTTGCCAATAGATCGTATGTTTCACAATAGCTAAGGTTCCACTATCTTTGGAATAGTGAAAGAGTTACGGCAAGTTTTGTTTCTCATCATCCAGAAAATAGGGGGGGTGCTTAATTAAGTTCCAGGTGTATATATGGAAATGAACATTCACCCTCAAGTTGTCCAGAGAATGCTGTGAAGTGGAATCGTCCCCATGAAACAATGTCAAGGACTCAGTTAGTGGAAAAAATAGCACATTTGAAGAGAACCAATGAAGCTTTGGTGAAGGACAATACCAAACTGAGAAGGAAAATCCAAAAACAGATTGCTGCAAATAGACAAATATAAGGGTAATGCTATTTTTGAGGACATTATCATTTGCAGAAGCCCGAGGTCTTCCATTAACTGCCCGACGAAGGAGACCTCGGGCTTCTGCAAATGATAATGCCCTCAAAATAACATTACCCTTATTATTAACTAAAAATACATGGAATTTGTGTTGAAAAGAAAAAGGAAACAAGGAAGGAATTTGACTGTAAGTTTACTCAAAACCAACTTCTAAGTGGGTTGACTTACCCGCAATGCAATTCGTCATCGAACAATTCAAGTGGCGTCACAACAGAAGCGTGACAATATTCGACCTTGGCCTTTGCCAAGACCTTGGCCTGCAGCATGTCAAACTATGGCCGCCATTATGTCAGCAACAACGTC
This sequence comes from Haliotis rubra, assembly GCF_003918875.1. Classification (NCBI taxonomy): domain Eukaryota; kingdom Metazoa; phylum Mollusca; class Gastropoda; order Lepetellida; family Haliotidae; genus Haliotis; species Haliotis rubra. The sequence continues at coordinate 883,192 of NW_025767081.1, forward strand.
AGTTTTCAGTGTACGGTTTTGGTCCAACAACAACGTTAATAGTGCAATTGTTAAGGTTAGCACCAGCAAGAAGGCCAATATTACCGCTGAAGCGGGAATTCGGGTTGCTTTGACTTGTTTGCCCCAGAACATCTGCCAGTCAAAGCCAATGTCGAATGAACCGTAAGTCATTTCAACATTTTCTTGAACAGAAAATGCGGGCGTTTCCGCGTGAGCAGGTTGGCCTATTGGGATATTCTAAAGCGTTTGCTGGCATCTTGGGTGACAACATGTGCTGGAGGATTTCACTAGATGCTCTCTTTTGCGCGCTACTGGACCCTGAAATGTAATGCTTGAGTGATTCCTCGGACTTGTGCTTCCGTGATGTTGCAGATTTGTTTTCACGTCTACACCTGCCTGAAACAGGTATGTGATGGTGGAAGCTCTGACTGAATGACAAGTGTATACCTGTGATAAACCAGCCTTTTGGAAATCTTCTGCATAATGGTGCCCAATATGTTCTTTCCCAAAGGAGCATTATTGTACCAAACTCCTGATTTCTGAGAAATCCTTCCGAGGAGCCTGGAAAAGAGCATCGCAGTCGGGGTGGAGTTTTGACAGATAAAAGAGATAAATACTGACTGGATCTTTGGATGACTCATTCTCGTATATTCTGACATCTGAACAGTCCTGATTAGAGGGATTACTGCCTTGCCAGTTCTTTGTTTGCTCAGCCAAAGTGAAGGTAAGAAAGTGTTGTCATTATCGTCACGCTTCAGTTGAAGTGTCGATTTGGTGAAACTTCTCCAACCTTCACGCCCCTGTCTTCCCAGAAAGAAACACAGATTGAACCAAACCATTTCTTGAAGCCTGGTTGGGTCAGTACTCTCTAAATCCCCAAAATATCCTGACAGTTTGTCCATATCTCCTCGCTCAATGCAAGGTTTGTGTTGTAGGGATCTTCCTCCCTCTACAAAGTAGGCTTTACAACGAGATTGAACATGCTGTTTGGCGTTTGTAAACTCTTTATCAGCCATTATGTTTATGTTGCTTGGTGAGAAAGGTGGATCTTTTAGAGTATGATGAACTGCAGCTCTCAGTGATCTCAGTGTGCTAGGGGTGGGAAGCTCAGCTTTCTTAGTGCGGTACTCAGCATAGAATTTTCTTAATATTTTGGCCACGTCTTCTGTTTCGACTGATTTTAGATCAATGTTGATATTACGTCGAGATGCCCAGTCTAAAAAACAACAAAAAATAAAATTTGTGAGACAAAATCGTGACAGTTTTAGTTTCTGGCTCATTATTTATCATATCAAAATTGCTACATAATTAGGCCTAGCGTCAAAGCTCACCAGTGAATGCCTTGGTTCCCCAGCAAGTTTGTTTTTGAGTATTTGCTGATTTTCCTTCCATTTGGAGTTTATCAAGTTAGTCTTCATCTAAATGCGCTGTCAGTTTCATTGATATCCGATTTTTCGACCCAAAGAGAATCGGTTGGTTCACGAAGCGCTCGTTCAATCTCCCGAGCCGAACTGCCGTACCAACACAATCAGACGCCATCTTGTATTGTCAGCGTTCGGCATTGTCTGCCCACGCACCCACTATGACGTCACTTGACAACAGAACTGATAGTGGCCCGTCGTTAAGGTTGAGCGGTCCAATATCATTTGCAGCGGACCGCAAATTTCTGATAATGGGAGGGCGTTTCATGATAATTCCATGTATTCTAGCTATAATATTCAATGAATCCACCAGTAATGAACTTGTACAACTAGTTGAAAGCCACACAAAAGAAGTTCACCAGAATTACCCTGATGAAAACTCTCTCCATCGCCTGTTTTGGGATGAACAGCTGAAATACAATCAACAGGGATAAGAGGGGCATGAGTTGGCATCCCATGATTGTAAAATGGAGCCTGTATTTACAACAAACAAGTCGGAACACATATGAAGCCCTTCCGTCAAATAGAACTCTCTTTGATTACTCTCATGTGCTACCAAATCAACTTGGACATAGGTTACAACATAAAGTGTAATTCACATACAGCATTTGTTGGTCTATTACAAGATGAGATCAAGGTCAAAGAAGGTCTTGTTTATGACAGTGCTTCAGATGAACTTATTGGCTATACCGACTTTGACAAAACATCAAATAGCCTAATTGACTTGGAAAATGTCTTCACAAATGAAACAAGAAAACTTGCAACCTCTATGCTTGTGGTAATGGTGCGTGGAATTACAACAAGTTTGAAATATCCATTCGCAGCTTTTACAACCCTTGTTGTGACAGCAGATTTACTGTACAATATGATTTGGAACTGTGTGAAAACTTTGGAAATTGATTGTGGACTTAAAGTACTGTTTGTAACATGTGATGGTGCCTCTCCTAATCGGAAATTCTTTGGCATGCACAAAGAAGAAAATTCGCAACTACTAACTTACTTCACATGGAATACATATGCAACTCCTAGGCGTAAATTATTTTTTATATCTGATGTTCCACATTTAATGAAAACTACACGCAACTGTTTCGCAAATTCAAGTAGCCACAAACTATCCAGAAAATTGTGGAAGGATGGAAAGAACATTTCATGGATGCATATAGTGAACCTATTTGAAGACTACTGTGAAACCAATTTATACAGGCTGACCAGAGCTCATGTGGACTTAACAGCATTCTCACAGATGAAAGTAAACTTGGACGTTTTGGGTAAAACTTTTGCGGATGCTTTGGAAGAATTATATGGCGATCAAGTGATAGAAACGGTGAAATTCATACGTCATATGAATAAGTTCTTTGACTGCTTGAATGTCAGAAGTCTATCTGAAGGCAGAAAAACAAGAAATAGGGATCGTGATATATATTGTGAAGCAGATGATGACCGCCTCACTTATCTTATGAATGACTTTCTTGGGTACCGGTACTTTGATTCATGGAGAGTAAGTGTGACCAATCGTCCTGGAGACTTTACAAAGGGACAAAGATCATCTATGATGCTTAGTCATCAAACTTTAGAGGGACTCCAAATATCAGTATGATCTATAGTGGAATGTGTGAGTGAGTGAGTTTGATTTTACGCCGCTTTTAGCAATATTCCAGCAATATCACAGCGGTGGAATGTGTGAGGTTCATGCTCAACGAAGAGGCAGATTTTATACTGACACATAGGTTTAACCAAGATCCCCTGGAAGAACATTTCACGCACTATAGACAAAAGGGTGGATCAAATGACAATCCCTCGGTGTATCAAGTGCGTAATACTTTGTGCACTATGAGAACTGTGGGATCTCAAGCTATTGCAATGGTTCGGGGCAATAAACGCCGCTCTGCTGGGACAGTAAACCAACAACCATTGCCCCCCAAAAAAGGACAAAGTGACTTTGAAACAATACCCAGTGTTTAAAACAAAATGTCAGACCATAGGACTTATTACTTTGAAAAATCTACCAGTCCTTAAGGAAACCTGCTTGCTTGATTTTTAAATAGAAAACTAAGAATTCATAATAGATTTTACTGCATTTAAGTTATAGTTATTTATACATTGTTTAGTTACCTTCCAAAAACTATCCAATTCTGAGTACATCCTGGCTACAAGTATGTCAGTTTGTCTGAATAAAATCAGAAACAATTATATGTTGCCATGTTATTTGGTGTTATCTATTACCTATTATATTGTATTGTACACAGACCACCTGCAGTGAAATCCTACTTGTACTCATGGTTACCAAGAATACCGGTACCTATGCAATTATCAACCTATATTTTTCTATCCAGATACCTACATAGTGTACATATTTCTGTACATATCTCCACTTAGAAAACCAACTTGCTGACTGTCTGTTTAATACTATAAGACAATTTCTTCAGACCAAAATAATGTAAAGTATTCACAAAGGACAGTTGTTTACATTTTGTAGTCCATATTTGTAATATCATATATTCATATGTATGTTTATGAAGACAAGATTATTACTAGAGGTCTTATCTATATTCTCACATGACTTGTTTTCATTTGCTAAAATAAAAGGATTCAGGTTATTTGCCTTTCATGCTTCGTCTTGTTGTGTCTGTTTATTAAATTGTAAGTAAATTTACCTTTCAAATCCTTTCTGTTATGCTTCTTCAGTACATGACTTCTGAAACCTGACTGAGACTTTTAGGTCTAGACACATAACGGACACTTGAACAATGGGCCGGTCTGCTCACTGTCACAGGTATGCTTTGTCATAGCCGCGACTTCTGCAACCATGTCTTCAACATCCTTGTTGTCTGATGAACTGTGGCTGCTCCTGAAATCGCCCCAAAAGTCTACTAACTCCAAATCTTCCCAATTGATAAAATCACTGTTCTTCGCCATAACGTTACGTTACATTCATATGAATTTTTGTTAAATAAATAGCAAAACATTAATGAACTTACCTTCTCAACTCATGCTAACTGCGTAAAAACATCCTCAAATCCTCCCGTAATCCACACATAAATCAGGCGGCGACAGGAAGTGTAACCAGCTTGTTGTGACAACATTCAAGGGAGCCTACTCCAATTTACCGAGCATTATTCCGACAGTTGCTGACAGTTTCCAACTGATACAATAAACTGGCTGAAGTACTGTTAAACGCAGTACCAGTTCGCCGCTCCGTGTTTGTTGAGCTGTCAACATTCGCCGAATCATCTGGTATCTCCATGCGCCTAGCTACTGTCATCATGAATTACTTGCTAATCCACGCATTCTGTTCGGTACTTCAGAGAGTACCTTGCTGTCCATTCACCACTTTGTACCAATCGTTGCTCTCACAAAGGGAAGAAGAAACCAGTGCATTGTCTCACTTCAGTTCACCGCTCTCGTTCGGTCAAACTCATTAGACCGATACGCCACATTTGATTGGATGAGCACTACAGCCCAGTGCGCCCTTTCGATTAGATGAACGCTTCAGACCAGTGTCGTTTCGATTGGAACAATGATTCAACCTATTGAATTGTTGTTTGATTGGAACAGATTAGTCGAGTACATCATTATTGTATGGACAACTATATAGGCGAAGTACTTTGGTCTCGATTGACTCAGCTTTTAGATCACACTGCCGTCGATCCGATCCAGATCGCCGAACCAACTTAGAAGCATAGAACCGATCCTGATCACCAAATCATACCAAATGGTTTGAAATTGTTCTTGCAATAGAACCATAGCCGCCCGAATGTACGCTTGCTGATGGGACACAGCGAGTGCACCCGACATCACCACCACTCTGGTAGTTTTCAACATCATGTTGAGTTGAGCCATACTTCTCCTTATGGCACCATCTAAATCTGGCGCTGGCGATCCTCGACCAGGAACAGCCGAATTCATTGTTGCCTCAAGGGGTCGTGTCTCAGTTGGCTGGGTGTTCGTTCTATGCGTGAGGTGCCTTGTCATTTCTCAAGGTCTACTCCGGTTCATCTGTCCTATATTCAACAGTATCAATGTCGAGACCTCTTTTACCAGTATCCTGGAATCTGGTGTCTGAAGGGGCGACTAGTCAGCCTGTTGACTTTGATGCCTTGTGTTAGCAGTAGCGTCAGTATATGGCATGAGGCGCCAGTATCCTCCTCTGTTAATCAGTCATCCAGACCTGCGACTACTCCAGTTCTACCTTTAGAGGAGGTTCATCTTTCAACAACGTCGTCTCTATCTTTGGATGGTACGTCCCAATCGGATGGTATCATGGATGTTGTTCACACCTTAACTACTCGTCAGGATTGCCGATAAGCTTTGTAGTACTTCGTCGGGGGATTTATTATCCATTTGATATGAATCCAGGTAATTTTGGTTACATCACATTCCCACCTCGACCGTGTATCACTCAATTGGTAGCGTCTCTGGATAAGGTTTTTGGTAAGTTGAGGAAGATTAAGCTCCCTTCCAGTGGATGATAATATCACGTTGTTGGGAACTAAACAGAAAGCCTAGACGTAGGATCCCGTGCATTGAACTCCAGAGCTGAACTGAGTGGATCTAGCGCCAAAGTTGACACATGGCAGTAAGCGCTGAAACCCGAGGAAGCGTTGTACCATGAGTCAATACAGAAGCCAGTGAACTATGAGGCAGCACCGAACCGGGAACACCGTGAGTAAGCGCTGAACCTGGAGCACCATGAGTGAGCGTCGAACCAGGAACCCCAGGAGTAAGCGTTGAACCGATAATACTGTAGGTAAGCGCTGAACCAGGAAGACTGTGAGTGAGCGCTAAACTGAAAGCACCATGATGAAGCGCCAAACCGTGAACACCCAGAGCAATCGCTGAACCAAAGTCAATATGAGTAAGCGCCGAACCAGTCCAGGAGGAAATGCCGAACTGGGAGCGCCAGGAGGAAGCACCAAGACAGTAACACTGGGAGGAAGCGCCTTACCAGGAACACCGGGAGGAAGCGCCGAACGGGGAGCAAGCGCCTAACAAGGAACACTGGGAGGAAGCGCCGAACCGGGAGCAAGCGCCTAACCAGGAACACCGGGAGGAAGCGCCGAACCGGGAGCAAGCGCCGAACCAGGAACACTGGGAGAAGCGTCGAACTGGGAACACTGGGAGAAGCGCCGCACCAGAAACACCGGGAGCAAGCGCCGAACCAGGAACACCGGGAGGAAGCGCCGAACCGGGAGCAAGCGCCGAACCAGGAACACCGGGAGGAAGAGCCGAACCGGGAGCAAGCGCCGAACCAGGAACACCAGGAGGAAGCGCCGAACCGGGAGCAAGCACCGAACCAGGAACACTGGGAGGAAGCGCTGAACCAGGCGTAAGCGCCAAACCAGGAACACTGGGAGAAGCGCCGAACCGGGAGGAAGTGCCGAACCAGGAACACTGGGAGGAAGCGCCGAACCAGGAACACTGTGAGGAAGCGCCAAACCAAACAAGAGAACTGGGAGCGCCAGTTTCCTTTGACCTTGCTGTTGATGTGGTCTTTGTCCCTGACCTTGTTGCTGCCAATTGTCTTGCCCCTTCTGTTGGTGTTGGTGGTGGTGTTGTTGCTGCTGTTGGTGTTCCTGTTGCTGCTGTTTGGGTTGTGGTGGAGAGGTCTCCTGTTGTTTATAATTAGCACCTACAAAATGTTTGTGTCATGAAAACATGGAAAGTTGGAGGATGTCTAGAAAATAACTAAGAAAGAATTATTCTACATTCAGAACTGCCTGTTTACTTTCGTTTTTAGATACAGAAGTCACACATGAAGCTCAAAATGATTCACTCACATACATTCTGAACAGCAGATCAAGTTCAACTCATGCTGCCTCATGTTGACAAGATTATAAGAGACATTTTCTGAACTGAAGTAAGAAATCTTTATGCAGTGTAAAAATCGGCTTAGAAATATGACCCTGCTGATAATCAAGATTAGGGTACTTTTGGTAGGGATACATATTTGGCTACACACTCAAATAAACGATTAGTGACTGAACACTGAACACTACTCCTGTGGTTTTAAGGAATCAACAAAGCAGCACAATAATATTAGATACCATGACCTCAGACTCATATCACATCACAAAGTGCACACTTTGTTGTTTCTAATGGAGCTCCTACACTTAACACAGGCTTACAATAGTCATAGCACAAAAATCATTTTCGCATTGGATACCTGGGCTTGGTTCACAAAGCTGTCACAGTACAACTGCTCTGTCTGTTTGACAAGACTGTTGTGGGGTATAGGTCCTGCACTGACATCAGTAGGACTGACCTCACTAGTGCACAGAGCACATCATAATTGTGACTTGCTATGATTTATAAATGCATGTACAGTCGAGCACCGTTTTGTCGAACTCTGATAACTCGATATCTCGGTTTTCTCGAAAAACACATCTCGGTTCCGGCAAAATCCTTCATAACTTATCATTATTCAAACTCTTTTAACTCGATACGGATGTCTCGATCTTTTGGATATCTTGATATAATTTCATTGTCCCAACAAGTAAAATTACCCTTTTAACTCGATATTTGCAAAGAAACTCGATATTCACCTACCTTTCTTGAGCAAGTATCGCTCTGAACGGAGGTTGTTTCCACACGTTTAGACACGGTGTGGCATGAATCAAAGGGTTGATTGAAGATGTCACTTGTTTGTTATTTAATTACGATTAATTAAGAAGGATTTAATCAGGAAGTACTCAGTGTTATGACTAAACACTACTGATGACGGATTATAGTTTCGAATCAAAACATACTGAGAAGCGTTTTGTTTTCTTTCATAGTTATATGTGATATGCCCTGGTTGGATGTCTCGAAGTTCGGATAACTCGATATTTTTTCTTGGCCCCATAAATATCGAGACAACGTTGCTCGACTGTATTATTATTATCACTCACCATCAAACAGTTCCTGCACTGATAACTGTTTCCCATATGCTTTTGTTGGTGATGAAGTACTGGGCGCACTACCTCCCACTGGCGTTGTACCAGTGTCCGATCCGATCTTCAGCATGTGTTTCAGTGCAGAGCTACCATCCTGAGGGAAAAGAAAGAGAAAGCACAATTGCAGTTTCACTATATTCCACCAATATTACAGCACAAATAGAGGATAACTTTGTGCCTGGCTGAAACCACGAAAGAGCAGGTCAGTGCAAATGTGAGGTACACAGGTCTCTGACCCCTACTCTACACCATTTCATTGTTTTTTGGGTTCATGATGGACTCTATCTTACTAAGTAAGGACCAGCCTATCCAGTGACTGACATCATGATAATAGAATGATATGCTATCAACCACGTCACTGAGTCTAACCATGACAAGCAATCCCTACAGGCGGGCAACATAACTTAGGAGACAGAAAGGGAAGTGTGTTTGAGAAGTGATAAACATTATTGGGCAAACTTATGCATGTCAACCTCTAAATTAGAAGGAACACAATGCTCTGGGTATATTCTTACTCCAACATGAGAGATTTTCCTCATTTAGAATGAAAGAGACTGATAGTGTCTCCCTCACCTGTTCCGTGGCATTATTATTACTATTGATTCCTCCTACGACCTCTTCCTCCTTCTGGGTCTTCCAGGACAACTTCAGAGAGTCCATCATGGCAATGAACTCATCTTTCTCCGCGGCTTCCTTCTGCAAGCTAGCACGATCAAACAGAGTCTGAAGATCGATCTTCTTACTGCTACCACTCCTGATTCATTAACGCTGTCACCACGTCCACTCAGTTCTGGTTTCTTCTGGTGCCGTGTTGTAGGAGGAGTTATCTGCCCCAATGCAAGTGCTGCCTATTGGAGTGATGGTTCTTGGAGGAGGTTGCCACTTGATGGCGCTGTCTGTACTGTGCCGGCCTGCAGCTCCTTCCACATGTTGGCAAACTCTGAGTTGCTGGTTGCATCTTGGGAAGGCTACAATGATGAAATTCATTATGGTACAACAGTGAGAGAGTGAGTTTAGTTTTACGCCACACTCAGCAATATTCCAGCTATGTGGCGGTGGTCTGTAAATAATCGAGTCTGGACCAGACAATCCAGTGATCAACAGCATGATCATCGATCTACGCAATTGGGATACGATGACATGTGTCAACCAAGTCAGCGAGCCTGACCACCCAATCCCGTGGCCATGGGTTACTGAAGATCAATTCTAACCCGGATCTTCACGGATCTATGGTACAATAGGACCACATCTTATCCAGGCAAACCAGTGTCTAATGAACAAAAACAATTCATTGTTTGGGAACAAAGACCAACAAGAAACCAGACTACATCTTAAAAAGGATGGGTCTTGTTCTGTCCTTTGCCCCTGTTCCACAAAGCAATCGTACCACTACAGCAATCATATCCCAGAGTTAAAGTATGCCAGTTAGGGCTATTGCTGTTTTGTGAAATCAGGTCCTGGAAAACACATTAGGTGGTCAACATAAAACGCTATACAGTGAAACCTGCCAACACCGGCACACTGTCAAAACCGGCATAAAATTTTGGTCCCACTATTTACAACAATATTATGATCATTAAAACATGTCTAATCCGGCCATGATGGAAAATGATTGCCACTGTCTAATCCGGACCCTGTCTAAACTGGCACTAGTTTCGGTGCAGAGGGGTGCCGGTTTAGACAGGTTTCACTGTACTGCAAACACTAAATTTCAAAAGAGAGGAAGGTATAATTCCAGTGTTACAAATCGAACTAACCTGTAGAGGTTTCAGATTCTTTGAATATATTCCTCCTTGGGAATCCCCTACGACAGTTGTAACAATATTTGAATAAAAATATTTACAAAACAAAAACAACGTTTTGTCTTGTGAGACCACCCTTACAGGGCCCTCCGGCCCACTACAGCCAAGAGCAGGTAACTCTAGACTGTAACCTCGTACCTCACTTTCCATGCTGAACGATGTCAGACAGAATGTGGGGAGGTGGGTGGGCGTACCCCAAGGAGGAATATATTCAAAGAATCTGAAACCTCTACAGGTTAGTTCGATTCTTTTTTATATATTCCTCCTTGGGGTACTTATAAGCATAAGACAGACTGCTAAAGACGGAGCTAAGGAGCGGCATTCTGCCTACAGAAAACACCCCCGACAAGAAGTGGAATTTCCCAAGCTAAATATAGCAGAAAAAGCACACTTACCCGGTCACGTGTCCACCATAGCCAATCAGGCGGGGCATGAGCCAGGGTCAGGGTCGAACATATGTAAATTGCTGCTTAAACCTCGCTAATGCAATCTAACGAGACACCCTCCCTCCTCCCCGTAATCTACTCGAAGCGAAGATAAGGGTCCCGCGAAAAGCCACCAGAAACGAAATGCCTTAATATATATATATTTAGCAAAGTTTCCAAGGCCAGTTAAGTCTAGAGCAGAATGCAAAAAGACATGGGAATAAAACCATCACCACATAAAACCCGTCACCAAGGGAATATGTAAACAAGATTTTAAAACCCAACACCAGTGTTAAAAAATTTGGCATAGAATGGTTCACATAATAAAATCCTCGAAAGCTCAATCGGCTAGAGAGGTGGAACCATGCCCACTGGAGAGAACTGACTGACCGAACCGAAAGCACGCCACTGGAGAGTCTGTCAAGTTGGGAATGACAGATGAACGCACTCGGACGGCTCCAAATAGCCATGAGAGCAGATCTCCTCAATGGGCAGGGCTGCAGCGTAAGCTTTCGATGTAGCAACTGCCCTAACCGAATGAGCTTTCAACCATACAGGTGGGATACGCCCTGTTTGAGTATAGCTCATATGTATGGCAGAGACATGCCACCGAGAAATGGTTGGCTTGGTCGCCGGAAGACCAGCCTGAACCCCGCCATAACAACAAAACAATTGGTTACCCTTACGGGTACCCCTTGTTCGTTTGATATAAGCCTTAAGTGTCTTACGGACATCTAAGACGTGAGCACGTCATAGAGAGGTACCGGACAGGGAAGGCTGAGTGAAAGCTGGGAGATCAATAGGCGCTGTCACATGGAAGGGACTATCCTTCTTAGGACGGTAAGTATCAGGCAGCCGTATGCTAACTCTGTCTTTGCGAAAAACAGTAAGCGCGGGATCGGCTGACATTGCGTGAATATCGCCAACCCGTCTGCCTGAAGTCACCGCCACAAGAAATGCCATCTTCCACGTCAACAGCTGGAGTGAAAGAGCCGACAGATTGTGAAACAGTGGACCAGACAGCCAATCAAGAAAAATTGACAAGTGCCAGGGGGGACTAATCCGCCGGACAACCGGACAGATTCTGTCCACGCCTGCTAAAAAGCGCTGCACAAGAGGGTGCTGCCCCAAGAGAGCACCGTCAACAGGAATATGAAACGCAGAAATAGCCGTAGAACATCCTCGAACAGTTGAAGCCGCTAGACCGGCGTCCAACCGAGACTGGAGGAATTCTAAAACATATACTAAATCTGTAGAAAAGGGATCAAGAATCCCCCTGTTGACACACCAGTGCGAATAACAGGCCCATCTATCCTCATATTGAACGTTTGTCGAATCCCTCCGCGAAGCCAGAATTGTGTCTGCAACTGGTGCAGGAATTCCGCTCGTACGGAGGCGATCCCTGACAGCGGCCAAGCCACCCACTGAATCCTGAGATTCGGGTGGGGCGCTCCGCTCTGGGATAGGAGGTCCGGTCGAAAAGGTAATAGAACAGGAGGCTGAGCCAGAAACCCGAGAACTACCGGAAACCAGCGTTGTGCCGACCAAAGGGGTGCCAGAAGCACAAGTAGCCGAGCTGGTTGTGCGGTCAGCTGTGACAGGACCCTGGAAATCAGTGGTATCGGGGGAAACGCCCACAGTACCCTGTCCGTCCAATCGAGCTGAAAGGCGTCGTTGGCTCCCGGATCCGGAAACCGGAAGCAAAACACAGGAATCTGGTTCGTCACCCCAGACGCAAACAGATCCACCTGGAAGGACCCGAACAACTGGGAGATAATCCCGAATATCTCCCGGTCGAGCATCCACTCGTGTGGGGCTAGTATACGCCGTGAGAGTGCATCTGCACGGACGTTGTCTACCCCCGGGAGATAAACAGGCAAAACCCGAATGCTGAACAGATCGCACCACAGTAGAAACTGCCACGCCTCCTGAAGGAGCGACGGAGACACTGTGCCGCCTTGCTTGAGAATGTAAGACATGGCCGTTTGATTGTCCATTTCTAGACGAACCACACGGCCCTTCACCAACACCCGGAAGCACTCGAACACCCTGCGGACTGCTCTCAGTTCTAACACATTGATGTGTAGGCTGACTTCCCGCTCCGACCAGAGGCGGAGGCTGAGTGCTTCGCCAGGACCTCCCCCTCAACCTGTGAGAGAGGCGTCCGTCTGAACTGAGAGGGAAGGTGTCGGGGTGTCGAGGGGGATCCCCCTGGACAAATTCCCGACGTCCGTCCACCATCGCAAGTGAGGAATTAACCACTCGGGCATTGTGAGAATAATCTCATAGCTCTGCGAGTGGGACCACAGCTGAGCTAACGCTTGCTGAACTGGTCGCATCCTCAGACGCGCACGCCAAACCACGTCCACTGTCGCCGCCATGTTGCCTAGCAACCGAAGCCATGTTCGGGCCGACGCATTGGGCGACTGGAAAAACTGTAACACAGTCCTCTGGACTTTGACGATGCGGTCCGGAGCAAGGGAAACAATCCCTAGCTCCGTGTTGAATCTGGCCCCCAAGAAAATCAGATCCTGCGTCGGAACGAGGTCTGATTTCTTGAGGTTGATAATCCAGCCCAGTGACACCAGAGTATCCATCACGCACAGTGTGGAGGCTCTGCTTAACCGAGGACCTAAGGCCCTGAGAAGCCAATCGTCCAGGTATGGGTGACAACACCTACCCTGAGACCTGGCTAACTGACCCTTGGCGCTGTGGAGATGCCGAAGGGGAGCACACGAAACTGGTAGCACGTCCCGTTGAAGGAGAACCGGAGGTACTTCTTGAACTCGTGGTGCATTGGAACATGGAGGTATGCGTCTTTGAGATCGATTGACGTAAGCCAATCCCCTCTCGACGGAGGAGTGTCTCACTGACCTGAGTGTCTCCATCCTGAAAGACGGCACCTCCAGAATGGGTCTGAACCCTCCGTCCTTTTGGTCACTAGAAAGTAGGTGGAATAAAACCCCTCTCCTTGCTGACCCACAGGAACCATCTCGATGGCTGCCTTGTTCAGTAAGGACTGAACTTCGGCACGGAGCGCGTCCGCCTTGTTGCGCCTTGTTGAACCCCGGAAAAGAACGGAGGATCTCGCCTCCACTGTGGCAAATGGCCATCCCTGAGCGTGGACAGGACCCAGGGATTTGAGGTGGCTACCTCCCACTCCCGGAGGAATAGGGACAACCGGCCGCCGACAGGGACGTGTGGCATGAGGCAGTGCACCCCCACAGTCGGCAAGTCTCCGCTTGCGTGAGTGGGGGACAATAAGGGCTCTGGGGAAGGAATCAGCGGGAAGCCGGGGCTGGCTTCCCCCTGCCCCGAAAATGCTGCTGTGCTTGAGCAGGCCTGCCCTTGCCTCTTGGGCGCCTGCTCCCCTCGGACTGCAAAGGTGCAGTCCACTTTGCAGTGTCCTTCGCCGGGGCAGAAGGATAAGCGGAAGCGAGCGGGGAAGGCCGGTGGCGAGGAGCGGAGGGCTGTTCCAACAAAGGCTTAGAGTCTTTGAAGGTAGAAACTGCCTCCGCGGCCTCCCGTACAACCTGCAATGCCCCAGGGAACAGGGAGGACCCCATGGTATAAGGCAATGACAGGAGCGCCTGTTGCGTGGCCGGTGAATACTGCGCCACGGACAACCACAGGTGACGCAAGCCCATCACGCCACCCATCATCTGGCTGGCACAGCACCGAATGCTATCCCGAGCCAGATGAGAGTGTACCCCCGTGAGCTGCCGTGCGAGCACCGGCGCCGACAAGTCAGCGTCACAAGAGCTCTGATCCACCAGCTGTCCCTGCAGAGCAGACAGGTAGGCTGAGTGGACTGCCACTTTTAATTCCTGGGCTGCGCACCGGTAGCACTCCTCGAAGGACCGATACGCAGACTTCAGCGTAAGTGAATAAGTAGGAAAAGGGGGGAGGCGCATGCCCTGCCTGGCCAAGGCCAGGGAAGATGAGGACGACCCCCCTAGCATGACGGACGCAAAGACGCACTCGTCCACCACTGGCGGCTCGAACAGCGCCTCCTCTCCCAACTGGTACCGCTTGCGGGCAAATCAAACCGTGTGCGGGCACCAGTCAAGAGAGGATTGATCACCTCACTCACCAGTGATGGCAGAATGCAGAGGCGTGCCTCGGCGACCCGGCTAGGCGCGAAAGCCTCCCCCGGGAGCCGAAACTCCGCGGGGTCGGGTGCCTGTACGGTAACGGCCACCTGGGGGAGGGCTTCGGCGATCTTATCCCGAACCTGCCGCAGAGACAAGCCAAAGGAGTACAGAACCCCTGCCTTCGACTCCTCCCTCCCACCATCATCCTCCATATCCACCTCGGCACAATCCTCGGCCGCCGTACTCTCATACTCCTGAGAGACTGTCGAGGATACGCCAGAGGCTGAACCGGCGCCAGGCACCTGTGACCGACCTGAGAATGAAGCTAGGCCGCCACCAGGTGCCGAGGGCGCGCTATCCCCACGTCCGAAGCCGGGATCAAGCTGCCCGGGGGGAGGCGCTTTCTCCGAGCAGAAGCTCGGGCCTCCACCCCCGACGACCGGCGTGCTGAGCTCCTTACGGAACCCAGCCAACGCTGTATCGATCAGAGATTTCACTGACGACATCTGTTCCTGAAACAAAACGGTTAAAGAGTCAACAGGTACAACTGGTGCCGACACAACAGGGGGGGTGGCAGATACAGGAGCAGGTTGAGATATAGATGTATTAGTTTTCTCCAACAAAGCCTCCTTGGAACCCTTAGCTCTTTTGGGAGCCGGCTCCGTATGGGAAGCGGCTCCCGTAGACCCCTTTTTTGTGTGAACGCTTGGATATCACCCACCGCCCAAAGCAGGTTGCTGTAAAACAGACGGTCCACCCGTCGTGCCTTAATAGTTTGAGGCGTAAAAATGGCACACGCCGGACACCCCTCTTCCTCATGATCAGTTTGGATGAGGCAACGTAAACACATCTCGTGCGTGTCCCTGACGGGAATGGCAGCGAGGCACGAAGTACAGGATTTAAACTGCAACAAGTAAAAAATCTGTGCAGCAATCAACCCCATACACACATACATATATGAAAAAACACGCATGGGCGACACAACTAATGCGACAATGTAGCATACAGTTGACAATAATCATAATATGCACTGCAACATAACTAACAATTACGACTTTTAGTGTAAGATAGAAAATGCTAGCAGCGGAAATGCCCTACATGTAACAACATATAAATAAAAAGTACTATAACCACCTGTAACATTGAAAAACCACACGGGAAACCAATGAACAGGGAGGCTAGCGAAGGGACCTGTCCGCCATCTTGACACGCACTCGGCGAGCCGACCGCGACAGGTGCCAAGTTACAACTAGAAATTATGAATGAAAAAGTTCAGAACAAGCCTCCAAATCGCCCATGCAGGGAAAAAAGAGAACCATACATACAGTTGCTGTTTCTGACACACTCATAATTTTGTGCAGGGAAAAGAAAACTTCTTGAATGGACCCACGTCTTGCCGGTAAACGACAGCATGGAAAGTGAGGTATGAGGTTACGGTCTAGAGTTACCTGCTCTTGGCTGTAGGGGGCCGGAGGGCCCTGTAAGGGTGGTCTCACAAGACAAAACGTAGTTTTTGTTTTGTAAATAGTTTTATTCAAATATTGTTACAACTGTCGTAGGGACATTTAAATGCTTATAAGTACCCAAAGGAAGAATATATAAAAAGGAATCTTCCATACTTTTGTCCCTGGTAAGCTTTTACTGTGGACATGTTTTCAAATTGTAACAACTCTGGGTTTCTCTGTTTTAGCTGCAATACATTTGTGCACAGAGCTTTATTGATAAAATACTGCAAACAAACGTAATGGATTTGTGCTAAATATATATCATTATGTCAAACTTTGAAATGGTTGACACTTCTGGTTAATAAGCTTTGGTTACAATCAAACTGTTTGAGATCAGTACTCACTTGTGTCTTTCCTCCTGTCTGTTGAGTTCTGTTTGGTGTTCGTTTAGAAAACTGTGTTTGTGTGACTTTTGGTGTAACAAATTGGGGATTGTTGCTGGTAAACCCACCATTCTTCTGTGAACGAAATGATAAAAATGTTCAGTAAGTTTCAATGTTCATCTTATATGTAGTAAACTTTGTCATTGTGTTATTTTCATTCATGCTTCCTTAATCAAATATTTTGACAAATACAATCACAATATTGCACCAAATCTTGTCACAGATAATATATTGGGTGACTGACTGACTGAGTTCAGTTTTATGCCGCGTTTAGAAATATTCCAGCAATATCACGGTGGGGGACACCAGAAATGCGATTCACACATTGTGCCCATGTGGGGAATCGAACCCGGGTCTTCGGCGTGAAGAGCCAACGCTTTAACCACTAGGCAACCCCACCGCCCCTGTATTGGGTGAGGTGAAATAGGGTTTAACATTGTTATTATTGTACTTGCTTACAGTAACATGCATCCACATTGGTAGAAGTGACTACTTGTACAATTACAGAATATCAAATGATGGTTTTATAGAGAAACTCATTGACATACCATACCATGTCACAGTTCAACATGGAAACCCCATTCTGAAACATAAAACCGCCTCCTTGAGCCCGGAGAGCGGAAGGATGCGGGTTCGATCCTCGACCGCGTCATACCAAAAGACGGTAACAAACTCCTGGTTCAAACCCATGACCATATGTCTAGTCTTGATTAACTACCTGGGTACCCGCCACCGCTATTACCCGCCTAGCCTGGCTGCCAGCTCTAGGTCATGAGAGTTGGCTACAAAATGTCTGATTAAGAACATTTAGACACATGGATAATAACAATGTCTATGTCTATGTCTACTCTTAATTAACTTCCGGGATATCCCTCACCCCACCCCACCCCTTTATTATCCCGCTCTACCTGAGACCCGCTATAGGGCATAAGGGTTGGGTACAAAATGTCTGATTAAGACAGAATTGGCAAGAACATTTAATAACACAGATAAAAGACCTGATGTATGTACTGAAGTTGAATGGATCTATATCTTTGGTATGCATTGTCAGAAAGAAATACCAACAAAGGAAACTGGTAACCACAGAGTTTTATTGTTATTGTCATTAAACAATATATATGACTAACAGGGTACAGGTAGTCTTGTTGGTACCTACGTAATACTCAGGACGCACCTGACCCGAGTATCTGAGTTACCTGTCCATGGCCACATTCCACAGAGTGATCTTTTCACTTAGGTAACCATAACTCCCATATTTCACAATAAGCTAACATTCACTGTAGCACTTTGTTGTCTTTGTGGAATGGAAGGTGGGAAGTTACTCTGCACAGCAAAATGTGGTTCTGAAGACAGCTGAGCTACTAGCACCCCCGTAGGTGCACGCTAAATTGCCCTCCTAAAACTGAAGCCTTCCCATAGCCTAAACATCATGGTTTAACCAACACACAATGCTCCTGCAGCCTACCTGACATTGATTCCTCCGATAAGTTCAGCATCAAACACCACATCATACAGCATGTCGCTCTCCTTCTCATCAGGGTGGATGCCGACAACCGTCCCCGCAATCCAAGGGGGACGGGGTATCCCAGCTTCACAGCTACCACACGGTCGTACAGCCAGTAGGTGGCAGTCTGGTCTTGGTTGATGAGGGGCTAAAAACACATCTGAGCATGAAACTGATTCCAAATACTTTTGTTCGACTGAAAAGTGTCTGTGTGCATGTATGTTGTGCATGGCACACTTCGCAGTATTCCAGCTATACTACAGCAGCCTGAAAATCAACATGTCTGGACCTGACAATCCAGTGATCAACATTGGGACCAGCACTTTCTAACATATAACAATCAAGATGTTTATGATCATTGTGATCACACTGGGAACTTCTCACTAACACACAAAACATTTATGTCTTGCTTGGAAAAATGACCATTTGGTTCCAGATTATTAGAATCACATTAAGTCACTTATACTTACTCTGAACAACAAATGAGGTTTCACTTGCATCTTGACTTTCTTCTGTTTCCTCCTGTTTTCCTCCTGAAAGAAAAAGACAGACTTAAACCAGGGCTCGATTGAGTGCTTTGTTCCTTGCACTGATGCAATCCAATGTTACAAAGTGCAACCTAGTTATTTGTCTAACTTGCACCAGGTGCAAGTCAATTTTTGAGAAATAAATCGACAATAAATCTAACATTATAAGCATAATTATGTCAGCTCATTTTTCTTCTAAACTTTAAATAATTCAATAGCATATTTCTTTCATAACATATTGCAATAAGAGCAGTGCAGCTGGAATTTGGCTGGTGCAACTAGGTTTTTATCTCAGGTTGCACCTGGTGCAAGTAGGTTAACATCTCTTAAATCAAGCCCTGTAAACAATCATCTACAACACAGGAATGTGTCGTGCACCACTTCAACATTCACCTACAACCATTAACAACAGAGGAATGTGTCGTACGCCACTTCAACATTCACCTACAACCATAACAACAGAGGAATGTGTCGTACACCATTTCAACATTCACCTACAACCATCAACAACAGAGGAATGTGTCACACGCCACTTCAACATTTACCTACAACCATCAACAAAACAGGAATGTGTCGTATGCCACTTCAACATTCACCTACAACCATAATAACAGAGGAATGTGTCGTACGCCACTTCAACATTCACCTACAGCCATCAACAGAGGAATGTGCCGTATGCCACTTCAACATTCACCTACAACCATCAACAACAGAGGAATGTGTCGTACGCCACTTCAACATTCACCTACAACCATCAACAACAGAGGAATGTGTCGTACGCCACTTCAACATTCACCTACAACCATCTACAACACAGGAATGTGTCGTACACCACTTCAACATTCACCTACAACCATCAACAACACAGGAATGTGTCGTACACCACTTCAACATTCACCTACAACCATCAACAACACAGGAATGTGTCGTACGCCACTTCAACATTCACCTACAACCATCAACAACAGAGGAATGTGTCGTACGCCACTTCAACATTCACCTACAACCATCAACAACAGAGGAATGTGTCGTACGCCACTTCAACATTCACCTACAACCATCAACAACAGAGGAATGTGTCGTACGCCACTTCAACATTCACCTACAACCATCAACAACAGAGGAATGTGTCGTACGCCACTTCAACATTCACCTACAACCATCAACAACAGAGGAATGTGTCGTACGCCACTTCAACATTCACCTACAACCATCAACAACAGAGGAATGTGTCGTACGCCACTTCAACATTCAGCTACAACCATAACAACAGAGGAATGTGTCATACGCCACTTCAACATTCACCTACAACCAACAACAACAGAGGAATGTGTCGTACGCCACTTCAACATTCACCTACAACCATAACAACAGAGGAATGTGTCATACGCCACTTCAACATTCACCTACAACCAACAACAACAGAGGAATGTGTCGTACGCCACTTCAACGTTCACCTACAACCATAACAACAGAGTGCAAGTGGTTTTGTTACAGCTTTAATGATCACTTACAATGTATTGAAGTTTTCCTGATATAATGGGTGGAAGGAACACACAACACTCACATTAACTCTGTCCACCTCCTCTTCTATTGCCTTGACCACGCCTCTTCCAAGATGTCTGCCCCCGTGGACAAAGGCTTGACATTATTGCACGGCAGGTTCCTCACAAAGTCTATCATGTGCTTCAGCTTGTATTCACTGGAAGGAAAGGTGAACATATAGAAATCTAAAAAATATTAGGAATACTCAATTTTACCGTTTCACAATTCTATATTGTTATCTATATTGTACTCTAGACTTTGATAAACTCAAGCTTTAAATCCAGTCAACCTGGAAGTTGGTATTTATTAACTCATCTGTGTGGAAAACAATCATTCTCTTCAATTTGACATAATATAAAACATGTCTGAAGCCAATCTATTCTGCACAGAGCTTGGGTGCGGATTTGGGGTGCAGAGCTGCATGTTTCGGTTTCAGAATTGATTCGTCCATGCACTAAAGTGTGACGTCACTCAGAAAGAATTTCATGCATGATTTAGGAATCACATCCTTGCCCTTCTATAGTGCTCATAACTGTTTAGAGGTGACTGTTAAAAGTTCTGCAGGGACCATTCAGGAATTTGTCTGTTAAAGTATGGAGTAATGGCAATGGAATTCAACATTCAAAACTATATTTTGCTGCATCAAGGAGGGCCCGGTTTATGCCCGGACTGTCGACAACAAGAAAGAACCCTTCCAAATTACTTGTCGACAGTCTGGGAAAAGGGAGGTGATGTTCTACATGAGTGACTTCACTCCCAGTGTTCTCGATATTAACAAACCAATTAAAACAGAGTGTGATATATATAGTAGACAATATATTTATTCAGTCAATATAACAACATGCATGTATCATGCATGTATCATATGTCACACAATATAACATATTTGTATATATATTTCATAAAGCTCACACAATATATTTGTGTGTGCGTTTTATATAAATAGGTGATTTCTGCAGGTGTATAAGTAATAAATATGTAATTTTCTGAATAAAATTGATATTTTATACTTATCCTGACTCATGCTCTTTTTGCATGTCTTCTTCTTCTTGCGAACATAGTGGAACACTTGTATCTCCTATTGAAGCTCCCTTCAATAAAGAATAGACGTAAAATCACTCCTACCAAGAGTTATCTCTCCAGCTGTTTAGGCGGGAAACTGTGGCGCCACCGTCCCGCCATGCCTCACTCTCTCCTGATTATGAGCCCGACACTTGTATTTGCAGGGAAATCCAAAGTGTCTAGTGGGGAGGCTGGGTGGGCTTACCTCATGAGTCAGGATAAGTATAAAATATCAATTTTATTCAGAAAATTACACATTTTTCCTTATCCTGACTCATGCTCTTTTGCTTGTAGAATCCGACGGAAAAGGTGGTGGGAAAAGCACTTTAGGATTTCTTTAGTGAATTTTACGTCATTATATACCCCCCTACGGGAACTTCGTAATGGCACTGTATTTACTGGTAAATTCTGCTGCTGTTGTGACCCTGACCTTCCAGCTGCCTTTAAATGGGGGGCAGTTAACAATAGTTAACTTTTGGTCCTTTCTTCTGTTAACATTATATGTGGATTTTGCGATTTTGATGCAAGCACCAAGTGGAGAAGCGACCCATTCCGGTACAAGTATCCTTACAAGTACTGGGTCATATCACTTATGCTAGTTGTTAAACGTGCATTGTGACTTAAGCAGAACTCTGCTGAGTGTAAGCTTAGTAAGTCATGCGATAAAAAGGGCGAGACTCCATCTCAGCGCCTTAGTGGGACTGTCAATTGTTGTGTTACAATAAGTGGGCCGAAATGGTGAATGTAAGAGCCGTCCTCAGTGGCGATGTCCCTCAAGTGGTGGTTGGCAAACACCATGTCCCATTTCAAGAAGCAGCCCTCCATTATCGTCCTGATAAAGCGATTCCCAAGTATAGAGAGTGTTGACGTCAGAGATTCACTTCATGTGGGTTGGAGGCTCTTGGAGGATCCAGTCCTGCTGCTTTGTATGCCCGTAGTATGACAGTTCTGATCCAGCTTGATATCTTAGTGCGGAAGACCTTCGTCTCTGCCGCTGTTGATATCGAGACGAAAAGACACTTGAATTTCCATCTCATGGACCTGGATCGTTGTAGGTAGACTTTCCATGCTTGTACTGGGCACAAGGATAAGACCTGCATATCCTGTGTTGGGACGTGGAACTGTCTGTCTGGATGACCTGGCAGTTAATTCTTTGCTATGAAGTCCCATATGCACGATATTTGATTTGCATCAAATCGTGTTCTCTCAAATCCAGAGCATGTATTTCCGACATCCTTGCTGCTGTTACTAAGGATATCAGGAACAGCGCCTTCTGCGTCAAGAACTCTAATGATGTTCTCTGTAATGGTTCGTAGATGTCACTAGTGAGATGTCGTAGAACAACGCTGAGGTCCCAAACCAGAGCTTTAAATCTGTTGGTCCTCCAATTAAAAGGGCGTAGTAAGGCCAGTAACTCTGGTACTTTTGTCAGTTGCACTCGTCCTCATGATGATAACTGATCTCAATGCCGCTAGGTATGTTGAGAGTGTTGACCCTTTTAACCGCTTCCTTTGTCTAGGTGACAAAGGTAGTCCGCCACTTGAGGATGTGTCACTTTCATGGCTGACAAGCCGATCTTCGAAATGTATCTTTTGTCTCGAAGCGTCACTACTTGTCGTCAGACAAGTTGCGTGAAGACTTGCGTAAAGCTAGTGTGACTGCTTTCGCTGCTCTCGCGAAATATCCTCTCTTGTTCAAGCATGCCTGATACAGTCCACACGTGTAGCCGGAACACCTCGGCTTTGTGTGAGGATGTACTAGTAGATTCGTACACTCTGGTAGTTGCAGTAGAGGCAGTACTAGGTCTTGTATGAGAATAGGAATTCATATTCTCGCTGGTCAAAAGGCGTGCCCCAAATAGTTGTGGGTCTCTCGCCTGACTGATTTCTGCAATACCCTAGGTATTAGAGCTGGTGGAGAAACACGTAAGTGTTTAGTCCTAGGCAGGAGATGCTTCGCATGTCCGTTGCCCCTGTCTGTGGATCTGGTATTGGTGAGACGAATGTTATCAGTTGACACTTGTGGCGAAGAGGTCTATTAAAGGTTCAACCATCTCTTATATGATCTGTTTGAAGATCTCTGAATGTAGCATCCAGTCTGTTGAGAATGGCTGCGTTGGACAGGATAGTGCATCTGCTAACACATTCTTGGTTCTTGGAATGTGGCATACTCTGTGGACAGTCAGGTTGACTGTTACGATGATCAACTGAAAGCAGAGGTCCAGAAGGTTCGCCAACTTTGCTGATCCTTCTGTGGATGTAGACCGTCACTGTGGAGGTGACTGTGTGTACCGTTAGATGAGCATTTTATAAAAAAGCTGATCCAGTGGAGTATGGCGTTTATCGCTGCTTTCATTTCCAGCATATGGAAGTGCAGATCGTCTCTGCTATGGTCCATATCCCAGCTGACACATTGTTGACAAGGTGTGCTCCCACTCTAGGAGAGATGCGTCCCCATAGAGATGCGTCTTGTACTGCGACCCCGCTAATTAGGTGCGCCTGCAACCTTCCTCGCACGGAGTTCACCATATATAGATATGGGTTATAACCTGTCCGGATCGTCCGTTGTACATTCATGAAGACCAGTAGTGGGCGTAGTTGTAATTCTCTGCATGTCATGTCTTGTGCGGACGTGCGAAAAACCAACAGATTCCGCTACTTCGTAGTAAAAGCGGAGAGAGTAGTGCTTGAGATACACGAACTTGTATCTATATCCTACGATCTTGACACCCTTACCGTGTCTGTAAGGAAATGAAGCGATGGCTGACTCTGTGACTGCCATCGTTGAGAACTCTATGTAAAAATCGCCTGGCTGCCACGCCCTCGTCTTCAATGATGACAGGGGAGGTCTCTAACCCCATGAAGGCAGCCAAATCAGGAGAGAGTGACAAGTAAGGCTGGTCCCATGACTGTTTACATGGGAAAAGGGAGGTAACTCGTGGGTGAGTGTATTTTTACGTCCGCTTCGGGAACTTCAAGGGATTCAAGTGTTTCCACTACCATTCGCAAGGGAAATGGAGATAAGCAAAAGATCATGAGTCAGGATAAGAAAAAATAATTAGAACAAGGAGTAACTTAAACACTAAACACAATTTGGAGGTATTTTTCTTGTATTAAAGAATGGATAACACGCAGCACTTTTTGGAAGCTATATATGTAAAGTCAAGTACAATTTACAAACTCATGGTTAAACAAAGTGAGGGAGGTTCTCTTTGAATGCTTCTGTTTTCAGTATTTCAGTAACATCATTAGCTTAATATGGGTGGAAACCCCAAAGGGATGCAAATATTGGTAGAACCCACAAATATTGTTTACAAACTAATCATTAAAATCAGCGTGAATAGGGGTTTCACACCTACGACCATTGGATTTGGCATGTCTGAGACACAAGCTCTGCACAGACGTGCCTTGGAAAACGGTCCACTCATGCCCCCTGATATGAAATACTGACAGAGAAGCTCCAGATATTCAACAACATGCACAAGGAAAGGTATATTGTACAGATTGTATCAGGCAGGCAGTTCACCAGCCAAAATCATGGTCTGATTCACCAGTCTGTTTCTGATCATGCTAATAGGTTATATGTCATATTTATTGTTTGTTTGTGGCTAATCAATACCGAGCGATTAAAAGTGGCCAAAAAGTCGCCTTCTTCCCTCTCGCCCGCCAACGAAACCACAAACAGGTTACGTAACTCTGTCACCAGAGCACTGGAGTGACGTCATATGAGGAACGCTTTTCAGTTAGTTGTATAGAAAGTGTGTAGCACGCTCATCATTTTGATGATTTCTCGACATCAACGACGACATGCCGAATCGTTGCTTTGTTGTCAATTGCTCCTAGGGGTCGGGCGATGGTGTCACCATGCACAGATTTCCACAGGACCCGCGCAGTTCGTGCTAAATGGGTTATGTTTGTGAGTGCTGTGGCCAGCGTTGTGGAAGCCTGAAACGATATCTTACTTGTGTTCAGATCGCTTCACGGAAGTTAAAGAATCAAAACTACTTACTAGTTGCAGTAAAATATGTATATGATTGATGACCATAAAGATTTTCAATGACACAACTTGTAACTGACGATTTCTTCCTTGGAAGTGAGGTTGTGGTCGAAGTAACAATAATATTTTAAGTAGTATTATATTGACACCCACCTCGCTGCCAGGAGAGAAATTGTTATGTTATACGCTATGTCATGCAAAATCCTATTGGCCATCAATAAAATACATATTTTACTACCAGTAGAAAGTAGTTTTGATTTTGTAACTCAGTGAAAACAAACCTAAATACCATTTATCCTCAGACTGGCGGATGTTCCCGACAGGGCGCAGCCATGTTTGAAAATCGTAAAGTCTGTTAGAATTAATGAGATTATAGTTTGTTTTCATCAAGTTAGAAAATCAAAACTACTTTCTACTCGTAGTTAAATATGTATTGGAATCATAATTAAACGGATGTTGCATGACACAACTTATAACATAACGATTTCTTCCACGGAAGCAAGGTGGGGGTCGAAGTCACAATACTGCGCGATAAATTTCTTGCTACATTCACATGGTTAATGTCCACTCACCAGTATGTAGATACTAGTCAATGTCGTCTTTATATTTGGTCTTATAATCCTAATTAGTTTATTATCATACTTGTATGCATTTTGAAACTAAATAAAAAGCAGACGATCTGCTGATACTTATAGTGAATTTATAACAGAACTGTAATATCTAGACATTTTATAGTTTGCCAATGTGAATCTAGTGTATGTTGTCTGTCTCATTACACTTCACGGCAAAAACAATGATTCTGTTGAATGCTACGACAAATGAATAAAAACAAAATGCAAATATTAAAATTAAAACAGATTAAAGTTATAGGAACAATATCAGGCCATTACCTTGTTCGAGGAATGTATCCATCAATATCCACAAAACTGTTCCAAATGATGTGTCTTTTAACAGTTTAATATACAAAAAAGTGATAAATCTTTTCAGGTATTGGTGTATAGTCTCATTGGTCACCCAAGATAGCACACCTGGCAACTAATTGTATAATGTCCGCCTTTCTTTAAAAACAGTAATTTAGTTAGCCAATAATGGGCAATCAATCAATGTATTGTCGGTTAATCCTTTGAAAGAAGGACGTTGTTTTTACGCAGACACTGACACGACAGAGTGTATTCAGTATAGATTAGTAAATCTACATACATAAACACTACCTTTTGACAATTCCGCTGTGTAAGATAAAAGTAATTAATCAATCAGCGTGTTATCGGTTAATCCTTTGATTGATGTTTATAATGTTGAATATTTACTCCAGTATCAATGTCAAGACCTATTTTACCGGTATCCTCGAATCCGGTGTCTGATGGGGCAACTTGTCAGCCTGTTGACTTTGATGCCTTGTGTTAACAGTAGCAGTTTATTATCCATTTTGATATGAAGCCAGGTAATTTTGGTTCCATCACGTTCCCACCTCGACCGTGTATCACTCAAGGCTTTTAGTAACTTGAGGAAGATTAAGTTCCCCTTCCTGTGGATGATAATATCACGTTGTTGGGAACTAAACAGAAAGCCTAGACGAGGAGCCCGCGCATTGAACTCCAGAGCTGAACTGAGTGGACCTAGCCAAGTCGACACCTGGCAGTAAAGCTGAAACCTGAGGAAGCGTTGTACCATGAGTCAATACAGAAGCCAGTGAACTATGAGGCAGCACTGAACCTGGAGCACCATGAGTGAGCCGCCAAACCAGGAACCCCAGGAGCAAGCGTTGAACCGTAATACTGTAAGTAAGGGCTGAACCAGGAAGACTGTGAGTGAGCTTAACTGAAAGCACCATGATGAAGCGCCGAACCGGAACACAGAGAGCAATCGCTGAACCAAAGTCAATATGAGTAAGGCGCCGAACCGAGTCCAACTGGGAGCCAGGAGGAAGTGCCAAGCCAGTAACACCGGAGGAAGCACCTAACCAGGAACACTGGGAGGAAGCTACCAACCAGGAGGAAGTGCCGAACCATGAGTAAGCGCCCCAACAAGGACCACTGGGAGTAAGCGCCAAACCAGGAACACTGGGAGAAGTGCCGAACCAGGAGGAAGCGCTGAACCGGAGGAAGCGTTTAACTGGGCGAAGTTACTAAACCAGGAACACTGGGAGGAAGCGCCGAACCAGGAACCCTGGGAGGAAGCGCCGAACCAGGCACAAGCCGCCGAACCGAACCAAACAAGAGCCGAACTGGAAGTAAGCTGTGCTCTGACCAAACATATGGGATCCGTGACAATCGGCGCCTAATCGTAGATAACTGTCCTGATGTAAGCGGGCGCTCAAAAGTAAGCGGCACACTGGTAGAAAGCGCCGAACTGGAAGTAAGCGCGCTCTGAGTAAACACGTGGAATCAGTGACAAGCGGCGCTCTAAACGTAGGTAGCTCCTGATGTAAGCGTCGAACTGGAAGTAAACATCACTTGTGATGTAATGTTAGGAATCACAATAAGCGCCGCATGAGTAGTCCCCACCTCCGAAACGTAAAGGCGTTGAGGAACATTCACCACCAAAGACGGCCGGGATGAATATCAGACGTAGATAACACAACACCTCGTGGTGGTGAAGAATCTTCTAGAGTAATGAGGCTACAAGAATGCGGAGGGAAGAGTTGACGCAGATTTTCACTGAGGTAGGAATCAGACGCTTCTCTAAGAAATCTTCATTAGGAGACTTTGACTTCGAACATCGTACTGCAGAAAACTAGGCGATCTAACTTAGGACGTTTACAACTCAGACCCTCAGATGGATTCCGACAATCTCTGTCAAACTTGCGTCTACAAGCTACCCGGTGATATTCGGAAAACGCATCATCGTGCAAATCTAGACCATTCACACCGGGCCTAAACAGTCAACACATAGGTTATGTAGGTCTGCCACCGAGAAATTACTGTTGCAGTTATCGCAATGTTTGCGTTTATTAGAACCATAACGATTCGATTTTCCCATTGTAGAAACACAATCAAACTCTCTTATAGACAAACACACGCCCACACAACGTGGCGACAAGAAAGAGAATGACAGGTAGAGGTGGTCATGTGATCATTTGGGCGAGCTGAAACGCTTAGATGGACAGGCATTGATGTCGGGGTGAGGGCACAGGTCAGGGCGGGTCAGAGGCCAGTTAGATTTGACTCAACTTAGCTGACAGCACGTTTCAACACATGGTCGTAGAAGAGAGAGATGGTGCATACCGTGAGATAGGATAAGTTTAAAAATGTACCATTTCTATGGGACAAAAAGTGCCTGTCTGATACCTTGTCAAGATAAACTGCATACAAATCCATTTAAAGGATGCTTGAACAACTCTTTCAGCCATGCAAAGTTAAGGTAAGCACAAACAAACCACAACACACCCTGTGTCTAAATTAGGTCCAGAGTCATGAGGTCGGTGGTTCGCATGACCTTGACCTTGATGCTGTTTCCTTTGACCTTGCTGTTGATGTGGTCTTTGTTGCTGCCAATTGTCTTGCCCCTTCTGTTGGTGATGTTGTTGTTGCTGCTGTTGGTGTTCCAGTGGCTGCTGAGTGGGTTGTGGTGGAGAGGTCTCGTTGTTTATAATTAGCACCTACAAAATGTTTGTGTCATGAAATGGCAGGTTGGAGGATGTCTAGATAATAACTCAGAATAACTCTTCATTCAGAACTGCCTGTTTATTTTCGTTTTAAGATACAGAAGTCACACATGATGCTCAAAATGATTCACTCACATACATTCTGAAGATCTGTTCAGTTCAACTCATGCTGCCTCATTTTGACAGAGAGAGATTATAAGGAGACATTTTCTGAACTGAAGTAAGAAATCTGTATGCAGTGTTATAATGGGCTTAGAAATATGACCTTAATGACAATCAAGATTATAGTACTATTGGTAGGGGTACATATTTGGCTACAGACTCAAATAAATGATTACTGACTGAACACTGAACACTACTTCTATGGTTTTAAGGAATCAACAAAGCAGCACAATAATATTAGATACCATGATATAAGTAGCATATCTTCTGTTCATGACCTCAGACTCATATCACATCATAAAAGTGCACACTTTGTTGCTACTAATGGAACTCCTACACTTAACACAGGCTTACAATAGTCATAGCACAAAAATCATCTTCGCATTGGATACCTGGGCTTGGTTCACAAAGCTGTCACAGTACAACTGCTCTGTCTGTTTGACAAGACTGTTATGGGGTATAGGTCCTGCACTGACATCAGTAGGACTGACCTCACTAGTACACAGAGCACATCATAATTGTGACTTGCTATGATTTATAAATGCATGTACAGTCGAGCACCGTTGTGTCGAACTCTGATATCTCGATATCTCGGTTTTCTCGAAAAAATATCTCGGTCCCGGCAAAATCCTTCATAACTTATCATTATTCAAACTCTTTTAACTTGATACGGATGACTCGATATTTCAGATATCTCGATATAATTTCATGGTCCCAACAAGTAAAATTACCCTTTTAACTCGATATTTGCAAAGAAACTCGATATTCACCTACCTTTCATGAGCAAGTATCGCTCTGAACATATTTTACTACCAGTAGAAAGTAGTTTTGATTTTGTAACTCAGTGAAAACAAACCTAAATACCATTTATCCTCAGACTGGCGGATGTTCCCGACAGGGCGCCGCCATGTTTGAAAATCGTAAAGTCTGTTAGAATTAATGAGATTATAGTTTGTTTTCATCAAGTTAGAAAATCAAAACTACTTTCTACTCGTAGTTAAATATGTATTGGAATCATAATTAAACGGATGTTGCATGACACAACTTATAACATAACGATTTCTTCCACGGAAGCAAGGTGGGGGTCGAAGTCACAATACTGCGCGATAAATTTCTTGCTACATTCACATGGTTAATGTCCACTCACCAGTATGTAGATACTAGTCAATGTCGTCTTTATATTTGGTCTTATAATCCTAATTAGTTTATTATCATACTTGTATGCATTTTGAAACTAAATAAAAAGCAGACGATCTGCTGATACTTATAGTGAATTTATAACAGAACTGTAATATCTAGACATTTTATAGTTTGCCAATGTGAATCATAATTCGCACACACACCCTAGTGTATGTTGTCTGTCTCATTACACTTCACGGCAAAAACAATGATTCTGTTGAATGCTACGACAAATGAATAAAAACAAAATGCAAATATTAAAATTAAAACAGATTAAAGTTATAGGAACAATATCAGGCCATTACCTTGTTCGAGGAATGTATCCATCAATATCCACAAAACTGTTCCAAATGATGTGTCTTTTAACAGTTTAATATACAAAAAAGTGATAAATCTTTTCAGGTATTGGTGTATAATCTCATTGGTCACCCAAGATAGCACACCTGGCAACTAATTGTATAATGTCCGCCTTTCTTTAAAAACAGTAATTTAGTTAGCCAATAATGGGCAATCAATCAATGTATTGTCGGTTAATCCTTTGAAAGAAGGACGTTGTTTTTACGCAGACACTGACACGACAGAGTGTATTCAGTATAGATTAGTAAATCTACATACATAAACACTACCTTTTGACAATTCCGCTGTGTAAGATAAAAGTAATTAATCAATCAGCGTGTTATCGGTTAATCCTTTGATTGATGTTTATAATGTTGAATATTTACTCCAGACACAAGAAATGCCAAATGGGAACCTTTGTCGGGTAATCTAAGTGTGTTACCACTAATTATACCTGTTATAAATTCATTAACTGACCATCAAGTGAATGATGACAAATAACATGTGTAGGTTTATACCACCTAACACGGGTTACAAAAAGGGAGTATTAATTGCTGTATTGCATGTGAAAACTTATGAGAATACAAACAGAGTTTTACATGACATGATTAAATATCGAGGTAAAAAAACACAGAAATGGGATCAATTTGGATCAGTCATTATACAAATAGGGCCTAACGACACCAAGCGATTTTGACAGAATCGTCTATGAAAACAAGTTGTAACTCAGAAACTAGGCAAAGCAGGAGACAAAATTAAATGACAGTAGATTGTGAGAACATATAGCTTTCATTTTCCACAACAATTGTCACGATTTCAGGTTTATACCAGCCTGTAAACAAGATAATATACCCCCTAAAATGTAGATGAATTCTGCATCGGCCCTCAAAGCTATTCCTCATATGACATCACAGAGACGCGCCGCTCTGATTGGGTGAAATTTCGTTCGCGGGTGAGAATTGTGCACTGTTGTCAAAAAGGTCGATTTAAGTCAATTAAAGGTCGAAATGAGTAGTTTTAATGACGGGGTTTCATTTATAACGATGCCAGTTAGTGATTTATGTATAGGGTATATGTGATCTTTAACACCCAAATCAGCACTATTCAAAGCTACATAATATTCCAGTCAGCACCAAACAATCCAGGGCTCGATTTCAAAAAAGGAAACTTTCTTGCACTCCGTTCCTGCAATTCATCGAAAGACAACATATCATCTTGTCAGTATATTATGTCTCATAAATAGGATACATTCCATGTTGCATGGAACACACATTTTACCCATATGGGGAATCAAACCCAGGCCTTTAGCGTGACGAGCAGACACTTTAACCACTAGGCTACCCCACCTTCCCCCCTCGTTCTGTGTGTGAGGTGCCTTGTCATTTCTCAAGGTCTACTCCGGTTCATCTATCCTATATTCAACAGTATCAATGTCAAGACCTATTTTACCGGTATCCTCGAATCCGGTGTCTGATGGGGCAACTTGTCAGCCTGTTGACTTTGATGCCTTGTGTTAACAGTAGCAGTTTATTATCCATTTTGATATGAAGCCAGGTAATTTTGGTTCCATCACGTTCCCACCTCGACCGTGTATCACTCAAGGCTTTTAGTAACTTGAGGAAGATTAAGTTCCCCTTCCTGTGGATGATAATATCACGTTGTTGGGAACTAAACAGAAAGCCTAGACGTAGGAGCCCGTGCATTGAACTCCAGAGCTGAACTGAGTGGACCTAGCGCCGAAGTCGACACCTGGCAGTAAGCGATGAAACCTGAGGAAGCGTTGTACCATGAGTCAATACAGAAGCCAGTGAACTATGAGGCAGCACTGAACCTGGAGCACCATGAGTGAGCGTCGAACCAGGAACCCCAGGAGCAAGCGTTGAACCGGTAATACTGTAAGTAAGGGCTGAACCAGGAAGACTGTGAGTGAGCGCTTAACTGAAAGCACCATGATGAAGCGTCGAACCGGGAACACAGAGAGCAATCGCTGAACCAAAGTCAATATGAGTAAGAGCCGAACCGGGAGTCCGAACTGGGAGCGCCAGGAGGAAGTGCCAAGCCAGTAACACCGGGAGGAAGCACCTAACCAGGAACACTGGGAGGAAGCGCCGAACCAGGAGGAAGTGCCGAACCATGAGTAAGCGCCGAACAAGGACCACTGGGAGTAAGCGCCAAACCAGGAACACTGGGAGAAGTGCCGAACCAGGAGGAAGCGCTGAACCGGGAGGAAGCGCCTAACTGGGCGTAAGCGCCGAACCAGGAACACTGGGAGGAAGCGCCGAACCAGGAACCCTGGGAGGAAGCGCCGAACCAGGCACAAGCGTCGAACCGGAACCAAACAAGAGCGCCGAACTGGAAGTAAGCGGTGCTCTGACCAAACATATGGGATCCGTGACAATCGGCGCTCTAATCGTAGATAACTGTCCTGATGTAAGCGGCGCTTCAAAAGTAAGCGGCACACTGGTAGAAAGCGCCGAACTGGAAGTAAGCGGCGCTCTGAGTAAACACGTGGAATCAGTGACAAGCGGCGCTCTAAACGTAGGTAGCTCCTGATGTAAGCGTCGAACTGGAAGTAAACATCACTTGTGATGTAATGTTAGGAATCACAATAAGCGCCGCATGAGTAGTCCCCACCTCCGAAACGTAAAGGCGTTGAGGAACATTCACCACCAAAGACGGCCGGGATGAATATCAGACGTAGATAACACAACACCTCGTGGTGGTGAAGAATCTTCTAGAGTAATGAGGCTACAAGAATGCGGAGGGAAGAGTTGACGCAGATTTTCACTGAGGTAGGAATCAGGCGCTTCGAAAATGTACCATTTCTATGGGACAGTTAGATTTGAAAAAGTGCCTGTCTGATACATTGTCAAGATAAAC
This sequence comes from Haliotis rubra, assembly GCF_003918875.1. NCBI lineage: Eukaryota > Metazoa > Mollusca > Gastropoda > Lepetellida > Haliotidae > Haliotis > Haliotis rubra. The sequence continues at coordinate 916,549 of NW_025767081.1, forward strand.
TGTATACAAATCCATTTAAAGGATGCTTGAACAACTCTTTCAGTCATGCAATGTTAAAGAAAGCACAAACAAACCACAACACACCCTGTGTCTAACCTAGGTCCAGAGTCATGAGGTCGGTGGTTCACATGACCTTGACCTTGATGCTGTTTCCTTTGACCTTGCTGTTGATGTGGTCTTTGTCCCTGACCTTGTTGCTGCCAATTGTCTTGCCCCTTCTGTTGGTGTTGTTGTTGTTGTTGTTGCTGCTGTTGGTGTTCCTGTTGCTGCTGTTTGGGTTGTGGTGGAGAGGTCTCCTGTTGTTTAGCACCTACAAAATGTTTGTGTCATGAAATGGCAGGTTGGAGGATATCTAGAAAATAACTCAGAATTATTCTTCATTCTGAACTGCCTGTTTACTTTCGTTTTTAGATACAGAAGTCACACATGATGCTCAAACTGATTCACTCACATGCATTCTGAACAGCAGATCAATTTCAACTCATGTTGTCTGATTTTGACATAGAGATTAAAAGGAGACATTTTCTGAACTGAAGTAAGAAATCTGTATGCAGTGTTATAATGGGCTTAGAAATATGACCCTGCTGATAATCAAGATTAGGGTACTATTGGTAGGGATACATATTTGGCTACAGACTCAAATAAATGATTAGTGACTGAACACTGAACACTACTTCTATGGTTTTAAGGAATCAACAAAGCAGCACAATAATATTAGATACCATGATATAAGTAGCATATCTTCAGTTCATGACCTCAGACTCATATCACATCACAAAGTGCACACTTTGTTGTTACTAATGGAACTCCTACACTTAACACAGGCTTACAATAGTCATAGCACAAAAATCATCTTCGCATTGGATACCTGGGCTTGGTTCACAAAGCTGGCACAGTACAACAACTGCTCTGTCTGTTTGACAAGACTGTTATGGGGTACAGGTCCTGCACTGACATCAGTAGGACTGACCTCACTAGTACACAGAGCACATCATAATTGTGAATTGCTATGATTTATATATGCATGTACAGTCGAGCACCGTTGTGTCGAACTCTGATAACTCGATATCTCGGTTTTCTCGAAAAAATATCTCGGTCCCAGCAAAATCCTTCATAACTTATCATTATTCAAACTCTTTTAACTCGATACGGATGTCTCCATATTTCAGATATCTCGATATAATTTCATGGTCCCAACAAGTAAAATTACCCTTTTAACTCGATATTTGCAAGGAAACTCGATATTCACCTACCTTTCATGGGCAAGTATCGCTCTGAACGGAGGTTGTTTCCACACGTTTAGACACGGTGTAACATGAATCAAAGGGTTCATTGAAGATATCACTTGTTTGTTATTTAATTACGATTAAGTAAGAAGGATTTAATCAGGAAGTACTCAGTGTTCAGCTAAACACTACTGATGACGGATTATAGTTTTGAATCAAAACATACTGAGAAGCGTTTTGTTTTCTTTCATAGTGATATGTGATATGCCCTGGTCGGATGTCTCGAAGTTCGGATAACTCAATATGTTTTCTTGGCCCCATAAATATCGAGACAACGGTGCTCGACTGTATTATTATCATCACTCACCATCAAACAGTTCCTGCACTGATAACTGTTTCCCATATGCTTTTGTTGGTGATGAAGTATTGGGCACACTACCTCCCTCTGGCGTTGTACTAGTGTCCGATCCGATCTTCAGCATGTGTTTCAGTGCAGAGCTACCATCCTGAGGGAAAAGAAAGGAGAAAGCACAATTGCAGTTTCGCTATATTCCACCAATATTACAGCACAAATAGAGGATAACTTTGTGCCTGGCTGAAACCATTAAAGAGCAGGTCAGTGCAAATGTGAGGTACACAGGTCTCTGACCCCTACTCTACACCATTTCATTGTTTTTTGGGTTCATGATGGACTCTATCTTACTAAGTAAGAACCAGCCTATCCAGTGACTGACATCATGATAATAGAATGATATGCTATCAACCAAGTCACAGAGTCTAACCATGACAAGCAATCTATTCTCACCCAGAATCCATCCCTACAGGCGGGCAACATAACTTAGGAGACAGAAAGGGAAGTGTGTTTGAGAAGTGATAAACATTATTGGGCAAACTTATGCATGTCAACCTCTAAATTAGAAGGAGTGAGTGAGTGAGTCCAGTTTTATGCCGCTTTTAGCAATATGCTAGCAATATTACAGCGGGGGAAACCAGAAATGGGCTTCACACATTTTACCCATTTAGGGAATCGAACCGGGTCTTGAGACTTGAGCCAACGCTTTAACCACTAGGCTACTAGGCGCCCTAATTTAGAAGGAACACAATGCTCAGAGTGTATTCTTATTCCAACATCAGAGATTTTCCTCATTTAGAATGAAAGAGACTGATTGTGACTCCCTCACCTGTTCCGTGGCATTATTATTACTGTTGATTCCTCCTACGACCTCTTCCTCCTTCTGGGTCTTCCCGGACAACTCCAGAGAGTCCATCATGGCAATGAACTCATCTTTCTCCGCGGCTTCCTTCTGCAAGCTAGCACGATCAAACAGAGTCTGCAGATCGATCTTCTTACTGCTACCATTCTCTGATTCATTAACGCTGTCACCACGTCCACTCAGTTCTGGTTTCTTCTGGTGCCGTGTTGTAGGAGGAGTTATCTGCCCCAATGCAAGTGCTGCCTGTTGGAGTGACGGTTCTTGGATGAGGTTGCCACTTGATGGCGCTGTCTGTACTGTGCCGGCCTGCAGCTCCTTCCACATGTTGGCAAACTCTGAGTTGCTGGTTGCATCTTGGGAAGGCTACAATGATGAAATTCATTATGGTACAACAGTGAGAGAGTGAGTTTAGTTTTACGCCACACTCAGCAATATTCCAGCTATATGGCGGCGGTCTGTAAATAATCGAGTCTGGACCAGACAATCCAGTGATCAACAGCATGAGCATCGATCTACGCAATTGGGATACGATGACATGTGTCAACCAAGTCAGTGAGCCTGACCACCCGATCCCATTGCCATGGGTTACTGAAGATCAATTCTAAGCCGGATCTTCACTGGTCTATGGTACAATAGGACCACATCTGATCCAGGCAAACCAGTGTCTAATGAACACAAACAATTCATTGTTTGGGAACAAAGACCAACAAGAAACCAGACTACATCTTAAAAAGGATGGGTCTTGTTCTGTCCTTTGGCCCTATTCCACAAAGCAATCGTACCACTACAGCAATCATATCCCAGAGTTAAAGTATGCCAGTTAGGGCTATTGCTGTTTTGTGGAATCAGGTCCTGGAAAACACATTAGGTGGTCAACATAAAACACTATACAGTGAAACCTGCCAACACCGGCATCTCTCTAATCCGGCACACTGTCAAAACCGGCATAAAATTTTGGTCCTGCCATTTACAACAATATTATGATCATTAAAACATGTCTAATCCGGCCATGATGGAAAATGATTGTCACTGTCTAATCCGGACCCTGTCTAAACTGGCACTAGTTTTGGTCCAGAAGGGTGCCGGTTTAGACAGGTTTCACTGTACTTCAAACACTAAACTTCAAAAGAGAGGAAGGTATAATTCCATAGTTACAAATCTTCCATACTTTTGTCCCTGGTAAGCTTTTACTGTGGACATGTTTTGAATGACTGTAACAACTCTGGGTTTCTCAGTTTTAGTTGCAGAAATGGGCTTACATTTGTGCACAGAGCTTTATTGATTAAATACTGCTTTATTGATTAAATATTGCAAACAAACGTGATGGATTTGTGCTAAATATATATCATTATGTCAAAATTTGAAATGGTTGACACTTCTGGTTAATAAGCTTTGGTTACAATCAACATGTTTGAGATCAGTACTCACTTGTGTCTTTCCTCCTGTCTGTTGAGTTCTGTTTGGTGTTCGTTTAGAAAACTGTGTTTGTGTGACTTTTGGTGTAACAAATTGGGGATTGTTGCTGGTAAACCCACCATTCTTCTGTGAAAGAAATGATAGAAATGTTTAGTAAGTTTCAATGTTCATCTTATATGTAGTAAACTTTGTCATTGTGTTATGTTCATTCATGCTTCCTTAATCAAATATCTTGACAAATACAATCACAATATTGCACCAAATCTTGTCACAGATAATGTATTGGGTGACTGACTGACTGAGTTTAGTTTTACGCTGCTTTTAGAAATATTCCAGCAATATCATGGCGGGGGACACCAGAAATGGGCTTCACACATTGTGCCCATGTGGGGAATCGAACCCGGGTCTTCGGCGTGACGAGCCAACGCTTTAACCACTAGGCTACCCCACCGCCCCTGTATTGGGTGAAATAGGGTTTAACATAGTTATTATTGTACTTGCTTAAAGTAACATGCATACACATGGGTAGAAGTGACTACTTGTACAATTACAGAATAATAAATGATGGTTTTATAGAGAAACTCATTGACATACCATACCATGTCACAGTTCAACATGGAAACCCCATTCTGAAACATAAAACCGCCTCCTTGGTGTAGTGGTTACCCGCCTAGCCTGACTGCCTGCTCCATGAGAGTTGGAAGATTAAGAACATTTGTGGGTTCAATCCTACCAGGATCCGGTTGTATCATTGCTTCATTAACTAATGTCAACATTAAAGGCATCTTTAGGGCTAAACCTCGAACAAAACAAACATTTCGACTGCTGTGAAGAAACACGCCTAAATAATTCTGAAATGTCACCGATAAACCTAGAATCGGTTGGGATGTTTTGGAAAATACACGAACACGAACGCCGAAGTGAGCTTCCGCCATGTTGGATAGTGTTTACAAAATCAAGTTTCGCTATGGCAAGTCATAGGACGCCTATTACATCATGTATACTTCATATTCAGTTGTGACAAATGTATCGCTGAATTCCTCATACATTTTAGAATCAAATTCCAAATGGTCTTTGTCACTAAAACCAAATGTCTAAGAAAAGACCTAACATATTGGGTGTGAAACCGGGACGTTGTGCTCATTACACAGCGCTTCCTAGAAATATAAACAAAGCAAAAATCAGATTTAATACTGTGCAGCATGTTCTCAATTTTTTAGACATCAGTTCGTCTATTTGTAGCATGCATGAGCTCAATATTTTAGGAATATGCACGGAAAGAGTATAGTAGCAAGAACTAGAAAACTTTAAAAAGATACAATACTGAAATTTGATATATTCATACGAAAGTTCTGTGCAGCGTGACGCCATGCGAGACGCAAAATCATGGAGAATGACATAAGTAATTATCGGCATTTCTGACTTTTTCAATGAAAACAATAAAAACAAGCAACATAGTCAGAATGTTTCCGATTACTTACATCATACATTTATGGACAAAGGTTCCCTCGCAAAATCGTGGGCACCCATATCCACGAAGCCAAAAGAAATCGGTCATCGGTAGTGATGTCATACATCAACATTGTTGGACATATGTGGCAATGTCTTTGAGGTGAAGGTCGGTTGAATAAGAGTAAACACAATCACAATGTCCTGGGATTACACTTTTATTACTAATGTATACTTTGCGGTTCGTTCACATATAGGTTTCATGAAACTAATTTCATTATCAACATTTAGTATTTTAAACCTAAGTAAAACTGACATAATACATAAAAATGATTTATTTATTTCATGAAATGTATATATGCACACGTTTTTAAAGGATATGTCTTATTCATTGAATTTGTTTATGTTGTGTTATAGACAAAACAATGGCGTATAATCATTGGCCAGGTGCGCGTTGGTCACAAATGTTTTGAGTATCATTGTTTTCGATAATTCCGTGAACAAAACATCACGAAAATATGGTGTCCTTATTCACAGCAAATTCTCACCAAGTGATCTGCGTTACAATGACTAAGTATTAAGCATTCCGGAGTGAGGCCCCCGTATGTTTATAAGCATGTGACCTTTATGTAGCCATTTGACGTCATAGGGGAAAATCCATTTTCAACACATTTTGCGAGTCACTTTTAAGATTGAGTGTATAACGTTATACATAAGCACACAACCTAATTTAATAGATACGTATGTCATTCAGGTATCAGGTAGAATTTTGTTCGCTCACACTTTCCGTAAAGATGCCAGATTGAAAATATAGTAGCACATTTTATCAGTGCACGATAAAAAGCAGAGAAATTTACTGTTTTTAACGCAGAACAAAATTAAGAGTAACATTCAGCAGTGTCTACTTTCCAACTGAGTTTATACCATGTGATACGACATTTAATACTTTACATTCCTGAGTAATTTTATAGCTGTAGGTAGATGCAGTGCGGAGCAAACGAAATTCTGGCACAATGTTCACTTTTCCAGGAAGTTTAATGACGTTCTAATGATACCCCAGGACCTTCATTAAGTTAATGACGCACTAATGACAACAGAGCATCATTATAACGTTACTACAACAGAATTTAATGATACATTAGTTAATGAACGTTTAATGGCACGTTAATGCTTCATTAAAGTTTGATACAACCGGGTCCTGGATATCCCCCACCCCACCCCTTTATTATCCCGCTCTACCTGAGACCTGCTATAGGGCATAAGGGTTGGGTACAAAAAGTCTGATTAAGACAGAATTGGCAAGAACATTTAAAACACAGATTAAGACAAATGGCAAGAACATTTTTAAAACACAGATAAATGACCTGATGTATGTACTGAAGTTGAATGAATCTATATCTTTGGTATGCATTGTCAGAAAGAAATACCAACAAAGGAAACTGGTAACCACAGAGTTTTATTGTTATTGTCATTAAACAATATATATGATTAACATGGTTACAGGTAGTCTTGTTGGTACCTACGTAATACTCAGGACGCACCTGACCCAAGTACCTGAGTTACCTGTCAATGGCCACATTCCACAGAGTGATCTTTTCACTTAGGTGACCATAACTCCCATAATTCACAATAAGCTAACATTCACTGTAGCACTAAGATATGTGGAATGGAAGGTGGGAAGTTACTCTGCACAGCAAAATGTGGTTCTGAAGACAGCTGAGCTACTAGCACCCCCGTAGGTGCACGCTAAATTGCCCTCCTAAAACTGAAGCCTTCCCCTAGCCTAAACGTCATGGTTTAACCAACACACAATGCTCCTGCAGCCTACCTGACATTGATTCCTCCGATAAATTCACATCATACAGCGTGTCGCTCTCCTTCTCATCAGGGTGGATGCTGACGACCGTTCCCCGCAATCCAAGGGGGACGGGGTATCCCAGCTTCACAGCTACCACCCGGTCGTACAGCCAGTAGGTGGCAGTCTGGTCCGGCACCAAGGGGCCTTGGTTGATGAGGGGCTAAAAACACATCTGAGCATGAAACTGATTCCAAATACTTTTGTACGACTGAAAAGTGTCTGCGTGCATGTATGTTGTGCATGGCTCACTTCGCAGTATTCCAGCTATACTACAGCAGCCTGAAAATAATCATGTCTGGACCTGACAATCCAGCGATCAACATTGGAACCAGCACTTTCTAACATATAACAATCAAGATGTTTATGATCATTGTGATCACACTGGGAACTTCTCACTAACACACAAAACATTTATGACAATGTCTTGCTCGGAAATGTAATTTTCTGATTAAAATTTATATATTTTTCTTATCCTGATTCATGCTTATTGCTCGTCTCCCTTTCCTTCCGAATGCTAGTGGATCACTTGAATCCCCTTTTGAAGCTCCCTTAAAAAAAGTGGACGTAAAATCACTCACCAGGTGTTATCTCCCTTCCCAAGGTTTTGGCGGGAAACGGCGCCACCTGTTCCTCACTCTCTCCGTAATACATACATAGCCCGACACACGGATTTACAGGGAAATCCAGAGTGCCTTGAGGGGAGGTTGGGAGGGCTCACCTCCTGAGTCAGGATAAGTATAAAATATCAATTTTAATCAGAAAATTACATGTTTCCTTATCCGTACTCTTGCTTATTGCTTGTAGAATCCGTCAGAAACAGTGGTGGGTCAAGCCACTTCTGGATTCCTACTGATGAATTTACGTCCTATATACCCCCCATGGGAACTTCTGAAGGCACTGCTCCTGCTGCTGATCCATATCCTAGCCTTCTCTGATGAATTTGGGGGGACCACAACTTATCAGATCTGTCTTCAGTAGACATATGTGTGGATTTAGGTGACGCCAACTCTTGATCATCGTATCAAGTGGAGAGGCTACCCTTAAATGTACGAGTAATCCTACAAGTACAGGGTCTATATTGATACTAGTCTGTTCTAGATGTGTAAATGGACTCTAGGCTCTATCTCTTCCAAGATCCATCTCAGCGCCTTAGCGGAACTGTCAGTTGTTGTGCTACAACAATAGGCCCAAACTGGTGGATGCCGGAGACGTCCTCGGTAGTGATGTCTCTGAGGTAGTGGTTCACAAACACTGACTCCGATTTCCAAAAGCATCCTTCCATTATAGTAGATATTGAGCAGTTTCCATGTAAGACGAGCTTAGATGCTAATGCTCTAACTTCATGAAGATTGGAGGCTCGTGGAGGCTCAAGTCCTGCTGCCTTGTAGGCTCTTAGGATGATTGCTCTCATCCAGATTGATATTGTAGTGCGTGAGATCAATGTGGGTGTCTCCGCCAATATAGGGATGAAAAGTCGTTTGAATTTTCGTCTCCAGATTTTAGATCTTTGCAAATAGATTTTCAGTGCTCTGACTGGGCATAAGGATAGGTCCTGAATATCCTGTGGCCCAAGGATTGATGATAAAGCTGGGATGTGGAATTGTCTGTCGGGTTGACCTGGCAATTGATTCTTAGCTAAGAAATCCCAGATGAACGATACTGTGATGTGCATCAAACCGTATACGTTCAAAGTTCAGAGCATGTATTTCTGACATCCGTGCTGCTGTTGCCAAGGCGATCAGGAAGAGAGTTTTCTGTCTAAGAAACTCATAGGATGTCCTGTCTAGTGGTTCATAAGCATCACTGGTGAGATGCTGTAAAACTACATTAAGATCCTAAGTTGATCTTCCAACTTGAAGGATCGTAGTAAGGCCAGTATTTCTGGTACTTTAGTCAGTTTAACACCTGATTTCATGGTGATTACTGAGCTGAGGGCCGCTAGGTATGTAGATAGCGTTGAACCTTTTAAATGTTTTATTTGTCTGAGATGACAAAGATATTCCGCCACTTGAGGATGTATTGCTTTCATCACTGTGAAGCCTTTTCTCAAGGCGTATTTCTCAAAACTCTGCCACTTGTAGTTATACAAGGTACTGGTAGATTTGCGTAAAGCTAGTGTAACTGCTTTCGCTGCTCTGGCGGAGTATCCTCTTTTAGTCAAGCAAGCTTTGATACACTCCACGCGTGTAGGTGGAACAACTTGGGGTTCTTGTGAGCTTGCTTGGTGTTAGGATGTATTAACAGGTTCGGCCACTCTGGGAGTTTCAGTTTTGGTTGTCCGAGTTCTTGTATGAGAACAGGAAGCCACGTTCTCACCGACCAAAAGGGCGCGACCAAAATCAGTTGCAGGTTCGTCTGCGTGATTTTCCGCAATACTTGTGGTATTAGGGTTGGGGGCGGAAACGCGTAAGCGTTTAGTCCTTCCCAAGAGATGCTTAGAGCATTTGTCGCCCATGCTTGTGGATCAGGAATTGGAGAGACGAATGTTGCCAGTTGATTGTTGAATCGTGTGGCGAATAGATCTATGAGTGGAGAACCTATCGTCTGTATTATGCACCTGAATGCTTCCGGATGTAACATCCATTCTGTTGGAGATGGTTGTTCCGGTCGTGATAGAGCGTCTGCTATCTCATTTACGGCCCCTGGAATGTGGCATGCCTTTACATAAACGTTCAACTCGTCTATTATGTTGAAGAGAAGAAAGCTGAGGCCTAGCAGATTGTAAAATCTTGTTGATCCTTGTCTGTTTATGTAGAACGCCACTGTTGAATTGTCCGTGTAGATCATCAATTTCGTGTTTCGTAGTATGCTGGACCAGTGTAGTAAGGCATTTATTGCTGCTTTCATCTCTAGCATGTTGATATGCAGAGTCATTTCTTGTTTCGACCATTTCCCGGCTGCCACTTCGTTCTCGAGGTGTGCTCCCCATCCTTGAAGTGATGCATCTACGTAAAGGTGCCTGTTGCATTCCGGCTCTACTAAGTAGGTTCCTTCGCAAACATTCGACTTCAGAGTCCACCATAGGAGATATGGTTTTAGTGTGTCTGGTAGTCTGAAGGGGTCCAGACTGTTTAGATGAGCGTTCACAAACATTTGTAGAGGGCGCAATTGTAGCCCTCATGCGCGTCATGTCTTGAGCTGACATGAGGAGACCTAATAGGCTCTGCCATTCTCGTAGTGGTAACGGAGAGAGTAGTACTTGAGATATCATTTGTTGTATCTTGACCCAACGGACCTTTGGCACGAATATGCGGTTCTCTGCTGTGATGAGCCGTATTCCTAGGAATTGTAGATCCTGAGTAGGCTCTAGTTCCGACTTGATCAAATTCACTAGCCATCCTAGTTGTGTGAGCAGTCTGATGGTAAAAATGTAATTTTCTGAGTAAAATTGATATTTTATACTTATCCTGACTCATGTATTATTGCTTCCCAAACGTTAGTGGAACACTTGTATCTCCTTTTTGAAGCTCCCTTTCAAAAGAGCAGACGTAAAATCACCACTCACCATGAGTTATGTCCCTCTGGTTTTGGCGGTAAAACAGCGCCACCTGTCTTCCCACGCTTCACTCTCTCCGAATAGTTAGCCCAACACTTCGATTAACAGGGAAATCCAAAGTGCCTAGTGAGGAGGTTGGGAGGGCTTACCTCATGAGTCAGGATAAGTATAAAATATCAATTTTAGTCAGAAAATTACATATTTTTCCTTATCCTGACTCATGTATTATTGCTTGTAGAATCCGTCGGATCTGGTGGTGGGACAAGCCACTTCTGGATTCCAATTAGTGATTTACGTCTTGCATAACCCCCTATGGGAACTTCCTGGTAGCACTTCTATTACTGCTAGGCCCTGCTGCTGTTGTAACCCTTTACTTCCAGCCTTCTCTGGGGGACCACAATTGTTCACTTTTGGTCCTTGCTTCTGTTAACATTATTATGTGGATTTTGCAACTCCATCTCTTGATGCAAGCATCAGTGGAGAAGCGACCCTTTTTATGTACGAGTACGTCCTTACAAGTACTGGGTCTTATCACTTAGGCTAGTCTGTCTTAGACTTGCATATGGACTCTAAAGCTGTAACTCTCCTGAGTGTAGGCTTTTGCAAGTCATGTGATAAAAGGGCGAGACTCCGTCTCAGCGCCTTTGTGGAACTGTCAATTGTTGTGCTACAAGTGGGCCAAAATGGTGAATGCCAGAGACATCTTGGTGGCGATGTCTCTCAGGTAGTGGTTGGCAAACACCATGTCCGATTTCCAGAAGCAGCCCTCCATTATCGTCGTGCTAGAGCAATTCCCATGTAGAGCGAGTGTTGACGCCAGAGCTCTAACTTCATGTGGATTGAGGCTTTGGAGGATCAAGTCTTGCTGCTTTGTAGGCCCGTAGTATGACAGTTCTCATCCATATTGATATCGTAGTGCGAGAGATCTCCGTCTGTGTCGCTGTCGATATAGGGATGAAAAGACGCTTGAATTTTCGTCTTCTGGTTCTAGACCTTTGTAGGTAGACTTTCACTGCGTTTACTGGGCAAAAGGATAGGTCCTGTGTATCCTGTGGCCCAAGGACTGATGATAGTGCTGGGATGTGGAATTGTCTGTCCGGTTGACCTGGCAGTTGATTCTTTGCTATAAAGTCCCATCTCAGTCCCATATGCACGATGTTTCGATTTTCGTCAAATCGTGTCCTCTCAAAGTCTTGAGCATGTATTTCCGACATCCTTGCTGCTGTTGCTAAGGCGATCAGGAATAGAGTCCTATCTAATGGTTCATAAGCTTCACTGATGAGATGCCGTAGAACTATGTTGAGGTCCCACGCCGGAGCTTTAAATCTCTGTTGTTGGTCCTCCAGTTTAAAAGAGCGTAGTAAGGCCAGTAACTCTGGTACCTTAGTCAGTTTTACACTGGTCCTCATAGTGATAACTGAGCTCAATGCCGCTAGGTATGTTGCGAGTGTTGACCCTTTCAACCGCTTCGTTTGTCTTAGGTGACAAAGATAGTCTGCCACTTGAGGGTGTGCTTTTATGGCTGTGAAGCCTGTTTTCAAGGCGTAGGTCTCAAGCTTGCCATTTGTCGCCGTATTGTTGCGGTTGACTTGGCGTAAGGCTAGCGTGACTGCTTTCGGCCCTCTGGCGGAATATCCTCTCTTATTCAAGCACCCCTTGATACGCTTCCACGCAGAGCCGGAACACCTGTGGGTTGCCGTGTGCTTGCTTTGTGTGTGGATGTACTAGCAAGTTCGTCCACTCTGGTAGTTGCAGTTGAGGCGGTCCTAGTTCTTGTATGAGAATGGGGAACCACATTCTCGCTGGCTAGTAAGGCTCGATCAAAATCAGTTGCAGGTTCCTCGTCTGCATGAATTTCTGCAACACTTTTGGTATTAGAGCTGGTGGCGGGAACGCGTAAGCGTTTAGTCCTTCCAAAGAGATGGTTAGAGCATCTGTTGCCCATGTTCGTGGATCTGTCCGACTTGAGGACTGAGAAGGCTCTGCCAACTTCGTAGTAATAATGGAGAGAGTAGTGCTTGAGATACAATGACTTGTATCTAGATCCAACCATCAGGAAACCCTTGCCATGTCCGTAAGAGCAGCGAAGCAATGTCCGACTCTGTGACTGCCATCATTGTGAAGCCTATGTAAGGTAGACTGGCTGCCGTAACCAAAAGTCCGTCAAACATATGTTGCTGCAATTCTCCTGATGAACCGTCTTCAATGCTGACAGGAAAAGTCTCTTATCCCGTGAAGGCAGTCAAATCACGTAGTTCCCGTCTAACTGGACTGTAATTGGGGCCTTCTTCCCTCGTTGAAAGTTTGTTGTTACTTGTAAACAATTCCCTGACATGTGAACTACGTCCGACTTCTGTGCAGGGCGTTGTATCTCATGGACCAATCAAAATTAAGCATTTTTATTCCTTTAGCTTCCCGCGATGTGACGTCACCGGTGTAGCAGAAAAAGGTCCTTGTAGAATCTTTGGCAGTCGTTGATATGTTATCAACACTCGGTCTTGTCCGTAGCCTTCCGGAGTTACACGAGTGACCACGTGTATAGAGGGTTGATTGGTAAACGCGCAAAGATTTCGCTGCGTAATACCGATGTAGGTAGGCTGTTTCCTGGCTGCTGTGACTGTTACTTCAGTCCTGAAGATAATGCAGTCGTCTTTTTTATACAGATGATCAGCTGACGTCCACACCTGCTCAGCCCTGCCACCTGTAGACTGCATTCATCGATCTCAATGAAGTGTCGTAAAATACCCTCTTTGTGTTGAAACACACAGGTCCTTGTAGAGTTGACTTGTAATTTCATCGCCTCAGCAAGGCAGTGCTGAACCACGCCAATGTGAATACCTGAAGATCTGTACGCAATTGAAGATCTCTGTATGGACATGAGTCCCTCCTGGATTCTTCAGATAAATCTCTAACCTTTGAGAAGGTGTAGGTTGTTAGCACCAAGGAGTGCAGTTAGTCCCGTTATTATCTTCTGATGTAGATATATCTATCTAAAATTTCTCAACAATGTGAATCCCGTCATGGATTCAGTCTGAAGATCTGCGCAGGTGATGAATTCGGACAACTACACGTGTCCCTCTGTCTTTACGCAGACAAAGATTTCTCCCTCCATGCTGAAGAGTTCCTTCGTATAGGCTCACAACGAAGATCAAGGTCTGAGGGTGAAGTGGGATGGCCAAGGTTGTCTATATTAATCGTTGAAACTGCAGAGCATGACTGTCAAGTGCTTGATTCTTCACACATTTCTTCATGCCGATTACCTCCCGCAGCTTCGTCCTTTAGGCTTGCGCGAACCGTCCATTAGGTCCATCATTTGCTGCATAAAAAATACCCGTGTTGAAGGTCTGCGACGACTGCAGATGTAGTGACGCATCTGAGAGTGTTGCGGCTTTTTGCGTTGAACTGTGGGATCTTTGGAGACTGGAACTTTGTTGCCTTCCTGAAGGCTGCGTCAACGTCCTCAGGTACGTCCAAGACCGGGTCAATTGAGGTAAGGTGATTGTGTGTACATCATCGTCCTTCATTAGGTACGTGAATGCTTCATTCTCTTTGATTCCGCCATCGTCCTCTGTATCAAGTCCAGTTGGATATGATCGTTGAGTATCCTCCCTGCATGGAGATCTGCATGGCAATCTGTGTGGAGATGAGTACGTAGAACTATGTGTAGTTCTAAGAAGAGATCTGTATGGCGACCTGCGTGGAGGTGAGCGTCTACGTGTCGGGGGTTGCCTTTGCGAAGGCAATATATTCCTATGTGGTGACATTCTTGATGATCTATCTGACGACCTTCGCGCAGGTGAGAGATTTGTTGAGGGTCTCAGTCCTGAGACAGTTCTCTGTATTTACTTGGAGGTGTAAGCCTCTCTGTGATGTAGGTAGCCTGCGCAAAGGCTCTTCATTTAGCTTCATCATCAGATGACGATCTATTTTGGTGGGATGAATGTCCCTTCCTTCGCACAGGTTCGTTGACGTCGTGAAGGGTAGGTCTGCTCTTAGAGCTAGAACCTCTTGTAGATATCTCAGATGCACCACCGGTGCGGAGTCCTTCGTGCAGCATTAGTTGAGCATGAGAGGCGGCTGCCTGATCATCATGCAAGGTACTGCGCGAACCGCTTCTCCATCAGGTCCATCATCTGTTGGGAGAATTGCTGCATAAAGGTCCCGGGGTTGAATGTCTCGGTTGATGACGCATCTGAGAGGAAAGCGATATGGTCCAGGGATCACTGTACATCATGGGTCCCTGCTGCCAGTGTAGAAGGTAACTCAGACTGCGTCGATAATGTTGCTGACGTTACCGTTGCTGAGGCCTGTGTCTTCTTCTTAGATAAGGATAGGCGGTTCTACGTACAAGCCTATTTCTTCCATCGGGACGATCTCGGCAGAGAAGGTCCGTATAGTCTGTGAAGAGCTTCCAGTTGATCTCTTACACCCCTAAGGCTTCTTCTGCGATGAAGATGGCCTCTTCTTCTTCGTATGGGTTGAGGAGTTGTTCGACGTAGAAGATATTTTCTTCGACGTAATGGCGGACCTCATCCCACGCCCATCTTCTGAAGACGCCTCGGGCAGGTCACTTAACAATGTATTCCTAAGTGGTGACTCCCGTGACGATCTTGTTGTTGACGCTGTAGAAGATAATTCAGATGACCTTCGCGCAGGTGAGAGATTTTGTTTGAGGGTCTGAGTCCCGAGACGTCTCTCTCAACCTTCTAGGTGGTGTAGGTTTCTTTCTCTGCGAAGTGGGTAGCCTGCGTGAAGGTTCTTCATTAGCCTCATCATCTGATGACGATCTCATTGGTTCTGAAGAGCGTGCCGTCCTGCGCGCAGATTTGCTGACGTCATGTAGCGTAGATCTGCTCTTAGTCCTAGAGCTAGATTCTCTGGTGGGCCTCTCAGATGTATCATCAGTATGGGGTCGTTCGTGCAGGTCTGGATCCTCTCTGAGGTTGATGACTTGAGCATGAGAGCCGCCTGGCTGTCAATCATGCGAGGCTCTTTCCTGCGCGAATCGCTTCTCCATCATCTCCATCATCTGTTGAGAGAATTGCTGCATTAAGGCCCCGAGGTTGAATGTCTGCGACGATTGTAGAGATGTCGTATCTGAGATGGTAGCGATATGGTCCAAGGATCGCTGTGCCTCATGGATCTCTGCTGTCAGTGTAGAAGGTAACTCGAACTGCGTACATAGGGCTGCTGACGTTACCATTGCTGAGGCCTGCTTCCTTTCTTATGCTGTATCTCTGGGATGATCAACAGCGGCTCATCATAAGGCCTCTCTCTTCCATCGGAACGATTTCGGCTGAAAAAGGTCCTCGTAATCTGCGAAGAACTCCCCGTTGAGCTGCTTGAAGTCTTAGGGGTGTAAGGCTTCTTCTGCGTTGAAGATGGCCTCTTCTTCGTATGGGTTGAGGAGTTGTCCATGTAATGGCGGACATCATCCCACGCCCATGTCAGAGGACGCCTCCGGCAGGTCACTGGATGGAAGTATGTCGTCTGACAACGATAGACAGCTCTTGAGGGACTCAGCCGGTTTATCCATGACTTGCAAAAGTCGTCTGGATTTATCCTTAGCACACCTAAGTACAGAGAAATAATAATTGAATTTGTGTTAATTGCTGACATAAGTTACAGCGAGAGCTGGAAGTACATATTGTTGTGCAACTGGGCACAGTAAATGCGGGTCTGCAGCAGATAACCTACAACGAAAAAAGGTTTTCATGAAATGTAAACAACTGAACAATCACGTAAAAAAACATGAATAATTTTCAAACCATATTGTAGAAGAATACTCCCTTATAAAGGTAACTTATAGGGCAATAACTAATTAAACAAAGGATATAGTGCCGTATTGGAGATACAGGCGCTCTCCCAACCGTCTACTAGGGCGAAGAAGGAGAGAGTGAAGCGTGGGAAGACAGACAGGTGGCGCTGTTTTCCTGCCAAAACCAGAGGGACATAACTCATGGTGAGTGGTGATTTTACGTCTGCTCTTTTGAAAGGGAGCTTCAAAAAGGAGACACAAGTGTTCCACTAACGTTCGGGAAGGGAAGGAGACAAGCAATAATACATGAGTCAGGATAAGGAAAAATTTCAGTTGTAGCCTGAGTTGACTGGATTCTTGCTGAGCTTGAATCCCGTAGTCTAGGTAAAACACTCGATGATGTAGGTATATACTGAAGGGCTTTGTCACTCGAGTAAACAACCAGGGGACGGACGATATTCCAAATGGCAGGACCTTCCATTTGAAATGACGTCCGTTGAAGAGGAATTGTAGATATCTCCTTGATTCCGGATGGATCGGGATGTGTAAGTATGCATCCTGTAAGTCTATGCTGGCGAGGTAATCTAACGGACGTATGAGATGTCGCAGTTGAGGCAGATGTATCATTTTGAACTTTTCGGGTTTTAGTAGATAATCTTTGTTGAATTTCCTCATGTTGAAGATGAGTGGGAATTTTTCTTTGGAGTTTTTCTTTGGAACAAGAAAAATTGGGTAGTAAAAACCGGGTGTGACGCACTTCTGGTTTATCTGTTCGATTGCCTCCTTCTCTAGTAGAGATGTGATGGCTTCTAGCAGATTTCCCTTCTGGTCTACAGCGTAGTTGTGGGTCTGTGGATTGATTGTTACTGGTGGAACTGCTTGTAGCTGTATCCTGTAACCTTTGCGTAGGATCTGAGATACGAAGTTGTCTTGAAGAATTCCCCAATTCTTGCAATAGTGTTGTAGACATCCACCCACTTGTGAAGGTTGTATTGGAACGGCTGGGGGTGGAAGACTCCAGTCGTTCCGAACCAGTTCTTCATCGTCTAGTATATCTGGCACCTCTAAAGGGTCGGCCTCTTCCCAGGTTACCCCTTGGAGTTCCGGATGGGCGATGAAAAGAATCCTTGCTTCCTTTAGTGTTGCAAAATTGCTTTTCCCTTGCTCTCTGTATGCCTGCAAACTTTGATTTGCCGGAATAGCGTTGGGACGTCTGGCGTATAACGCTGGCCAGTGTATCAATAGACTTGATCATCATTACTTCTCTCGCAAGTCTTTAGAGACTTCTTTGGCGACCTCATCAATTTCACCTGCGAAGATGGATGGCGCTGACCATGGGGCTCTGTAAAGTGTCTTGGTAAATTTCTCGCTCCAAGTGCTGGAAGATAGGAGGCCTTGCCTTCTTGACAGCGTCAATCCCACCGAAATGGAAGCTATGTGTTCAGACATGAACTGATGGCCTTTTTCTGTGTGAGTAGCGCTGAATAGATCATCCGATCTTCCTCTGAAGTTGAGTTTCTAAACTTCGCTATAAGGGTCTCGTTGACAGCTCTTGATCTGGCTAAGCCGAAAAAGGTTCGTCTGGTCATTGTGTCGAATTGTGCCAAGTTTTTGTCGTCTATCTTGTAAGATTTTGTCCGAGAGTCGTTGATGATTTATTAGTTCTCGTCTTTCTCTGGGGCCTTCAGGAAGGGTTCCATATGGTGTAGAGAGAACTTCTTTGCATTGAAAGACGGAATACTCAGAGTCTGGAACTTGGTTGCCTTCTTAAAGGCTGTTCTGAGGTTGTCTGGTACGTCTGAGACCTGATCAATGGGTAGCAGCGTAAGAATGTCTACATCATCATTCAACATCAGATACAAGTGTGCTTCATTGTTCTCCTTGGAGGGTGATGCAAGTTCCAGGTCATTGGCCATCCAGGACTTGATCTCTGAGTCGGAGAAGATAACGCCGCCGTCGTCTTCCGATTTAGCAGTCTCATGCTCTGAGGATTGACGTCGTATAGAGTCGTCCATACGCGGCGATCTGTAAGAAGATCTGTGAGAAGATCTACGTGGCGACCTGTGTGGAGATCTGTATGGGGACCTGTGTGGAGAACGTCGTGGTGATCCATACGTTCGCGAATGCGTTCGAGAACGCTGTCGTGGAGATCTACGTGGAGATGAAAATGTTCGTGAATGTCTTCGGGAAAATCTGCGCGTAGGTGAGAGGCTTTGACGAGGGTTGGTGTCTTGTGACGAATCTCTAAGCCTTCGAGCAGGTGTAGATTCTCTTCTCCTTGATGACAAACTTTTGCGTGTAGGTTCGTGATGACTGTTAGCATCTGTTAGCGGTGGTAGGTTCGTCGGACCTTCGTGCAGACATCGTAGACATGCTGGAATCATCGTGCAGGCTTCATAGGTTGTTAGTTTCCACGGGACGTGAAGCGCTGATCAGTTGTCTTTCACGCAGGTTCATCGTTGACAGCGTCTTCGTCGCAGCTCTCTCCTGTGCGAACCGTTGTTCCATTAGGTCCAACATCTGCTGGGTGAATTGCTGCATAAAGGAGCCCAGGTAGAAGTTCTGTGAGTGATGAGGCTTCCTTTCAAAGGCCGTAGTACCTCTCTCAAAACCCGATGTCTGCGTTGATGTGTTGTCTGCCGTAGAGATGGCTGCAGACGTCACGGTAGAAGATGCCTTCTTCTTAGTCGTGATCTCAGGGATGAGGATGGGAGGTTCATCGTAGACATCTACTTCCTCAAGGGGGACGAAATCAGCTGGAGAGAACCTTGACTTCTGATTTGCCCCGTAAGGAGACTTCGGCGAAGTCTTAGATACAGTAGACTTCTTCCTCTGGGAATGTGATGCCTTAGTCTTCTTGGACTGCGATGAGAAATTATAAGATGTAAACGATCTCTTCCTCGAGCCAGAGTTGATGTCTAAGACAGCAACATCCTCCGTTGACGACCCCGGTAGACCACTGGAATGGTGATCTGCGCAGACACCAACTGACGGTCCTCTGCAAGCTTAGCCGGTTTAGACATGTCTTGTAAAATTCATCTGGATTTGTCCCTTGCACGTCTAAACAGATAATATGAATATTTATTAAATTCAAAATCGGACAGGTGAAAACACAACAAACAGCGAATGCTGAAAGAACACGCAGGCTTGCAGTTAGGACATAATATGTGTGGATCAGCAGCAGACAATCTGTACCTACAAAGAATATAAGATTTCATCAACTTGTAAACAATCTGAACACTCACGTAAAAATGTGAAAAATAAGACAAAATTGACAAATAATTTCAAACCATATTGTTGGTAAACGATTCCTAAAGCCTTATACAGCTAATTTAGTAACAGCCTAAATTAGACAAGGATATAGTGCCTTATAGGGGACACAGGCGCTCTCACAACCGTCACTCGGGCGAAGAAGGAGAGAGTGAGGAGCATGGTGACAGGTGGCGCCATTTCCCGCCAAAACCTTGGGAAGGGAGATAACACCTGGTGAGTGATTTTACGTCCGTTTTTTTTAAGGGAGCTTCAAAAGGGTATTCAAGTGTTCCACTAGCATTCGGAAGGAAAGGGAGACAAGAAATAAGCATGAATCAGGATAAGGAAAAATAAATGACCATTTGGTTCCAGATTATTAGCATCACATTAAGTCACTTATACTTACTCTGAACAACAAATGAGGTTTCACTTGCATCTTGACTTTCTTCTGTTTCTCCTGTTTTCCTCCTGAAAGAAAAAGACAGACTTAAACAATTATCTACTACAGAAAAATGTGTCGTATGCCACTTCAACATTCACCTACAACCATAACAACACAGGAATGTGTCGTACAACACTTCAACATTCACCTACGAGCATCAACAACAGAGGAATGTGTCGTACAACACTTCAACATTCACCAACAGCCATAACAACACAGGAATGTGTCATACAACACTTCAACATTCACCTACAACCATCTACAACACAGGAATGTGTCGTATGCCACTTCAACATTCACCTACAACCATAAAAACAGAGGAATGTGTCATACAACACTTCAACATTCACCTACAACCATCAAAAACAGAGGAACGTGTCGTACGCCACTACAACATTCACCTACAACCATCTACAGCACAGGAATGTGTCTTATGCCACTTCAACATTCACCTACAACCATAACAACAGAGGAACGTGTCGTACGCCACTTCAACATTCACCTACAAACATAACAACACAGGAATGTGTCGTACGCAACTTCAACATTCACCTACAACCATCAACAACAGAGGAATGTGTCTTACGCCACTTCAACATTCACATACATCCATCAACAGAGGAATGTGTCGTATGCCACTTCAACATTCACCTACAACCATCTACAACACAGGAATGTGTCGTACGCCACTTCAACATTCACCTACAACCATCTACAACACAGGAATGTGTCGTACGCCACTTCAATATTCACATACATCCATCAACAACACAGGAATGTGTCATACTGCATTTCAACATTCACCTACAACCATCAACAATAGAGGAATGTGTCGTACGCCACTTCAACATTCACCTACAACCATCTACAACACAGGAATGTGTCGTACACCACTTCAACATTCACCTACAACCATAACAACACAGGAATGTGTCGTATGCCACTTCAACATTCACCTACAACCATCTACAACACAGGAATGTGTCGTACGCCACTTCAACATTCACCTACAACCATAACAACACAGGAATGTGTCGTATGCCACTTCAACATTCACCTACAACCATCAACAACAGAGGAACGTGTCGTACGACACTTCAACATTCACTTCAACCATCAACAACAGAGGAATGTGTCGTACGCCACTTCAACATTCACCTACAACCATAACAACAGAGGAATGTGTCATACGCCACTTCAACATTCACCTACAACCATCAACAACAGAGGAATGTGTCGTACGCCACTTCAACATGCACCTACAACCATAACAACAGAGTGCAAGTGGTTTTGTTACAGCTTTAGTGATCACTTACAATGTATTGAAGTTTTCATGATATAATGGGTGGAAGGAACACACAACACTCACATTAACTCTGTCCACCTCCTCTTCTATTGCCTTGACCACGCCCTCTTCCAAGATGTCTGCCCCCGTGGACAAAGGCTTGACATTATTGCACGGCAGGTTCCTCACAAAGTCTATCATGTGCTTCAGCTTGTATTCACTTGAAGGAAAGGTGAACATATCAAAATCTCAAACAATATTGAAAATTTTAATATAAATTGTATATTTATATACTTATCCTATCTCATGGTATGCACTTCTCTCTCTTGATTCGACACTGAGTGGAACGATGAAAACTTTTTTCCTTAGGCCTCTTTTGTCCATCCGCCCATGCACTCCATGCTACCCTCATTATAAGACAGCTTCCTAGCTCTCATGCAAAGCATGTGGCATGCACCACTAGCTGCCCACGTGACTATCTCCGAATCATCATTCTCATTCTTGAAGCCACTGGATAATATCCATCCTGGAGAATGTGCATAGCACGGAGGATGGGCGGATAAGTGTATAAATATACAATTTATATTAAAATTTTCAAATTTTTAAACTTGTCCTATCACACGGTATGCACTTATCACACGGTCGGACGGCGGGATGCAGATACCCTGTGTCTTGACAGTACGAACAGCAGGAGCTGTGTAGACTGGAAACAACCGTAGGGAGCGATGCACAAGGGAGGCCATGCACGCAACTCCTATGCTTGTGCTGAGTTCTTTTGAACTCCTTGGCTTACTAAGCACAATGTCTCCCAGGGAGATGGGTGCGCCCGAGCGATGTGGTGTTCGGCCGCAACCTCCGAAGAAGGACTCAGTTCAGCGAGAAAGGATGTCACTTCGCAACGATTTCCAAGGTACCCCCATAATTTAAAGTTGGTTGACAATAATAGGGCCAGCCCCTGCTTCGAGAACACCCCCACAGACACCGACCAGGGGCGGGTGAAAGAGAAGCACAACTCGGGAACTCCAGGTTTTAACGTTCAGTTCCAGAACAGCATCAAATTGACCCTCACTCCTTTGCATAAGCTTAGTCAAAGGATGTGCCCGGCAACTTTGGAGTCAGAACGCAACGAAATCCACTGGAATTCGGGAGTGACACACTTCACTGACATAACTGCTTCGAAAAGTAGAGGTCAGGAAACATGAAATGTCGAACCCTTCGACATCGTGATACAGAATCGAGATCCAGATTCCTCCAACCACCAAGGTGGTAGTATCTCCATGTCTTAGTATAAAACTAAGTGAAGTAGTTCTAACCCATAAGCAATCAAAACATAAGGCAGACAGCAAGTTCAGACTTATATTCAAGTAAATACAGGGAAGCAGCAACTGCGAGGGACCGTTTCCTGTCTGCGTTGATGGGCCGTTGACAACTGTTGTGTGAGCACAAGGGGTCCAAACTGGTGCAGGCCTTGGACATCCTTGACTGAGAGGTCTCGAAGGTAGTGCGCAGAGAAGACCGAATCGGACTGCCAGAAACATCCTTCCATAATGGTGTGAAGAGAGCAGTTGCTATGAAGAGCCATTGTAGACGCTAACGCCCGTGTCTCATGGGGATTGGAAGCTGTCGGGGGCGGTAACCCAACAAAGGTGTAAGCCCGTAGGATGGTGGCTCTCATCCAAAAGGATAAATTGGTGCGAGACACTTCCGCCCTGGATGTTGAGGACATCGGATCTTTAGAGGCAGCAAGAAAAATCTTCAAAGCCCTAACAGGGCAAAGCTGCAGGTCTTCATTGTCATGCCGCACAAGGATCGTGGACAACGGTGCGATGGTAAAAGTACGATCGGGTTGTCCCGGCAACTGATTCTTCATTACGGAATCCCAACAGAGACCGAGGAAGACTTTGCCATGCTTTTTCCATTCAAACTGGACTTTGTTAACGTCCAAAGCGTGGAGTTCAGGAATCCGAGCAGCTGTAGCCAAAGCCACAAGGAAGAAGGTCTTGAAGGAGATCTTCTCAAAGTCTTCCAGAGCTAGGGGTTCATAGTCCGCTGAGGCCAAATGACGTAGCACCACAGATAAATCCCAAGCAGGAGGTCTAAACTTCTTAGACTGATCAGCCAACTTGAAGGACCGGAGTAAATACTGAAGCTCAGGAACCGTGGAGACCTTAGAGCCTGTGGTGGTAGCCAGGACCGAGTTGATTGCAGCAGGGTAAGTGGCCAAGGTGGAGCCCTTGAGCTTCCTAGACGACTGCAAATGCCGCAGAAACTCAGCAACGATTTGAGGCGAAGTAGAAACAGGAGATGTAATGCCTCTGGACGAGCAATATCACTCAAAACATTTCCATTTCTCATCATAAAGTGAGCAGGTGGATGTTCGATGAGCAGAAGTGATGGCCATAGCCACTCTCCGCGAATACTCCTTGGCGATTAAGGACTTCTGCAGATGCGCCAAACGTGCAGAGACAGGGTGTGAAGGGAGACATGACGCCGATCCGAGTGAGGGTGTTACAGTAGGTCGTCCCGGTTGGGGAGAGAAACTGGATTTAGGTCTGCGACCTCTGTGAGATCGACAAACCAACTCCTGACTCGCCAGTAAGGCGCGACCAAAATCAATAGAATCTGCCTGGTCGCTTGGAGTTTCTTGATGACTCTGGGTGAAGAGTCGGAGGTGGAAAGGCGTAAGCGTTGAGTCCCTCCCACAAAATTGCCAGAGCAGCGACGAGATGGTCTGGTATCAGCGAGACAAACAGCGGGAGCTGATGGTTGAACAGCGAGGCGAATAGGTCGACTTGGGGCCTTGATAACGGGAAGACCATTTCCCGAAAGAACTTTGGGTTCAATTGCCACTCGGTGGGAGACAGCCGATCGGAGCAGGAGAGTGCATGTGCAATGACATTCCTGACTCCGGGAATGTGTCTGTCTCGAGCATTGATGTTGAGGGAGTCGATTAGATGGAAGAAACGAAACGCCAACTGAAGAAGGTTCGCCGAACCCGTCGACCCGAGATGGTTGATGTACCAGACGACCGTGGAGTTGTCTGTCTAAACAGCAGGGAGGACCCCCGAAGTTCTGTCGCCCAATGTCAAAAGGCAGGAAGCACCGCCAAGAACTCGAGTTCGTTTATGTGCAAGTCCCGTTCTGCGGATGACCACAGCCCGGCTATCTGATGATGATGAAAATGTGCCCCCCACCCTGTGAGCGACACGTTGACGAACAAGTGGTGTGTTGGAACGAACGGCATCAAACAAACGTTCCGTTCGACAAGCCACCACTGAAGAAAAGGACGTAAGGG
Source organism: Haliotis rubra (assembly GCF_003918875.1). Lineage (NCBI taxonomy): Eukaryota > Metazoa > Mollusca > Gastropoda > Lepetellida > Haliotidae > Haliotis > Haliotis rubra. The sequence continues at coordinate 941,240 of NW_025767081.1, forward strand.
TTCGGGAAGACGAATCAACTCCTGGAGATTCTCTAAGACAAGATACGGATGCAGGAAATGCTGCAACGGATGCAGTTGTAATTGTCCCTGCCGTGTCAATGCCTGTGCCGACGTCAAAGAGTCCCAACAGTTCCTGCCACTGTCGTAAGGTCCTGGCCTGCGACAGAGCTAACGGAACTAGCCGTTGAATCTTCAGCCACCTGTTTTGAGGGTCGAAAATCAGGCCTTGGTGTGTGTCGAAAGTTGCTCCAATGAATTGAAGGTTCTGGGTCGGTATTAGTTCCGACTTTGCAGTGTTTAACAACCAACCTAGTGTCCGGAATAACTTCGTACTGAACTCCAAGTGACGTAGAAGAACGACTGGGTCTCACTGTGCCTGAATGCAGTCGTCTATGTAACTTTCGAACACAACTCCGTGAAGATGAAGAAACCTGGTGATCGGCTTGGTGATCCTGGTAAATAGCCACTGATAATTGATAATGGATCCCTTGGAAGACGAATCGGAGACAATCGACACCATCTGGAGGTGAGATGGGCGCTGGAGATAGTTGGCATTGAAAAGTTTCATGTTGAAAATGAGTCTTAGGTTTGTGGAATTTTTCTTGGGTACCAGAAAGATGGGGGAATAGAATTGGAGTGATGGGCGCCGGACCTAGAGACTGGACAGCACATTTCTCTATGAGCGTACCTATAGCGGAGTGAAGAACCTGGATCTGGTCTGCCAGGAAACTGCGGTTACTGGATGCACTGTCAGCGGTGGATGGCCGATGACTGGAAGGTGATAGTCTGTGGCGAGGAGGTCGGTCACGAACGGATCGTCGAGTATGGTCCAGTTGGGAGCGAACCGCCCTAGTCTCCCGCCCACTGGAGAGACGTAGATGGGGACGGCTGGAGGTGGGAGTTCCCAGTCGTGCCCTTGTTTTGACGGCTCGGGAGTCGGACTTGGGAGGACGTCGGGAAGAAGGACCACGGGAGGACCTGCTACCTCTAGCTCGGGACGAATGGCCACAAAAGCCCTGACGCAATTCCGGATGAGATGGCGAGAACCATGGAGGCCTCCTCTGTATCATAGAACTTTGCAGATGAGACTTCTGGAGTTTCAATAATTCCACCGAAACTTGAAATTGAGTGTCCCGATCCACCTTCGTCGAAACGTCTCCAATCACGCCATTAAATAAGGATTCTGCAGACCATGGTTGATGGAAGAGCCAAACAGCCTTAAACCTGTCATCCCATGAAGACAAATTGAGTGGGCCGCGACGTCGAACTGCCAGGAGATAGCCAAGGAAATAAGACAACTGGTCAAGTACGATCTGAAACTGGTCCAGTATAAGAGACATACAACCTCTGATGTAAGTATCTTGATCGGTGAAAGAGTGTTCCACTGACGCCACAATCGCGTCCACCGCCGAGATGATGCAGTTGATTGAGGGAAAGGAACGACGAACAGCTATATCCATATGAGACAGTTCTCTATCTTCAACTAAAAAAGCTGAACAAGACCTCTTCCAACAAAGTGTTTGGACATCCTCATCCACCGGAGGGGTAGTAGCCAAGGACTGAAAACCATGGGAGTGAGCTGCTGGTAGCGAAAATCTAGGTGAAGATAGGCCATCCTTAATCCGTTTAAGACTTTAAAGGCATGATCCAAGGAGGTAGTGACATGAGCAATACAAGACCGTGGTGGGAAGGTATTAGATGTCAAGTCTCGTTGTCTCATGGAGAAGGAATGAGATAAATCCTCTGGGTTCTGAGACATAGGGAGGTGGAGTTTTCCCACTATCCAAGCTAAAACTTGAGGCTCATCGACAAAATCCAAACTTCCCTCTGGGGAATCCACAACGGAATGGGCTGGAGACATGGGATCAGGTGGACCACCAGGACTAGGCACTGTAAAAGATGGTCCAAGGGAAGGAGCAGTCCCCGTAGAGTGAGAAGCCCGTTGTTGATTCCAAGCGGTAGTTAGAGCACTTAACATTGCAGCCAAATCTGGGGGAGTAGTAGTGTCCTGCGCAGGAGTCCAGGAATCCGGTACAATCCAAGTAGAAAGACGCAAGGAGGCAGGAGGCCCATCAGAAGTAACAGCACGATGAGATCGCAACTGGGAAGAACATTGATTAGATCGACGATCCGTAGAACCATATCTATGTCTGGAGGGGGACGAACCAGGAGATGATGCACAAATGGAGACCCACTGAGGAAAACGGGAACGAGGAGGGGAGATATCGGAAGTCCCATGATGACGAGAATACGAATTCCGAGAGGGTGACATTGAACGAAGAACCGATCTCAACGGTGTAGAGGGAGGTGTGTGCTTGGTTGAATGCAAACGAGTCGAAGAATGGCGTTTCGGCGATGAAGTAGACCGATCAGGTTTATCCGGTGAACAAATCCGAATAATAATAGGAGACTGATCCCGACAACTCAGTAAAAGTCGCGACCCTGCTGAGGAGGCGTGACTGTAGGATCCAACAGAGTTCGAGGAATTACTCAAATGATCCTGCGAAAGGTATTCCGCTGAATACTGCTTGGAAGAAGGCCGTTTCGGCGAAATTCTATTCACCACATGTCTTCTGGTGAAGTCTTCCGTTTCGGCGAACATTGTAGGGAAGTTGGACAGTCCGGCGAAATTCGAGGTGGAGGGGAGCGGTCAGGTGTGATTCGATATGGCAGATTCGGCGAAATAGAAGGTCGAGGTAGCTGGACACGAGACACACTTCTTTCCGCCAAATGGGAAGGAGACGGTGAAGTAACCACTGACAGGCGGTGAGGCGAGGTAGACTGGTTTCTCTCACTACTGGATGAACGACGAGAGCGAGAACGGCTTCTGCGCATGCGCTGTGTGCAGTCAGGTGTAGAGATCAGCTGATTCTTGTCCGAAACAGATAAACCAGGTTGCCGAGATAACTGGTCCGGTGAACGAGAGACAGAGAGCGTAGTTCGAAGGTCCTGCTGTGTAGAGGTATCTTGAGGAGTGGTAGCAGTCTCAACAACCACTACCCGGGACGTGGTCGAAGACTAAGGACTCGGGCTGGAATGTTGAGAGCCCAACAAATGCCGAACATCTTCCGATAAGTAAGAATCTGACGACGCCCTCATGTAATCCTCTTCATTTGAGAGATTAGACTGTGACCGCCGAGCATATAACATAGGACGCTTAAACTTTCCTTTCTTGGAGGGACTGGGTCCATCAAGTGAAGCAGCATAATGAGCTCTGTCAGCAACACGACGAGCGCAAGCCCGAGTATAGTCCCCAAACGCCTCGAAGGTAAGGTCCTTGCATTTATCGCAACGAGAGTCCCATTTACATTGTCCCATACAGTCCACACAATAGCCATGTGGATCACACGCAGAGAACACTTTATTACACCGGGAGCATTTTTTCCTCTTCTTAGGTTGGTCAACTTTCCCCATGTTGTAGACAAAGTCGAAAACGTTGAGCAAAGTAACATACGTCCACACTCGTGTGCGACAAGAAAGAGAATGATGATTCGGAGATAGTCACGTGGGCTTTGCATGAGAGCTAGGAAGCTGTCTTATAATGAGGGTAGCATGGAGTGCATGGGCGGATGGACAAGAGAGGCCTAAGGAAAAACGTTTACACCGTTCCACTCAGTGTCGAATCAAGAGAGAGAAGTGCATACCATGAGATAGGATAAGTTTAAAATTTTAGGAATACTCACTTTTACTGTTTCACAATTCTATATTGTTATCTATACTAGCCACATAAAGAAACTGTGCATTGTCATAATATATTATGCCAGTTGATAAGTACGATAACAATGTCAAAGGTACATATAAACTTTAATGGAGGGATCATGAGACCATAACAAGTCGGGAGAATTTCAATTGAAAAGTCAATCACAATGATGTCACGAGTCCACAAGCGGGACAGGGGTCAAACGACCATGTCACAAGCTCAATAACAGGTATGTCCACCATCAGCATTGAGACCAGCAGTGCATTGACGACGCATAGAGCCTATCAAATATGCAAGGAAGGCTTGTGGGATGTCACGCCAGATTCTCTCAAGTTCTGTTGCAAGGTCAAGGACGTTATCTGGCAGATGAGGAAGACGGCGTAGACGGCGATCCATCTCGTCCCAAACATGCTCTATCGGGGAGAGATCCGGTGAATTTGCAGGCCAAGGCAGTAAGTCAACGTTGTGGTGTTGCGCCGATGGCGGGCGGGCATTGTCCTGTTGGAATGTTAACCCAGGGCCATGACATTGCAGAAAAGGAATTGCCACAGGTCGAAGAATCTGATCCCTGTAGCCCACACCAGTTAAGTTGCCCTGAACAATCACCAAAGGAGTTCTTTGGCGTGCTGTTATTCCACCCCAAATCATCACGGAACCACCACCAAAGCGATTCCTCTCCAAGACACAGGCCTGTGCATAACGTTCTCCCACATGTCTATAGGCACGTTGACGTCCATCACCATGGGAATTGTTAAACCTCGACTCATCTGTAAAAAACAACATTTCTCCCCCAAAACAAGGGTCTGCGGAAATGATTTCGGCACCACATTCAGCGAGCTTGTCGATGACGTTGTGTCAGGATAGGCCGTATGGCGGGATATCGTGGTCTGATCCTGTGATGACGTAAACGTTGTCGAACTGTGTTGGGGTGGATACGGCAAAGTCCTGGGATGGTTCGGGCAGTCATTACTGCAGTCTGAAACCTGTGGCGAAGATGGGTCACCCTTATCCATATGTCCTGTCTTGGCGTTGTTACACGTGGACGTCCAGAACATGGCCGATCGATGATGTCATTTGTGTTCTGGTAGCATCTCACCAGTGCAGAAATGGTGTTCCGGTGGCAGTGGAAATGTGCAGCCACTTGTCGTTGAGACATTCCCCCCACAGACCATCCCAATGGCCTCATGACGTTGTGCAGTTTGAATCCTTATGTATCTACACAGGTTTGATAAATTTAGATTTTAAATTTTTGTATGCACAGTTTCTTTATGTGCCTAGTATATATTGTACTCTAGACTTTGATAAACTCAAGCTTTTAATCCAGTCAAGCTGGAAGTTGGTATTTATTAACAATCATTCTCTTCAATTTGACATAATATAAAACATGTCTGAAGCCAATTTATTCTGCACAGAGCTTGGGTGCAGACTGGGGTGCAGAGTTGCATGTTTCGGTTTCAGAATTGATTCGTCCATGCACTAAAGTGTGACGTCACACTCAGAAAGAATTTCATGCATGATTGAGGAATCACATCCTGGCCTTTTATAGTGCTCATAACTGTTTAGAGGTGACTGTTAAAAGTTCTGCAGGGATTTGTCTGTATGGATTAATGGCAATGGAATTTTACATTCAAAACTATATATTGCTACAACAAGAAGTGCCTGGGTATCTGGCTCGTTTCAATTACACAACACCTTAAGGGCCAAATAGCCTCTCTTCACTCAAGGGTATCTCATGTATCAGGGTTTATGTGAAATTTCAGCAACAACTTTTCAGTGTTATTTAGTGCTTAATCACCCAGAGAAGTAAGTGGTAGATCAAACTTTCAGCATGAACACCATTATAGTGAGTGAGTTGGGTTTTACGCTTTTAGCAATATTCCAGCAATATCATGGCAAGGGGCACCAGAAATGGGCTTCACACATTGTACCTATGTGGGGAATCGAACCCGGGTCTTCAGCATGACAAGCGAATGCTTTAACCACTAGGCTACCTCACCGCCGATTCCATGGAATCACCAAAGCATTCAATATCAGCTGAACATGAAAACATTTCTTGATATTTATTTTCACGTGGCTTAAATATTCAACTCCACAAGAATATGATTTCTTTCCATGACACAAAGAACTGTTCTCAAATGTTGGGTGTATTACAATAGAATGACATATCTGATTATCAGAGTGAGTGAGTGAGTTGGGTTTTACGCCACTTTTAGCAATATTCCAACAATATCATGGCAAGGGACACCAGAATTGGCTTCACACCATTGTACCCATGTGGGGAATTGAACCCCAGCCTTCGGTGTGACGAGCTTACGCTTTAACCATTAGGCTACCCCACCGCCCCTATCTCACAATACCTATTAAAAGATCGGTAATAAGATTTGGGGCCTACCTTTAGAATACAGCACCACAAACTTTAAAAATAAGTCATAATACCCTTTTACGTAATGTAATGTGATTTTGTTCGAAAGCAAGATCTCGAAACAATGCCCTATGACGCCTGCATGGCAACACGGTTGTCTGGCTCAGCGAGTGCGTTATAAGCTCCGCTCACTAGTGTTTCATCTCTACGAGCTATGTCATTGCATAAGGCAAACGATGTTGAGAGTTTCCAGTAGTTGTATACCTGCGGATGCGCAATGTTTTGCAAGCACCAGTTTGAAATATTTTTCTTTTTTCACTAATACGCTCATATTTATTTGTATTACGGGCTGCTGGGGTGTTAAGTGTTGTGTATTTTGTATTTTGTAATTTTTTAAAATTACATATATATTTTTGTCATTCAGTAAGTTGCACCATTACATAGAAAAGTGTTTTATTAGTATTTTTTATTTCGAAGCGGTAATAATGCATTACACTAGACACGTCAGTCGTGTTTGTGCCGGTTCTGTCAATGCATTCTATTTATTAGGATTAATTCAAGGGATTAGGGTTAGGGCTGGGGCTAGGGCTAGGATTAGGATTAGGGTTAGGGTTAGGGTTAGGGTTTAGGGTTAGGGTTGGGGTTGGGGACCTAATGCAATATAGTAGGTACATGTCCGGTGGTTCGGTCAATGCATTCTATTTATTAGGATTATTTCAAGGGGTTAGGGTTAGGACTGAGGGTTTGGGGTTTAGGGTTAGGGTTAGGGACCTAATCCAATATAGTAGGTACATGTCCGGTGTAATACGTGAGTACCATTTGTTGTTTTGTTTTTTTTGCATTTTAATACTTTTTTTCACACAAAAACGGGAAACCAAAAACGTCAAAAGTACATTATGAAATGGGTTAATGTAGAGATTTTGGGCTAATCTTTCACACGCAACATAAATTCTGTAAAGTAATGATTCGAAGGCTAACTCACCCTCGTGCCGTCACTACACATGCATATGTCTCCCTCGTTCCTTATTGCGATCCATTTTATCCTTACAGTGTTCCCTACATCACTTTTCTGTCACAAAATCACAGATTTATATAAAAGCGCGTCATTCATGCATGCACCGTGAAATCTACGTCTGACGTCTGACGTCAACAACCCTTTTCCGTTTGAGGCATATCGGCTCATTCCACGCCACATGTTAATTTGTAGATTACGGAATGGGACGAGTGTGCCAAATGGCATCAGATCCATTCGGCAAATGTCCGTAGAATAAAATCGCATGACACCAAGTCTACCTGTAGCATTCGTAATTGTCCGTGACCTATTCAACTCTTTCCGTTCATTTCCGTGACGTCACAGAAATGACTCGATAAATTTGCACAGTATGCAACAGTGTGGACGTAGCTCAGTCGGTTAGCTGTCGAGCTAACAATCCGAAGGTCGCGGGTTCGCGTCCGACGGGTTCTCACAAACTGGTTGCTTGTCTTAATGACACGTGACCTACGCCAGAGATCGTCCTCAGAGAAGTTATGGTGCTGTATTCTAAAGGTGCTCCTGATTTGGGGGAAAAAAACAAACAAAAGGATGTCTCATGTATTTATTTTCTGATTTATGACAAAGTAGAAATATTGTAATGCACAAGACCCGTTTGTTCCTGAGATGTTTTCTCACATAATCAAAACAACAAAGATTCTGTCTTATAACCCTGTTATGACAGACATGGCAACATTTGTTCAAGGTTCATTTTATTGAAGCAACACTCAAATTCCTTTCACAGAGGGTGGTATTTGTATGGTAAATGAAATGTCTGCCATACAAAAGTGATCTCGCTTATAATGCCTGTAATCCATACACAAAATCATCCAAACTACTTCATCAATTTCTGAGAGGTCACACATATAATTATAATATGATAAATAATACAATATCAAACAACAGTGATTCATCCGGGATGCTAACCTGTTTCCAATTCAGATGTAGTGTATTTTAGTAAGTAAGCATATTCTTCCTTATTGGTTCTATCATCAGTGAAACACGCTCAATGTCTAAACTTAGCTGTTAGGTATATGAATCTTGCTTTGCAAATTTGTCATGATATTTGTACAGACATCTGGTGGAAAAAGGCCACTAAGTTTAACAGTATAAATGGTTGAACCATGGGCGGATCCAGGAATTTTGAAAGGGTGTGGGGTTCAGGGGGTTCAAACCCAATGTGGTTTTAAGTCATTTGTTTTGGGGGTGGGGGTGGGGGTGGGTTGTACAAATCCCTGAACCCCACCCTCCCCCCTTTGGATCCATCCATGGTTCAACGATGTCATATACTTTGGCCAGTGTTGTGACACTGTTTGCAGAAAACAGGATACGGAAACCAAACCAATTTTTCGAACATTAATCCCTGTCATATGTTATGATTATCAAAACTATTCATGACCAATAACCACAGACTAGCATCACAGTGACTGACACAGGCAAACATTACTCCCATTCAAGCACCCTGCAAAAATGTTGAGGGAAAAATTCTTTGATCACCAAAATATATTCACAGACACACACTCAAGTGCACGCAGCACTCATGCATGCACGCACACACGCAGGAATGCACACACACACACACAGACACACACACAAATCTTGGCAACTCTATCACAGCAGTAGTTGGTGGTCACAATATATTGAAATACATTTAAAACGGTGTAAAATGTGAACACATTGCCAGTCTTTCTGGTATAGTATTTGATAGTCACTTTAAAGGTACAAAGAACTATAAATGCAGATACAATCACTCATATTAAACAAAGGAACACCTATTTAGGGGTCATACACGTACTAGTGGTTGCATGCTGGGTAATGTGAAGTGTGGACGTGTTCAAGTCAGCTCCCGATATGGGTATACAGAGCTACAATCGGCTCGTTTTCACAACCTAGCAGGACCAAACAATCAACTCATGGATTGGGTGTGTCCAAAAAGTATGTATCGTTGACTTTGAGGCTTATTCTAGCGATATCGATGTTGCTAACTCTGAGTGGTGACATGGAGTGTAACCCAGGCCCCAAGTCAACGAGGCAGTCAACTCTCTCACAGGAGGATACAGGGGTTGTGGGGCTCACCAGCAAATACTCAACAGATGATCTAATGGACGCTATTATCGGGTTAAAGTCTGATGTGAAAACTGCAAACGACCGCCTCACTCAACTGGACACGAAAGTGGTCAAAATGGTGGCTCAGGTGAGAGAACAACGAGACGACATAAATAAGTTGAGTGAAGAAAACATAAGGATGACTGAACAGCTACCTGTTATGAAAGATAGACTTGATGATTATGAATCCAGGTCTAGACGCAATAATGTGCTTTTTCATGGCATAGAAAGTGAAAACAACGAAACCTGGGAAACTTCGGAGAAGAAAGTTCGTGAGCTTATTCGAGACACTCTTGACATCCCTCAAGCAGACGATATTCTTATTACGAGGGCCCATCAACTCCGGAAGGGAAAACGTAATCCCCCAATAATTGTGAATTTCGTTCTCACCAACGACAGAAACAACATCCTGTTCACTGCGAAGAGGAAACTAAAAGACAGAGAAGATACAACACACGGAGTCACCAAGGCTCTCACACAGAGAGTGCGGGAAGCCCTCTGATGCCCTCAAAGCATGCTTATCATCGATGGAAAAGTGTACATTCATGACCAAGAAAACAACGTAAATAGGTGTATTTCGGATGGAAAACGCCAACCACAAGTCACAACGGAATCACACGACCACGCCCCTTTGTTTACACATAGTAACGGAAGTGAAGGGGAGAGCACTCTAAACAGGAAGTCGCGATTGAGCAAAACAGCGAAATGAGGACTCAGCCAAGGCTCCATTAGTATTATCGGCAGGAATATAGAGGGCTTAAGTAAACACGTGAGCTCCACCTTTAGCGATTTTGAGAGTTTTTGTTGTAAATATGATATAATTGGATTCAGTGAAACATTTGCTAAACACCCCACTGATTACGAAATGTTATTGTCCGGATTTCGATCATACCACTACTGCAGACCCAAACAGAAGCATTTGGGTAGGTACAGCGGAGGAGTGTCTGTTTTTGTGAAACCCGATATTGACAAATATATGTACAGAGTGCTTGAAGATTGTGAAGATTGTGTTGTTCTTTTGTTTCAATCCACGAGATTTGGACTTGACAAAGATATTGTGTTAATGTTTGTCTACATATCACCTGAAAACTCCCCTATATACAGTGGTAAGGATTTTGATGGCATTCAGCGTTTGGAACAATATGTCGAAACCATAAAGCATAATTTTTATCAGCATCATATATTACTGGTGGGCGATTTTAATGAAAGAATGAAAACATTTTTAGATTATACTCCCTGTGATGATCTCTGCTATGTCCAAAACAACAGTAAGGACTACCCAAGTGATAACTTCCAAACTCCGCGCAATATGAAAGACAATATCAGATATAACAACTATGGAGTATCCCTTGCAGAAATGTGTTGTACACATGGTCTACATACTTTGAATGGAAGGTTGTTTGATGATAAGGAAGGCAACTTGACCTGTGTGAACCATAATGGTGCTAGTGTTGTGGATTACTTCCCCTATTTCAGCTCTTTTGGTATTCATGAAAGAGACGAGTCAAACCATTTCCATCTATATTGTTCTATTGATCTTCCTGGTGCAGCTTCAACTCAAAGGTGTAAAGACAACAATTCCAATCAGTCATGTATTATGGATCAAGAGGCATGGATAAAATGCAACTGGTCCCCTGAAACGTACAACATATTTTTAGTTGATTTTCATGAATTGTTTATGATGCAGTATGACACAATACATAAACAGATTGAAGAAAATGCGGAAGAAAGCGTCAAAGCATTAACTGATCTCTACCAGGCTGCAGCAGATAAATTCAAGATAGTTTACAATAAATTCTCTTTCCATGTATTCCAAGCAGCCCCCTTGGTGGGACTCCGAATTAGAGCATATCAAACAAAAGAGATACTCAGCTCTTAGAGCACACAGATCAAAGGGTGAAAACATTGATTCATATATATGTCAAAAGAAACTTTTCAAATCTACATTTCAACTGAAGAAAGACTTATATCTTCAAGATCAAAGGAGAAAACTAAACCCTAAACAATTCTGGAGTGTATTAAAATCAAATTCAGTTTCTCGTTCAGAGACTCCAAATATTCCTGTAAATGAATGGCATGATCACTTTCGGAACCTTTTATATTGTGAATCTGCCAATGATGCTATTGAAGAGACATTATGTGAGGATATAAATGACAACATGGCATCACAGTTGAATGATCCCTTTTCAGAACAAAACATTAAGAGTGGCAAATCAGCAGGACCAGATGGCATAGCCGGTGACTTTTTCAAGGCTTCTAGAAGTTATATTGCACCATTATTAACTAAACTATTCAATAAGTTATTTGAAGATGGCATTTTCCCTGAGATTTGGGGAAAGAGTATCATCTGCCCCTTGCATAAATCTGGAAGCAAACTGGACCCAAACAATTTCAGAGGTATTTCTTTGATCAACTCAGTGTGTAAAATTCTTACTTCCATAATCAATAACAGATTACAACAATGGTGTGATAACAACAACATAATCTCAGAGGGTCAAGCTGGCTTTAGACATGGTTATTCAATCACTGACCATATATTCACCTTACAAGCTATGGCAATCAAGAATTTATCATCAAATATTGTTTAGGAGTCTTGTGAGCATTGGTGTGAAGGGGAAATTTATGAAATATATCATCAAGATGTACCCATCATTATGTGCTTGTGTCAGAACTGATACTGGATTATCATCTTATTTCAACTGTAATGTTGGCACAAGGCAAGGATGTATTTTAAGTCCTCAAATTTTCATTATTTTTATAAATCAGCTATCACAAATGCTGGAGAATGATGGTGGAAGAGGTATTTTTATATCTTCACAAGCCAAGGATGTTTATTCTCTCCTATTTGCTGATGATGTCTCATCTGTATCTGATAGTGCTATGCAGCTCCAAAGGAAAATTAACGTTGTTGAAAGGTGTTGTTCAGAGACTGGAATGAAGGTGAACCTGAAAAAGACTAAAATAACGGTATTTCGCAATAGAGGTCCGCTCAGGGATTATGAGAAGTGGTTTTTAAATTGAACACAAATTGAGGTTGTTAATATGTATAGATACCTAGGTATTGTGTTTACTCCAAGATTATCATGGACAAAAGCGAAAACCTGTTTATCATCTCAAGCGAGGAAGGCCATATTTTCTATCAACAATTATCAAAAACGTTTTGCATATATTAACCATCATGAATTGTTTAAGATATTTGACTGCACCAATACTCTGTTACGGATCTGAAATATGGGGAACAAGCTACTGTAAAATTATTGAAACTGTGCACACCAGATTTTGCAAGTCATTTCTTAAAGTTAGTAAAACTACCAACAACAACATGGTTCTGGTAGAGTGTGGGAGAGCTCCCCTCAAGTATCAATATATCTCAAGAGCAGTCAAGTACTGGTGCAGACTGATACAGCTTCCACGAAACAGACTTCCTTATCATTTAGTTTAATGATGAAAACTCTCGATGATAATGGTAAAACAACATGGGCTTCTCATATTAGGTTGATATTATTCCAATATGGATTTGGTTTCTTATGGATGTCTCAAGACATAGGCTGTATATCCACATTCATGGTAATTTTTAAACAGAGATTCTATGACTGCTTCACTCAAAACTGGCATGCATCACTATTTTCGTCACCCAAATGTAAATACAATTCACAATTTAAATCATCTCTAAGCATCGAACCATATTTAACCAGTGAATTGCTACCAAATCAACGTAAAATCATAACTCAGTTTCGGTGATGTAACTTCAGACTCGCAGTGGAATGTGGCCGTCATACAAACTACCCGTATAATGAACGTCTCTGCCTCTTTCGTAATGCTGCTGACCTTGATTACATCGAAGATGAACTCCATATATTATTAATATGTCCAAAATATTCCCAACAAAGATTTGATTGTTTTTCAATACATTTGACTCAACCACCGACAATTGAAACCTTCATCCGATTGTTGTCATCAGACAATATACATATTTTAAAATCATTGAGTAAATATCTTTCACAAGTTCGCCGTAGAAGGAATGAATAACTGTAAAACAAATCAATACTAAACTTTACTTCGCTTTACTCAGTATGTATTTACTTTTGCCAAATGTATGTATTATGGGCCTTGGGCCTAAATTACCGAATAAACCTGTCTGTCTGTCTGACATATTTCAAACATGCTTGACAAAGATTTGGTGTCCATTTTCAAATAACTTCACTTGTCAATGGTTTGATTTGGGTTTTTTTACTCGCATATACACCACAGGCACTTGTCTCAGCTGGAATGTTGTACATGAAACATTCAGCAGCGCTCACAAATCACCATACCATCTATCACCGTGGCTACAATGGCAGTAAACAGGAATCTGATAGAATGAGAATGATACTCATTCTAGAGTCTCATTTGGTTGTATGATTTCCAGGGAGCTGAGAATGATATTGGAGTGCACACTGCCCCAAAGACTGGGGTAATATCAGTGCTGTACCCTAAATAAGTAAGTGAGTTTAGTTTAATGCTGCTTTTAGCAATATTCCTGCAATATCACAGCGGGGCTTCACACATTATACCCATGTGGGGAATCAAACCCAGGTCTTAATCATGACAAGCTAATGCTTTAACCACTAGGCTACTCCACTGCCCCATTGTACCTTAAGCAATGATTTTGAAAATGGAATGTTCGCACACATCGTATTTCTCTGAACAAACAGAACAAACCCTGAATCTCACTTCAGTCTCCTGAAAATTAATTTGGCGACTTTCAAGAACTTTAAAACAGAAACAAATATGATGGTCAATAGTGCCTTTACATTGATGTTTTATTGACATCTCACTCATCAAAATTACAGCTACATCATGGTGGACAGTAAATTATCAAAGTATAGACCAGATGAGTGAGTGAGTGAGTATGGTTTTACGCTGCTTTTAGCAATATCACGGCAGGGGACACCAGAAATGAGCTTCACACATTGTACCCATGTGGGGAATCGAACCCGGTTCTTTGGCATTACGAGAACGCTTTAACCACTAGGCTACCCCACCGCCCCCAAACAAGATAGTATCTTTAGTGTCCCATGGCAGCAGGGATATGCAGTCAGCTACTCCATAAGCTTGACCACTCAGATGTTTGAAAAGAAAAGTTTTTTAAAGACATACCAGGAGAGCGTATCTATTGAGCTAAATATATATAATCATCATTGGCAATGGTTATCTGTTAGACAGACAAACACAGCACAATTTTAGGAAGCAAAACAAGTGTTATTTCAGCTGGGACTGCTAATCTTCCCAAACATTGTCATTGGTACATGACCAAAATTATCGTAAATCACATACTTTGACATTACAAGTTGTTCACTGGTCTCGAGTGGGACATGGGCTGATGTACCCTAAGGGGAACATAAAGAAACATTGAGGGTACATCAACCCATGGGCCCCTAAGGGGACCAGTGAACAACGTATTTATCTTACCGCACACCTCAATGGTAATTTTGAACTGTTTGAAGCACGGGTATCGGATCATAGCATGGAGTACCAGACGACAAGAAAGATAAATTTAGAGTTATCTCCCTTCCATCGGTTTGCATTCACAAAACATCTGTAATTTCCGTAAATCATAGAAGAGCGCTTCAGCCAATCAGAAAACGACATTTATGTGTGCGGCAAGATAAAGACTTATGACTATCGTACTGCTGCAAACCCTTTGTGAAAAGGGGATTGATCTTTATCTATCATCTCTTACAAGAAGCATGCATACTTGTGACTTATTCTGAATCCTCAAAAGGTTGTATTTAAACAAACACATACCAGTTGCTATGGGTTTGACGGAATGGTATCCATGTGTGCTGTCTCTTCCCACTCACAGACAAAATGCTGCGAGCATTTGCAGCAGATCTGTCGGATGTCCTCCTCAAAGTGCCTCTCCCCAAGGATGGAATGATCTCACCCTCTACACTTGTTTGCTTGCTTATGCAGCTTTGAAATAACACAAAGAAAGCCCAGTCATCTCCGATCTGTCACAGTTGCAGTGCTTATGTCAATGTTGGGCAAACATTTTGTGTTGAAGAAAAAGCTAAGCGAGAAATGAACCGAAAAATGGAGAAAATATACTAAAGGATCATGAAGTTAAGGATCATGAATCATTTTTGCAACTGAAACATTTAAATGAACTCCATGTTCACTACAAAAAAGAACATCCTTAAAAATATTCATGATCCCTAACTTTCTTGCTCAGTATATATTTTGACAGTGAATATCGCGGTCTGTGGACATCATTCACAACCTGCTATAGCAGGTACTTTGAGCCTACCACAAGTCATACACCCATTCTGTGCCTGGCAGCTAACAGCTATGTATTGAGTCAGACCGCCAGCAGTTATGTTTACAAAGAAGTGACTACTGTACTGCAGCAAACTCATATATTTTGTTTACAAGTTTAGTTCTTTTTAACTAACATGTAAATGGTATAGTGACAATGCAAGGGGCAGTAATCCAGTAATTAGCATTGTTCACTTTACTCCCCTGATAGCAACGTTCGTTGGGCCAACATTGGCCAACGTAGGCCCAATGATGGCCAATGTTGGTCCAACATTGGCCCAACGGACATTGCTATCTGGGTCTATGGGACTCATTATGGGCATACACAAACCCAATACAGCAAAGCCAATACAGCAAAGTCAATACACAAAACCAATACAGCAAAGTCAATACACAAAACCAATACATCAAAGTCAATACACAAAACCAATACATCAAAGTCAATACAACTGGGCAAGATTTACAAGAATCCTGGAATGCCCTCTGGTGGCGAAGATGAACCTGAGGGGAGGGAGCTTCAGTACCTACCTGTTGGGAGGAAATATCTCTTCCTCTGACATCAGATCTCCTCCTCCTCCGCCCGCTGACAACACTTGCATCACATCGTGGAATCCCACAACATATCAGTTGTTTACACCTTGGAATTTCATAGGTAAATCCTTATTATGTGACAAAAGACCATATAATCCACCTTGATTCCTGCAACAATCACTGACTGTATTTTAGAGATGTAACATTATGGTGGGATCGCAATACTGTACCAATCCCAACACTATACTGTAACATAGTACTCTCATTGTTTTAGTTGATATTCTTCTTGTTGCAGGTGATTCATAACCCTGAATCATAATTTTGGAGTGAGTGAGTGAGTGTGGTTTGATGCAGCTTTTAGCAATATTCCAGCAACATCATGGCAGGGAACACCAGATATGGGCTTCACTTATTGTACCCATGCGTGGAATCTAACCCAGGTCTTCAGCATGACAAGCCAATGCTTTAACCCCACCGCCCCCATAATTTAATCGACATAAGATCAACATAAAATATTGTAAGGTAGAAACATGTAGGCGAGAGAGCACTGTGTGTTTCACACAGCCAACAGGAATATACTAGGCTACACCACCGCCCCCATAATTTAATCGACATAAACCATTGTAAGGTAGAAACATGTGGGTGAGAGAGCACTGAGTGTTTCACACAGCAAACAAAATTATACTAGAACATCTGCATAGGCTGGTCATTAAACAGTGTCTGTTAATATCCAACAGTTCAAAAATACACTACAAAACATGCTATGTTTTTATGTCTACAGGAGTCGTAAATCGATGATTTGTATCTGGGGCCTCATATCACAATATGGCATACAATGCTACACTGTATTGTTACACCATTACTGTACAGTCAGTTTCTTATACTCAGTCTTACTTGTCAATGTAGTCTCGAACCAGCTCAAAGGTAGCTTGAGAGTAGGTCCACCAATCATCCAATTTCCTGGTATAGCCAGGCAGTTCCTGGTTCCTCTTTGTGTGCTTCAGGTTCAAGCCCATGTTGATTTTGTTGGCCTTGGGGTTGTCCCTGCTGCCTGGGATGACGAGGATAGAGACGGTGAGACGGGACAAGAACAGCCCTGATATGCCAAGCCGCTGAGCGATCATATAACCAGGCATGTAATTTGTCTCCAGTGACTGGAAATATAAATGTCACAGCATGGTGATGGTACCCAAGCAAGTGAAACATACACCAGGGCCACGTTCAACTAAAAGATATAGCAAATGGCTGGGACAAAACATTTTGTAATATCCATCAATTCGTTATGAGCATGTTTGTTAACTGTACCTGCTGTATCGCAGTAGATTGTATATAATCAATCTGGAACAAGCCAATCAGTGACTGAAAGCATCCACATCAAGGAGGCATGATGACACAGAAGGAACTATCTCACTGAACTCTCTGATCTGACTCCCTTATCATAGGTCACAGGGGACCAACTTTACTCCAGAGAACAGCTGACTTACCAATATGGCCCCGACTATGCATCTATGATTGTACATTACAGTCTGTGTGTGTCTGGGTGAGTGTGACTGAGTCAGGTTTCATGCCACTTTCAGCAATATTCCAGCAATATCTGGTGGAGGAAACCCTAAATTGGCTTCACACATTGTACCCATGTGGGGAATCAAACCTGAGCTTTTGGCATGACGAGTGAACACATTAACCACGGGGCTACTAAAGGCAAAATGGTGCAATATCCAGGTGCCATGTTTATATATTAGTCAAAATGGTGTGATGACTGTGAAATACTTTCACAGAACTAGGTGTACTACAATAAGAGTGTCTACATGAACATAATGGCTGTTTTTGGATGGTAGCGAAAACGCGACTTTTGTCGTACTCTGTATATCAAGGACATGTGTTGAATAAAGCATGACAATTATGGTGCTCACCTCTTGTCTCCGCATGACATTTGTTATGTCTGGCTCAACCGGAACACCAACATTCATCCGAACTCTACCATCTTCCACATCTAGGACCTGAACACAGAACATATCATGTCTTCATGCTTATTCAACTATGATTTGACAAAATAGGTGACATGGCTCTACAATGAAAATACAGAAAACATAAATTTCAATAAAATGTTGGTGTCATGGTGGCAATTCAGACAAGCATTGTCACTAAGGTGACATAATCCCCCGCTGCAAATTATCAAACCAAACTTTATAAAGTAAAATGAAGTGTTCAAACACACACATATTTTCAAGACTGACTTTGACCTTGACATGACTGACTGACTGAGTTTGGTTTTACGCCGCTTTTAGCAATATTCCAGCAACATCACGGCGGGGGACACCAGAATTGGGCTTCACACATTGTGGCCATGTGGGGAATCGAACCCGGGTCTTCGGCGTGACGAGCAAACGCTTAAACCATTAGGCTACTCCACCGCCCCACCTTGACATGAATGTCATAGTGTATGAAATATGCAAAAAAAGAAAATGCAATTTTTAAAGTAAAAAGTTCCCGAAGCAGACGTAAAAATACACTCACCCACGAGTTTCCTCCCTTTTCCCGCGTAAACAGTCATGTGACCAGCCTTACTTGTCACTCTCTCCTGATTTTTCTGCCCAAGCACTTGGATCTGCTGTGAAATCCGAAGTGTTCCCAGCGGGGAGGTTGGGAGGGCTTGACCTCATGAGTCAGGATAAGTATAAAAATATCAATTTTACTTTAAAAATTACATATTTTTTCTTATCCTGACTCGTGATCTTTTGCTTATAGAATCCGACGGATTAGTGGTGGGTCAGGCCACTTCCTGGATTCATCAGCTGTCCTTAGATACGTCCTGTATCCCCCCCATTGGAACTGCGTAGCGGCATTCCGAGATCCTATTCTTCCAACTTCCGTTATAATTCGGGGGGACCACTTCTTGTCTTACTTCCATCTCAGACAAGTTGAATCATCTTGATTCATGTGGCTTCAGATAAACTAGTATCTTCTTATTACCAGATATCTTATAACAACCCATAGATTATGATAACATCTTTATCATAAATGAATTGCGACCCCTTCACATACAGGTAAGATCTTTACCCGTACAGGATCTTTAATCACTCATGCTAGCTTGTCCTAGACTGTGCGCAGGGACTTTCAAACTAATACTTTTCTTTAGTGAAAGTTATCAACAAGTCAACGTGATAAAGGGTGAGATTTTCCAACTCAGCGCCTTCGTGGAGCCGTTAGTAGCTTAGCTACAACGAGAGGCCCAAATTGGTGAATGCCTGAGACGTCTTCAGTGGCTATGTCTTGGAGGTAGTGGTTGGCAAACACCGTGTCCTACTTCTAAAAGCAGCCCTCCATAATTGCTGATATAGAGCAATTTCCATGCAGAGCTAGTGTTGACACCAATGCTCTGACTTCATGTGGGTTGGAAGCTCTTTGAGGTTCTAGTCCTGCTGCTTTATAGGCGTTCAATATGAAGGCTCTCATCCAGAACGATATCGTCGTTCTTGAGACTTCTACTGATGTCTCTGTGGACAATGGGATGAATAGGCGCGCTTGAATTTTCGTCTCCTTGTCTTAGTTCTTTGAAGATATATCTTCAGGGCTCTGACTGGACACAAGGATAGGTCCTCTATATCCTCTGGTCCGAGGATTGTAGATAGCGCTGGTATGTAGAACTGTCTATCTGGCTAACCAGGTAGTTGGTTCTTGGCAATGAAGTCCCATCTAAGTCATAGATGAACTGCAGCATGTTGCCCCGTGTCGAATCTGGTTTGATCAAAGTCTAGCGCATGTATCTCTGATATTCGAGCTGCCATGGCTAGCGCAAGCAGGAACAGAGTCTTCTGTGTCAGCAGCTTGAGGGTAGTCTGGTCTAGAGGTTCGTAGGCATCACTTGTAAGATGACGTAGAATAACATTCAGATCCCAGGCCGTAGCTCTGAACTTATTTTGCTGGTCCTCCTGTTTAAAAGATCTCAGCAGAGCAAGTAATTCTAGTACTCTCGTCAACTTGATGCCTATTTTGATGGTAATCACTGTACTGATGACGGTGAGGTATGTAGATAATGTCGAACCTTTCAGATGTCTGGTCTGTCTAAGATGACACAGGTATTCCGCCACTTGAGGATGAGTAGCTTTCATCGTAATGAAGTCTTTCCGCCTTGCATAAGTCTCAAACTTCAGCCACTTGTCATCATACATGTTACGAGTAGATCTGTGTAACGCTAACGTTACTGCCTTGGCTGCCCTGGCGGAGTATCCTCTTTTCTTCAAACATGTTTTGATACGTTCCACACGTGTAGCTGGAACAGTGTTGGGTTCCTGTGGACTTGCTTGGTGTGCGGATGTATGAGTAGGTTCGGCCAATCTGGTAACTTGATTGTTGGACTTCCGAGATCTTCTATTAGGTCTAGGAACCATACTCTAGGAGCCAGTATGGCACAACCAAAGTCAGTTGTAGAGCCTGTGTCTGTTTGATCTTCAACAGTACTTTCGGTAGTATTATCAGGGATGGAAACACATAAGCGTTTAGTCCTTACCAGGATATGGTCAGCGCGCATCTGTTGCCCAGGCTTGAGGATCTGGAACTGGTGAGACAAATGTCTGTAGTTGTTTGTTGAACCTCGTGGCAGACAGGTCTATGCATGGGGATCCTATTTCCCTTATGATGAGCCGAAATGCTGCTGGATGGGGCATCCATTCCGTAGGTGACGGGTGCAGTGGTCGGGAGAGAGAATCTGCAAGCACGTTCTTGGCTCTGGGTATGTGACACGCCTTTATCCAGATGTTTGCCTCTTCCATGATGTCAAACAACTGGAATGAGTAGGCTTGGTGATCTTGTAGATCCTTGCCGATTTATGGAGAATGCCACTGTGGAGTTGTCCGTGTGGACCATCAGCATACTGTTGATCAGCGAGCTCGACCATAGTTGTAAAGCGTTGATCACAGCTTTCATCTCCAGCAGATTGATGTGATGATGATGCTCTGTTTTGGACCACTTCCTTGATGCAACTTGATTGTTGATATGTGCAACCCAACCTTGTATCGATGCGTCTACGTAGAGATGTGTGTTGAAAGCCGGCTCTTGTAAATAGGTCCCTCCGCAGATGTTCGACCTGTGGGTCCACCAAAGTAGGTACCTCTTAAGATTGTCTGGCAGCAAGATAGGGTCGACGCTGTCCAGATGTTTTGTCAGGAACCGTTGCAGCGGCTTTAGTTGTAATCTTCCTGTGCGAGTAAAGTCCTGCGCAGAGGTTAATAGACCGAGTAGACATTGCCATGTTCATAGTGTTAATACTGCTTAAGTAGTGGAATCATGGCTTGTATCTTGACCCCCATGATCTTCTGGGACCACAATTCGATTCTGTGTTGTGATAATTCTTATTCCCAGCAATTGAAGATCTTGCTTGATTCTAACTCCAACTTCATCAGGTTCACTAGCCATCCTAGTTGCGTGAGCAACTTAATTGTGAAGTTCAGATGCTGTCTGAGTTGATTGGTTACCGATGTAGTATTCCCCTGTACCACGGGTTTGTTTACAAATCAGTAAACATGCTGGAGCCTGCTCTGTCAGTGGGAGGCATTGTCTGACGTGGACCAATCAGCTTCCAAACATGAGGTCACCGGTGTTGAAGCAAGTTGGCCTCCATAAAATCTGATGCCATTAGTTGGTTGAGTAAAAGCGCGCGTAACTCTACGCCGCTCATATAAACCTCTTGAATAAGGGTTGCTCCAAGTGTAAATTCTTGTTCAGTGATATAAATCACGTATTCCCATTGTGGATAATATAAACCAGCATGACGAAGGAGGCTGTCGAGACGTATGTCTGTATGGATCTTGAAGAAATACCGATGTTGAATCTATACTGTAAGCCATTAAAAACGCAATTGGTATTTGTTGTCCTGAAACTCACAAAAGTTCTATTGAAGATTTTTGCCTGCGATACAGAGGATGTAGGGATAAAAGGCTGTGATTCTGGCCCATTTCGAGTTCGAGTCCCGGAGCATTCCTCTCACATGAACTTTGATACTTAAAACTGAACCTTTGACATTTCTCGTAAACACAACCACATTCATGAAACACGTTGTGCACATGCATTACCTGCACCCAGGCCCTGTAAAAAGCACAAGGAATTGTGGAACTCAATCACTTTGAGAAAATGCCACTCTTGACACAAGACGAAAGGAATCAGGTTATCTGTATGGTCAGCCAAGGTGCTTCAGATGTGATGATTGCCAGGCACTTTAATGTGCATCCATCTACTGTAAGTCGACTCAGACAACGTTTTCGAGCTACCGGAAGCGTTGCTGATCGTCCGAGACCTGGTACACCACCTGTGATAACAGCTCGACAAAACCGCAATATCCAAGTTGCACCCTTGCGAAATCGGTTCCAAACAGCTGATGATGAGGCAAGGAGGACAATTGGGACAAGTCATCGTCATTTCAGCGCCCAAAAGGTGCAAGGACGCCTTGCTGCCTTTAACATCGGGTGTCGTCACCCGTACCGTGGTCCAACCTTATTGCATCGCCACAGACTTGCCAGACAGCGATGGGCAGCAAATGGGGCCAATCTTGGCAACAGGACATGGCCAGATGTCATTTTGTCAGATGAATCCAGGTTTAACTTATCCTTTGCCAAACTGTGTCCTTGAACATGATCGTTTTGGAGGGGGTGGTGTCATGATCAGACCACCGACCATCAGAGGCTGCAGACCATCCAACAGCTGTTCCTGAGAAATGTGTGTCTTTCAATGCCCCAAAGACTGCGAGCATGTCTTGCAGCGCACGGTGGACACACACGATATTGACTGCAAGTGACCCCTCCTTTGTTTGATGTCGTTGTTGCGTCACTGATGTTGTTGTTGACTGGACATTTTCAAATGAAATTATTCACAGATGTTCACTTAAAACATATCTGCCAGTTAGGTTTATATCTGTTGAAATTGGTGTGAGTAAAGAAAGTATGAATGTCAAATTGCGTTTTTAATGGCTTACAGTATAGTTGATAGGATATAAATTCCTAATCCCCACGCTGAGTGACGAGTGTTAATAATATCATCTGTACGTCCGTTTAAGGATACTTGAAGGCGTTGTTAACCTTAAGCCCTTTACAAAGGTCGCCTTGAGGTTCTCCAGTACTTGAGATATCGGCTTCATAGGTGATATCATATTGGAGTCGAAGTCATCAGCTTATATGCAGTACGTCTCTGTTGGGTTGGAGTGAGTGAGTGAACTACAATATCCGCAGGCCATCTGCTACCGGGTATAAGACCTCAGCATCCGTATAGATGAACGGATTCTTTTCATCAAGTAGGTTGTCTCCGAAACTGAACCAATACAGGTATAAGGTTTGTGCAGGTTGTAGAGTTGTGCAGGCTGTAAACTGTAGAGATCGCAAATGTTGTAGATGTTTTTGTTGAGTTTTAAACTCTGACAAAACCATCTGTTTTCATCAATGCTTCGTTTTATTCAGCTGTATGGTAATAGAGTCGACGTCAACATCCTGCCTGTTGATGTAAGGGTTTGTTAACCCTGTAGATGTCTGCGTTACTCTTATCTGCCTGTAGATCTGAGAGTTCTTGAACCTTGTAGATGTCTGCAGCTTTCTCAAAGCTGTGCGTAGGTTAGAAGGTACCTTGTATATAGGTTCAATCGGAGGAATAGTTACCGAGTCAAAGTCGTCATTACGCATCTTATAAGTGTCGACTTCATCTATATCCTTAGAAGGAGACCCCGAGTTCAAACCATTGGCTATCCAAGCTGTAACCTCTGAGTCCGGGAAGACGAAGTCTGGTTGTTCATCAGTTATCTCCTGATCAGTAGAGCTATGCCTCCGCGAATCATCCTTCTGCGAACCGGTATCCTTTCTCGAACCTCCATCATCCTTTCACAAACAGAAGATTCCTCCCTTCGCGAACGTCTATATTGAGAGTCCTCTCTTCGCGAACCTCTATCTGTGGATTCAACTCTTCGCGAACCTCTGTGACGTGAGCCTACTCTTCGCGAACCTCTGTCGCTAGATGTATCCCTTCGCGAAAGTCTGCGATGTGAGCCTTCTCTTCGCGAACCTCTGTCTCGTGATGAGTGACTTCGCGAACATCTGTGAGAGATATGAGATCTCGATCTAGAACGGTTAGGTGTAGGAGATGAATCCTTCGACGTTCTCGAATGTTGAGGGCTTGCAGATGTAGAACGGTGAGTAGGCATGTCATGTCTTCTATCCTCCTCCAAGATAACAGAGTCGTCCGACTGGAGACCTTCACAAAGGTGTACGTTCGCCAACGTAGTCTTGAGACGTAGTTCTATGTGGAGTAGGTTCGCACAGGTCCGTAGGTTTACGCACGGCGTCAGTAGATGAGAGGCTTCGCCGAGCCTTCGCTTCTTCCTCGAACCTCCGTTCCATCATAGCCATCATCTGGTTGGTGAATTGTCTCAAAATTTCACCCGGATCAAGTTCTGCGTTGATTGAAGCTGCTGATGAATTGTGTGCTTCAACTTCACTATGTTGAGAAGTTGGTGGTAGTTCGTCAAACAGCTGGCCTGCTGTGACCGGTGCACGAGACGATCTAGTAGTCGTGGAAGTCGATTGAGTCGCCGATCTCGTAGGTACTTCGGGTAAAAGTAACAGGGGATCATAAAAAAACGTCTACTTCATGCGGAGGTAATATCTTTTCGTTGAAGGATCCTGATGCGTTGACTTACTAGGCCGCGTAGATTTACCGTCCAATTTGGTAACAAATGCTTTCTTCTGCGACATAGAAGAAGACGACATCTTTTTCTTAGCTTGAGTCGGAGTCAACTGCATTGTAGCCGAACTCTTCTTAGCCCACGTACCAGCAGACTGCCCCTGCAACGTACTTAACATAGCACCAGTATTATGAATATCCGCAGTAGCAATCAACATACGGTTTGCAGGCTGATCTCCTGTTTTATCAGCCATGACTTGAGATGACTTCCTCACCCGATCCATGGCACGTCTATAGATATAACACAAATATTGATTAAATTGTAGATTTGATATTTCAACACAATAAGTACAGCGCAAGCTGGAAGAACATGGTTTTATGCACGAAGGGCATTGGGGGTGAGGATCAGCCATGGATAACCTGTGCCTGCGAACACTACAAGATTTAATGAAATGTAAACAAAGTTACATAACGATGAAATTATAACACAAATACAAATCATTTTTACACAGTTTTTACATATAATACATAGTAGTTATTGCCAAATCCATACACAGCGTAATTTTGAAGAATAGGACCTAAATAAAAAGGACATAATGCCGTATACGAGACTCCAGTGCTCCCCCAACCATCCACTTGGACGAAAAGGGAGTGAGTGCCAAGTAAGGCTGGGAAAGTTTACGTGGGAAAAGGGAGGTAACCCGTGGGTGAGTGTATTTTTACGTCCGCTTCGGGAACTTCAAGGGATTCAAGTGTTTCCACTACCATTCGAAAAGAAAAGGGAGATAAGCAAAAGATCATGAGTCAGGATAAGAAAAAATAATTAGAACAAGGAGTAGCTTAATCACAAAACACAATTTGGAGGTATTTTTCTTGTATTAAAGAATGGATAACATGCAGCACTTTTTGGAAGCTATATATGTAAAGTCAAGTACAATTTACAAACTCATGGTTCACCAATGTGAGGGAGGTTCTCTTTGAATGCTTCTGTTTTCAGTATTTCAGTAACATCATTAGCTTAATATGGGTGGAAACCCCAAAGGGATGCAAATATTGGTAGAACCCACAAATATTGTTTACAAACTAATCATTAAAATCAGGGTGAATAGGGGTTTCAAACCTATGACCATTGGATTATGGCATGTCTGAGACACAAGCTCTGCACAGACGTGCCTTGGAAAACGGTCCACTCATGCCCCCTGATATGAAATACTGACAGAGAAGCTCCAGATATTCAACAACATGCACAAGGAAAGGTATATTGTACAGATTGTATCAGGCAGACAGTTCACCATCCAAAATCATGGTCTGATTCACCAGTCTGTTTCTGATCATGCTAATAGGTTATATGTCATATTTATTGTTTGTTAGTTGTTTAACACCCAAATCAGCACTATTCAAAGCTACATAATATTCCAGCCAGTACCAAACAATCCAGGGCTCGATTTCAAGAAAAGAAACTTTCTTGCACTCCGTTCCTGCAATTCATCGAAAGACAACATATCATCTTGTCAGTAATTATCAGAAATGTTCAGGCGTTAAGTCTCACGCCGCTTTTAGGCATATTCCTGCAATATCACAGTGGGGAACACCAGAAATGGGCTGCACACATTGTACCCATATGGGGAATCAAACCCAGGCCTTTGGCGTGATGAGCAGACACTTAAACCACTAGGCTACCCCACCGCCCCCCCTCGTTCTGTGTGTGGGGTGCCTTGTCATTTCTCAATGTCTACTCCGGTTCACCTGTCCTATATTCAACAGTATCAATGTCGAGACCTATTTTACCGGTATCCTGGAATCCGGTGTCTGATGGGGCGACTCGTCAGCCTGTTGACTTTGATGTCTTGTGTTAGCAGTAGCGTCAGCGTACGGCATGAGGCGCCAGTATCCTCCTGTTAATCAGTCATCGAGACCTGCGACTACTCCAGTTCTACCTTTAGAGGAGGTTCAACGCTGTCGTTTCTATCTTCGAATGGTATGTCCCAATCGGATGGTATTGGTAGCATGGATGTTGCTGACACACCTTAACTACTCGTCAGGATTGCCAATAACCTGCGTATACAACTTAGTACTTCGTCGGGGGATTTATTATCCATTTGATATGAAGCCAGGTAATTTGGTTACATCACGTTCCGACCTCGATCATGTATCACTCAATTGGCAGCGTCTCTGGATAAGGCTTTTGGTAACTTGAGGAAGATTAAGCTCCCTTCCAGTGGATGATAATATCACGTTGTTGGGAACTAAACAGAAAGCCTAGACGTAGGAGCCCGTGCATTGAACTCCAGAGCTGAACTGAGTGGACGTAGCGCCGAAGTCGACACATGGCAGTAAGCGCTGAAACCTGAGGAAGCGTTGTACCATGAGTCAATACAGAAGCCAGTGAACTATGAGGCAGCACCGAACCCGGAACACCACGAGTAAGCGCTGAACCTGCAGCACCATGAGTGAGCGTCGAAACCAGGAACCCCAGGAGTAAGCGTTGAACTGGTAATACTGTAGGTAAGCGCTGAACCAGGAAGACTGTGAGTGAGCGCTAAACTGAAAGCACCGTGATGAAGCACCGAACCGGGAACACCGGGAGCAAGCGCCGAACAAAAGTCAACATGAGTAAGCGCGGAACCGGGAGTCCAGGAGGAAACGCCGAACTGAGAGCGCCAGGAGGAAGCGCCAAGCCAGTTACACCGGGAGGAAGCGCCTAACCAGGAACACTGGGAAGAAGCGCCGAACCAGGAGGAAGTGCCGAACCGGGAGTAAGCGCCAAACCAGAATCACTGGGAGGAAGCGCCGAACCAGGAACACTGGGAGGAAGCGCCAAACTAGGCACAAGCATCGAACCGGAACCAAACAAGAGCGCCGAACTGGAAGTAAGCGGTGCTCTGACCAAACATATGGGATCCGTGACAATCGGCGCTCTAATCATAGATAACTGTCCTGATGTAAGCGTCGCTTCAAAAGTAAGTGACGCACCGTAGAAAGCACCGAACTGGAAGTAAGCGGCGCACTGAGCAAACACGTGAAATCAGTGACAAGTGGCGTTCTAAACGTAGGTAACTCCTGACGTAAGCGTCGAACTGGAAGTAAACGTCACTTGTGACGTAATGTACACAATAAGCACTCTCTAAGAAATTTTCATTAGGAGACTTCAACTCCGAACGTCGTACTGCAGATATCAAACGGCGATCTAACTTAGGACGTTTACTACTCAGACCCTCAGATGGATTCCAACAATCTCTGTCAAACTTGCAACTACAAGCTACCCGGCGATATTCGGAAAACACATCGTCGTCACGATTTGCACACAAAGTGCAATGTCTAGACCATTCACGCCGGCCTAAACAGTCAACACATAGGTTATGTGGGTCTGCCGCCGAGAAATTACTGTTGCAGTTATCGCAATGTTTGCGTTTATTAGAACCATAACGATTCGATTTTCCCATTGTAAAAACACAATCAAACTCTCTTATAGACAAACACACGTCCACACAACGTGGCGACAAGAAAGAGAATGACAGGTAGAGGTGGTCATGTGATCATTTGGGCGAGCTGCATGCTTTGGTGGATGATTGACAGGCATTGATGTCGGGGTGAGGGCAGAGGTCAAGGCGGGTCAGAGGCCAGTTACATTTGACTCAACTTAGCTGACAGCACGTTTCAACACATGGTCGTAGAAGAGAGAGATGGTGCATACCGTGAGATAGGATAAGTTTAAAAATGTACCATTTCTATGGGACAAAAAGTGCCTGTCTGATACCTTGTCAAGATAAACTGCATATAAATCCATTTAAAGGATGCTTGTACAACTCTTTCAGCCATGCAATGTTAAAGTAAGCACAAACAAACCACAACACACCCTGTGTCTAACCTAGGTCCAGAGTCATGAGGTCGGTGGTTCGCATGACCTTGACCTTGATGCTGTTTCCTTTGACCTTGCTGTTGATGTTGTCTTTGTCCCTGACCTTGTTGCTGCCAATTGTCTTGCCCCTTCTGTTGGTGTTGTTGTTGTTGTTGCTGCTGTTGGTGTTCCTGTTGCTGCTGTTTGGATTGTGGTGGAGAGGTCTCCTGTTGTTTATAATTAGCACCTACAAAATGTTTGTGTCATGAAATGGCAGGTTGGAGGATGTCTAGAAAATAACTCAGAATTATTCTTCATTCAGACCTGCCTGTTTACTTTTGTTTTTAGATACAGAAGTCACACATGTCGCTCAAAATGATTCACTCACATACATTCTGAACAGCAGATCAAGTTCAACTCATGCTGCCTGATTGTGACAGAGAAATTATAAGAGACATTTTCTGAACTGAAGTAAGAAATCTGTATGCAGTGTTATAATGGGCTTAGAAATATGACCCTGCTGATAATCAAGATTAGGGTACTATTGGTAGGGATACATATTTGGCTACAGACTCAAATAAATGATTACTGACTGAACACTGAACACTACTTCTATGGTTTTAAGGAATCAACAAAGCAGCACAATAATATTAGATACCATGATATAAGTAGCATATCTTCGGTTCATGACCTCAGACTTATATCACATTACAAACTGCACACTTTGTTGTTACTAATGGAACTCCTACACTTAACACAGGCTTACAATAGTCATAGCACAAAATTATCTTCGCATTGGATACCTGGGCTTGGTTCACAAAGCTGTGACAGTACAACTGCTCTGTCTGTTTGACAAGACTGTTATGGGGTATAGGTCCTGCACTGACATCAGTAGGACTGACCTCACTAGTACACAGAGCACATCATAATTGTGACTTGCTATGATTTATATATGCATGTACAGTCGAGCACCGTTGTGTCGAACTCTGATAACTCGATATCTCGGTTTTCTCGAAAAAAACATCTCGGTCCCAGCAAAATCCTTCATACCTTATCATTATTCAAACTCTTTTAACTCGATACGGATGTCTCGATATTTCAGATATCTGGATATAATTTCACACGGTCCAAACAAGTAAAATTACCCTTTTAACTCGATATTTGCAAGGAAACTCGATATTCACCTACCTTTCATGGGCAAGTATCGCTCTGAACGGAGGTTGTTTCCACACGTTTAGACACAGGGTAACATGAATCAAAGGGTTGATTGAAGATGTCATTTGTTTGTTATTCAATTATGATTAAGTAAGAAGGATTTAATCAGGAAGTACTCACTGTTACAACTAAACACTACTGATGACGGATTATAGTTTCGAATCAAAACATACTGAGAAGCGTTTTGTTTTCTTTCATAGTTATATGTGATATGCCCTGGTTGGACGTCTCGAAGTTCGGATAACTCGATATTTTTTCTTGGCCCCATAAATATCGAGACAACGGTGCTCGACTATATTATTATCATCACTCACCATCAAACAGTTCCTGCACTGATAACTGTTTCCCATATGCTTTAGTTGGTGATGAAGTACTGGGCGCACTACCTCCCTCTGGCGTTGTACCAGTGTCCGATCCGATCTTCAGCGTGTGTTTCAGTGCAGAGCTACCATCCTGAGGGAAAAGAAAGAGAAAGCACAATTGCAGTTTCGCTATATTCCACCAATATTACAGCACAAATAGAGGATAACTTTGTGCCTGGCTGAAACTATTAAAGAGCAGGTAAGTGCAAATGTGAGGTACACAGGTCTCTGACCCCTACTCTACACCATTTCAATGGGTTCACCATTTCATTGGGTTCATGATGGACCAGCCTATCCAGTGACTGACATCATGATAATAGAATGATATGCTATCAACCACGTCACAGAGTCTAACCATGACAAGCAATCTATTCTCACCCAGAATCCCTACAGGCGGGCAACATAACTTAGGAGACAGAAAGGGAAGTGTGTTTGGGAAGTGTGTTTGAGAAGTGATAAACATTATTGGGCAAACTTATGCTCCTCAACCTCTAAATTAGAAGGAGTGGGTGAGTGAGTCCAGTAATATTACGGCAGGGGACACCAGAAATGGGCTCCACACATTTTACCCATTTAGGGAATCGAACCCGGGTCTTCGGTGTGACGAGCGAACACTTTAACCACTAGGCTACCCCACAGCCCCTTAATTAGAAGGAACACAATGCTCAGGGTATATTCTTACTCCAACATCAGAGATTTTCCTCATTTAGAATGAAAGACTGATTGTGACTCTCACCTGTTCCGTGGCATTATTATTACTATTGATTCCTCCTGTGACCTCTTCCTCCTTCTGGGTCTTCCCGGACAACTCCAGAGAGTCCATCATGGTAATGAACTCATCTTATAATTGCTGTTTTGTGGATTCAGGTCCTGGAAAACACAAAAGGTGGTCAACATAAAACACCATACAGTGAAACCTGCCAACACCGGCATCTCTCTAATCCGTCACACTGTCAAAACCGGCATAAAATTATCAGAAGAGAGTGAAGCGTGGGAAGACAGTGGGGCCACTTTTCCCGCCAAAACAGGAAACAGGGATAACTCTGGTGAGTAGTGATTTTACGTACACTTGGTTGAAAGGAACTTCAATAAGGAGATACAAGTGTTCCACTAGGTTCGCAAGACAAGCAAATAAGCATGAGTCAGGATAAGGAAAAATATATATACTGCCGGGTCTCTCTAATGCAGGTATAGAACTGTATATACAGTCTGGTATCTCTAATGCTGGTATACAATTGTATATACAGTCTGGTCTCTGTAATGCAGTTAAACAACTGTATATACAGTCTGGTGTCCATAATGCTTGTATACAACTATATATACAGTCTGGTCTCCCTAATGCTGGTATACAACTATATATACATTCTGGTCTCCCTAATGCTGGTGTACAACTATATATACTGTCTGGTCTCTTTTATGCTGGCATACAACTATATATCAGTGATTTTGAAGCCTAGAAAAATCAGTAGGACAAATGTCCTGAGTGGGTGTCAGGCGATAGGCCATTGACCTAAAGCTCTTTTTGACATTTTTTATATCCCAATGCCATCATTTAACTAAATTGTTAATGACATTTAATGTTGCAACTTGGATTCTAGATATACAGCAAAATTAAAAGATCTAATCCCACTGTTGAGAAATAAATATATTTTTCTAATATTTTTCAAATAATACAACTACAACTTAAATAAATTACAAAAATTTAATTAACATGCAAGCATTTATAATGTCCAGAAATATCACAAAAGAAGGAAAAACTATGGCGATTTTTTTCCATTTGTGACATGTCATTACATCCCCCTGCCTTTTTCTTTTATATTTTCATTTTTACGTGGTCAGAAAATTATTATATAAAGATTTCTTAAATAATATGTATGGTCGCCTATTTCCCGATATCAATGGCTTTCCGCTCGGTAACATGACACAACAGCGGAAAATACCTCTGTTTTCGAAGCTTCGTATGAATAACACGCAAGGCGAATCGTTTGATGGCGGGTATCGTTCGAAAGCTCCTGAACATCAACAATATCACTATACCCTTGCTGAGAGTATTTTCACAGTTGTAAGAAGCGATTTTATTGGATAAAGATTGGTTTCTAATGACGCTTATAGGGTCGTGATTGGCCAAAATCAGACACGTGACATGAGACAGCCAATCATATTACGGCAATGGATACCGTCCTCGTAAATGAAAACGTTTGTATTTTGACGAAAGTTTTGGGTAAAATAATGCTATTCGGAACATATTAAGCACAAAATCGCTATCTATACGTAAATTATGGAACTTATTGGACGTATCATGCTATGTTATGACCTGTGACAAAAATGCTTCATGCATATATTTTCTCTTAAACATTGTGTCCAAGCGTGTGAAGATTGAGGCGGCGAAAGCCGAGATGTCACTTGTCAGTGACTTGACTTGCATTACATGATCGCACAAAAAGATGGAAATAGTAATTTTATATGTACGTTTGACAACTTTTATGAATGCTATTGTTGATTTTATTCATTAGTTTATTCAAATTATTTAATGATTTCCTTGAAACATTGTCAATGCCGGTGGGGTCGGGAAACCCCGTTTCTGCATGTCCAATGCTTAAAATAGCAGCCAATCGCGCAATACATTACTTGTACATTTGGTAGCTTAGTGTGATAAAAATGGATGCGTAAATACAAACACGCCGAGGAAACATGATCAAGGTTTCGTGGTTATAGTTTTTGATGAATTTGTAAATGATAATGTTCGTAATTTGTTAGGTCCAATATGTGAAAATAACATCGAAATTATCAATCGGCCCGAGAGTCCTAATTAGTAAGAAAGTAGTTGGTCATTTGAAAATGTTATCGGACTATGACCGAAGGCCGATGACAATCTGAAACCCTGATATATACAGTCTGGTCTCCCAAGTGCTGGTATACATCTATATATACTGTCTGGTCTCTCTAGTCTAATGCTCGTATACAACTATATATACTGTATTGTCTCTCTAATGCTCAAGTATACAACTGTATATACTGTCTGGACTCCCTTATGCTGGTATACAACTGTATATACATTCTGGTCTCCCTAATACAGTGTACTATGTCAATACCGGCATCAGTCGGGACCAAGTAAAAATGCCGGTTTTGACAGAGTGCCGGTTTAGCTAGGTTCGCTTATGACGCCTGCGCACACGGAAGTTCGCTGTGGTACTGTCACTTTAGCATTAACAAGATGTTTGAATAAGAAACAAGGCAGTGTCTGAATGCACATTCATGTTGTTTAAATCAAATAAAAATGTCTGAAATATCTTATTAAATTTCAACTGATCATATATTATCGGCAGAATTAAAATTATAAACTATTTTTCGCGAATGTTATTGCAAACAACGATTCTTGTTTATGCTTTCGCAGCGGGTCTACAATAGCATTGTCAAAGAGCAAAGTAACGATGTTTCAAACATCGAGGAAATCATTAAATAAATTGAAATCAACAATAACATTCATAAAAGTTGTCAAACGCATATAAAATTACTATTTCCATACTTTTGTGCGATCATGCAATGTAAGTCAAGTCACTGACAAGTTACATCTCGGCTTTCACACGATGCTTAATGTGAAAATATATGCATGAAGCATTTTTGTCATAGGCCATAACCTAGCACGATATGTCCAATACTTTCCATAATTTACGTATAGGTAGCGATGTCTTTCTTAATAAGTTCAGAATAGCATTATTTTACCCAAAAACTTTCGTCTTAATCTAAAAGTTTTCGTTTACGAGGACGGTATCCATTTCCATAATATGATTGACTGCTTAGGTCACGTGTCTGATTTTGACCAATCACGACCCTTATAAGCAGAGTGTAGTGAAAAGCGCCGTTAGAAACCAATCTTTATCCAATAAAATTGCTTCTTACAAATGTGAAAATACTCTCGGCAAGAGTACAGTGATATTGTTGATGTTCAGAGCTTTTGAGCGATACACGCCATCAAACGATTCGCCTCTATGTAAGTGACACGTGCCACTCACTAATTAACAAGAAACTGATTGACACTTCCGTTTCTGAATAATCTCGAGTCAATACCATTGAATCAACAAATTGTAAACACTTGCTTGTTTATACAGTCAAACTGCCCACTACATGTATTAATTACTCTGGGTAAGTGTTACCTACCACTCACTGATTAACAAGATACTGATTAACACTTCCCGTTTCTGAATAATCTCGGGAGTCACAGCGAATTGTGTTGTTACATCATTTGGACCTAATTGCATCAAAGGGTTACGCCGTCTTTCATGTGCCGGTTTTTACAGATTCGTTTTCATAACAACTTGTTCGTTGGGACTGAAAAACAATGCCGATATCCTGAATAGACAGATGCCGATGTTTACAGAAGTTTCTAAATGATAATAACGTGCATTTCTGCCGGGACTGAAACTTTGTGCCGATGTAGACAGAGTGCCGGTGTTAAGAGAGGCCGGTATTGACAGAGTCCACTGTATACAGTCTAGTCTCCAAAGTGTTGGCATACAACTATATATACTGTCTGGTCTCCCTAATGCTGGTATACAACTATATATACTGTCTGGTCTCTTTTATGCTGGTATACAACTATATATACTGTCTGGTCTCTTTTATGCTGGTATACAACTACATACAGTGTACTCTGTCAATACCGCATCAGTCGGACCAAATAAAATGCCGGTTTTGACAGAGTGCCGGTTTAGCTAGGTCCGCTTATGATGACTTCTCGACACGGACGTTCGGCTGTGGTACTGTCACTTTAGCATTAACAAGATGTTTGAATAAGAAACAAGGCAGTGTCTGAATGCACATTCATGTTGTTTAAATCAAATAAAAATGTCTGAAATCTCTTATTAAATTTCAACTGATCATATATTATCTGCAGAATTAAAATTATAAACTATTTTTCGCAATGTTACTGAAAACAACGATTCTTGTTAATGCTTCCAAGAGCGGTCTACAATAGCATTGTCAAAGAGCAAAGTAACGATGTTTCAAACATCGAGGAAATCATTAAATAAATTGAAATCAACAATAACATTCATAAAAGTTGTCAAACGTACATATAAAATTACTATTTCCATACTTTTGTGCGATCATGCAATGTAAGTCAAGTCACTGACAAGTTACATCTCGGTTTTCACCACCTCCGGACACGATGCTTAATGTGAAAATATATGCTTGAAGCATTTTTGTCATAGGCCATAACCTAGCACGATATGTCCAATACGCTCCAATTTCAGATAGGTAGCGATGTCTCTTCTTAATAAGTTCAGAATAGCATTATTTTACCCAAAACTTTCGCCTTAATCTAAACGCTTTTGCGTTTTAGGACGGTACCCATTTCCATAATATGATTGGCTGCTTAGGTCACGCGGTCTGATTTTGACCAATCAACGACCTTTTATAAGCAGAGTGTAGTGAAAAGCGCCGTTAGAAACCAATCTTTATCCAATAAAATCGCTTCACAAATGTGAAAATATATCCTCGCAAGAGTACAGTGATAGTGTTGATGTTCAGAGCTTTTAACGATACCCGCCATCAAACGATTCGCTTCTATGTAAGTGACACGCGCTAGCACTCACTGATTAACAAGATACTGATTGACACTTCCCGCTTCTGAATAATCTTCGAGTCACAGCGCCAAAGGGTTAACGGCCTTTCATGTGTCGGTTTTTACAGATTCGCTTTCAAACAACTTGTTCGTTGGGACTGCAAAACAATGCCATATCCTGAATAGACAGATGCCGAAGCGTTTACAGAAGCTTCTAAATGATAATAACGCATCATTTCTGCCGGACTGAAACTTTGTGCCGATGTAGACAGAGTGCCGGTAAGTTTACAGAGGCCGGTATTGACAGAGTCCACTGTATACCGTCTGGTCTCTTAATGTTGGTATACAACCGTATATACAGTCTGGTCTCACTAATGCTGGTATACAACTATATATTGTAATAGAATCTAAATTGATATAGTTTAAGTATTAAAACATCATGTAAACTTTGTCAATCATAAGTGTCACCTATTTTCGTTATATCACGATCTATCTGCAAATGTCGATCCATATTTTTAACATTAAAGTAAATAATAACCTATCAACATCATAGACAGTTACCTGGTGCTGAAGTTCACAGATCTGAGGCATCTCTTATAAGTATATTCACTGTTGATAGCTATGTTTTATCAAGCACTGAACGTTCGCGGTAGCAGCACTTGTCAGACATGACCTAATTACCACTGTGTGTCACTACGCTATTTACATCGATGAAGGATTCTACTACTGATGTCATTCTGTACTCATTATTGTACAGAGACTTATGTATTTCATGTCTCCAAATGATGTATTTATTCACTGTCTAGAATCATTGTGTATTTTGAGTGTTAAAACCGATGTTTGTCAGGGACTATTTCTTGTGTACACCCCTGCTTCGTGGCTATTTATAGAAAGTAAGTGTGACTTTTGACCCAGATAAACAATGGCTTATTACACTTGTTAATGACGATGTTCTGATAACTTTCTTTGCTCAGAAGTGTTTTAAAGTGTATTCCATGATGGATACTCAATGAAAATTACACTTGATTGAACTGAATAACGAATTTGATCTTGTTTGACATTTCTCGGGTAACGGGTGACCTGTCAACAACATTTACGTTAGGCTGAGTGACTAATTATAAATTGATGTCCGTTTTATATCAAAGCCAGATATCCATTATCTGGTATTTTCCTGCATCTCTATGGTAGAAATGCATTGCTTTTACGATATAGAGGACAAATGTATAACCACCTGTACTTCCTACATTTGTACCTGCAATATGACAGTCGTTTCTGTGTTTTGACATTTGTTGCCGACAATCATTCTAGGCACTACTTGACAGTCTGCTGTCCGTTTTCTCTGTTTGCATTTACCAAATATTTAAGCAATCTTGCTAGTGTCCGAATTGTTAAAGGACACATAGGACAACATCAATTCCCTGCATACAGGGCATATTGATGCTACACTGGGCCAAAGTTGTCAATGGTCTTAGTTCTAGATCTACATTTGACGTCTGTCAAAATGTCCTCCCGCCTGAATATAATCGTTGTCCTTATTCTTGTTATATCAGATGTTTACACAATAAATCTCAATTTGTCCATCATGGTTGATCTTTTCGGACAATTTATTTAACATAAGGACAATACCATATGATAAAGGAAACTGATGCTTTTGTAAATTTCACTTGTCATCGAGCCGACCACAAACCAATATGGCGGCCACTGACGCTACGTTGACGGAAAGATATTGTCCGTTTTATTATAACAAAGAGTCTCGATGGCCTGATTATTTCTACACTGTGTCCTAATTGTATTCGGACAAGAAGGTCAACATAAGGACAATTAGTAATCACTTACTTGTGTCAGAAATGACACTGCCCTATGTAGTGTTTCTTTGTATGCTTCATCAAATCTGTGTTCTGATTGGTTGAGAAAGGTCACATGACCTCCTGATGATGCCTATAAATACGATCACTGGTCAATGCCTGGGACACTCGATCTGGATTAGTTGTCGGATCTGGATTCACTGGGGTCACTCGATTTAGATACAAAGACTTTCGGTCTGATTAAAGGCTCTGTCTTGTTTTTACCTGGCACTTCTACTGACTTAGATTTATCATCATAACTGCATCTAGGTATATATTTTAAGTCAAATTACAATCAATTTAACAACTATATTACATACTCAGTTTCATTTCTGCAAGATATTTGAGTTGAAATAACAAAAATAACTATTTCCTTTGGAGACTGAGCCTTGTCATTAGATATATATATATATATATATAGACCGAGTAGTGTGTGATGTTTTATTGGCATCATTTATTTTTATTGCATTGCCAACAAAATCCCATCTACATTCTTTGCCATTGAAAACAAAATTAAAACAAAGTTTGCATATCACGGCAAGCATTGTTTCTCTACTCTCTCCTTGTGTTATTTGTTTTCCCACGCACCCCAAGGGTGTTATAATATGTATATACAGACTGGCCTCTCTAATGCTGGTATACAACTATATATACAGTCTGGTCTCTAATGCTGGTATAGAACAATATATACTGTCTGGTCTCTAATGCTGGTATACAACTATATATACAGTCTGTTCTCTCTAATGCTGGTATACAACTGTATATACAGTCTGGTTTCCATAATGCTGGTATACAACTATATATACAGTCTGGTCTCCCTAATGCTGGTATTCAACTATATATAGATTCTGATCTCTCTCTAATGCTGGTATAGAACTTTATATTCTGTCTGTTCTATCTAATGCTGGTATACAACTGTATACACAGTCTGGTTTCCCTAATGCTGGTAAACAACTGTATATACTGTCCGGTCTCACGAATGCTGGTATACAACTGTATATACTATCTGGTCTCTAATGCTGGTCTACTATATATACAGTCTGGTCTCAAATGCAGGGTATATACAACTGTATATACATTCTGGTCTCCCCTAATGCTGGTTTACAACTGCATATACTGTATGGTCTGTCTAAAGCTTCTATACAACTGTATATACAGTCTGGTTTCCTAATGCTGGTTTACACCTGTATATAACTGTACTTCAACTGAATCTCTCTAATGCTGGTATACAACTGTATATACAGTCTGGTTTCCATAATGCTGGTATACAACTATATATACAGTCTGGTCTCCCCTAATGCTGGTATTCAACTATATATAGATTCTGATCTCTCTAATGCTGGTATAGAACTTTATATTCTGTCTGTTCTATCTAATGCTGGTATACAACTGTATACACAGTCTGGTTTCCCTAATGCTGGTAAACAACTGTATATACTGTCCGGTCTCACGAATGCTGGTATACAACTGTATATACTATCTGGTCTCTCTAATGCTGGTCTACTATATATACAGTCTGGTCTCTCAAATGCAGGTATATACAACTGTATATACATTCTGGTCTCCCTAATGCTGGTTTACAACTGCATATACTGTATGGTCTGTCTAAAGCTTCTATACAACTGTATATACAGTCTGGTTTCCCTAATGCAGGTATATACAACTGTATATACAGTCTTGTCTCTCTAATGCTGGTTTACAACTGTATATACTGTCTGGTCTCCCTAATGCTGGTATACAACTATATATACAGTCTGGTCTCCCCTAATACTGGTATACAACTATATATATTTTCTGATCTCTCTAATGCTGGTATAGAACTCTTATGTTCTGTCTGTTTCTCTAATGTTGGTATACAACCGTATATACAGTCTGGTTTCCCTAATGCTCGTAAACAACTGTATATACTGTCTGGTCTCACTAATGCTGGTATACAACTGTATATACTATCAGGTCTCTAATGCTGGTATACAACTATATATACTGTCTGGTCTCTAATGCTGGTATAGAACAATATATACAGTCTGGTCTCCCTAATGCTGGTATACAACTATATATACAGTCAGGTCTCTAAAGTGTTGGTATGCAACTGTATATACAGTCTGGTCTCCCTAATTCTGGTATGCAACTGTATATACAGTCTGGTGTCCCTAATTCTGGTATACAACTATATCTACTGTCTGGTCTCCCTAATGGAGGTGTACAACTATATATACTATCTGGTCTATCTAATGCTGGTATACAACTGTATATACATTCTGATCTACCTAATACATGGTATACAATTGCATATACAACTGGTCTCACCTAATGCAGGTATACAACTGTATATACAGTCTGGTCTCTAATGCTGGTATGCAACTGTATACACAGTTTGGTCTCGCTAATACTGGTATACAACTGTATATACAGTTTTGTCGCCCTAATAATGGTATACAACTGTATATACTGTCTGGTCTCTCTAATGCTGGTATACAACTGTATATACAGTCTGGTCTCTCTAATGCTGGTATAGCATCTGTATATACTATCTGGTCTCACTAATGCTGGATACAACTATGTATACTGTCTGGTCTCCAAAGTGCTGGTATACAACTATATATACTGTCTGGTCTCTATAATGGTTGTATACAACTATATATACTCGTCTGGTC
The DNA here is from genome assembly GCF_003918875.1 of Haliotis rubra. Lineage (NCBI taxonomy): Eukaryota > Metazoa > Mollusca > Gastropoda > Lepetellida > Haliotidae > Haliotis > Haliotis rubra. The sequence continues at coordinate 981,400 of NW_025767081.1, forward strand.
TCTAATGCTGGCATACAACTATATATACAGTCTGGTCTCTAATGCTGGTATACAACTATATATACAGTCTGGTCTCCAAAGTGGGCAAACTATATATACTGTCTGGTCTCTAATGCTGGTATACAACTATATATACTTTCTGATCTCTAATGCTGGTATCAAACTTTATTACCCACGTGGCCAACGTATGGGTAGTTGCATATTAATCTTGTACCGCATTTGATTGATAACCCATGACCTCTGAATTAGGTCACATTCTGACGTGACGTATTTATTTTTTCATTCATAACAAACACATGAATTCATTCATTCTACAACTTAGATGCATTGTGGGAATGTAAACATTGCTTAACGCTGCCGGTCGCTGTTTAATTGTGAGTCTAACTGAGACATTATATCTGGTCTAAAAACATAAACGCAATGTTTCCACCAGTGATGTTAGCCTAATGAAGCAACTGGAAACCAAGAAACGAGGTGCAACGGAGTAGTTTACAGTAGGAGGCTGTACGAGGCGATGACAACTGGCATGCATCGCGGATCGCCGGTTACCATGGCAGTGACATCATTAGTGTGACGCCATGCAAATATTGTACTACAGTACAAAACTCTTCCGCGAACCTCTTTATGAAACCGGGTTTCGGTTTGAAACCAAAACATAACAAAAATACGCTATTTTGTCAATTTAAATGCATGTAAGACGTGGGTAATAAATAATAATATTATTCTCTCGGTCTCATTACATATTAAGATTATATACGAACTTCGTGGATCTTCCTATAGCATTCTGACCTCGCCACTCGGTCAGATAAATTATAGGAAGGACACCGCTTCGTGATAGTTTGTATGTAATGAGACCTCGTGTAGTATTCTCTATGTATATTCTGTCTTGTCTCTCTAATGCTGGTATACAACTGTATATACAGTCTGGTCTCTCTAATGCTGGTATACAACTGTATATACAGTCTGGTCTCACTAACGCAGGTATACAACTCTATATACAGTCTTGTCTCTCTAATGCTGGTATACAACTCTGTATACAGTCTCGTCTCCAAAGTGCTGGTATACAACTATATATACAGTCTGGTCTCTAATGCTGGTATACAACTAATTATACAGTCTGGTCTCCAAAGTGCTGGTGTCCAACTATATATACTGTCTGGTCTCTAATGCTGGTATACAACTATATATACTGTCTGGTCTCTCTAATGCTGATGTACAACTTTATATACAGTCTGGTCTGACTAATGCTGGTATACAACTGTATATACAGTCTGGTCTCACTAATGCTGGTATACAACTGTATATACAGTCTGGCCTCTCTAATGCTGGTATACAACTGTATATACAGTCTGGTCTCTCTAATGCTGGTATACAACTATATATACAGTCTGGTCTCACTAATGCTGGTATACAACTGTATATTCTTTCTGGTTTCTCTAATGCTGGTTTACAACTATGTATACAGTCTGGTCTCCCTAATGCTGGTATACAACTATATATACAGTCTAGTCTCTCTAATGCTGGTTTACAACTGTATATACAGTCTGGTCTCTCTAATGCAGGTATACAACTGCATATACTGTCTGGTCTCCTAATGCTGATATACAACTGTATATACAGTCTGGTCTCTCTAATGCTGGTATACAACTATATATACTGTCTGGTATCTCTAATGCTGGTATACAAAGATATATACTGTCTGGTCTCCAAAGTGCTGGTATACAACTGCATATACTGTCTGGTCTCCCTAATGGTGGTATACAACTGCATATACTGACTGGTCTCCTAATGCTGGTATACAACTATATATACAGTCTGGTCTCCCTAATGCTGGTATACAACTATATATACAGTCTGGTCTCCCTAATTCTGGTATACAACTATATATACTGTCTGGTCCCCTTTAATGCTGGTATACAACTATATATACAGTCTGGTCTCTCTAATGCTGGTATACAACTATATATACTGTCTGGTCTCCCTAATGCTGGTATACAACTATATATACTGTCTAGTCTCCCTAATGCTGGTATACAACTACCTATACTGTCTGGTCCCTCTAATGCTGGTATACAACTGTATATACAGTCTGGTCTCTAATGCTGGTATACAACTATATATACTGTCTGGTCTCTCTAATGCTGGTATACAAAGATATATACAGTCTGGTCTCCCTAATGCTGGTATACAACTGTATATACAGTCTGGTCTCTCTAATGCTGGTATACAACTATATATACTGTCTGGTCTCCCTAATGCTGGTATACAACTATATATACTGTCTAGTCTCCCTAATGCTCTGGTATACAACTGTATATACTGTCTGGTCCCTTAATGCTGGTATACAACTGTATATACAGTCTGGTCTCTCTAATGCTGGTATACAACTATATATACTGTCTGGTCTCTCTAATGCTGGTATACAAAGATATATACAGTCTGGTCTCCAAATACAACTGTATATACAGTCTGGTCTCTCTAACTATATATACATATATGTCTGGTCTCCCTAATGGTGGTATACAACTATATATACTGTCTGGTCTCCCTAATGCTGGTATACAACTATATATACAGTCTGGTCCCTAATGCTGGTATACAACTATATATACTGTCTGGTCTCCCTAATGCTGGTATACAACTGTATATACAGTCTGGTCTCCCTAATGGTGGTATACAACTTGACATATACTGTCTGGTCTCCCTAATGCTGGTATACAACTATATATACTGTCTGGTCTCTCTAATGCTGGTATACAACTGTATATACAGTCTGGTCTCTCTAATGCTGGTATACAACTGTATATACAGTCTGGTCTCCCTAATGCTGGTATACAACTGTATATACAGTCTGGTCTCTCTAATGCTGGTATACAACTATATATACTGTCTGGTCTCTCTAATGCTGGTATACAACTGTATATACAGTCTGGTCTCCTAATGCTGGTATACAACTGTATATACAGTCTGGTCTCTCTAATGCTGGTATACAACTATATATACAGTCTGGTCTCCCTAATGCTGGTATACAACTATATATACTGTCTGGTCTCCCTAATGCTGGTATACAACTACATATACTGTCTGGTCCCTCTAATGCTGGTATACAACTGTATATACTGTATGGTATCTCTAATGCTGGTATACAACTGTATATACAGTCTCGTGTCCCTAATGCTGGTATACAACTGCATATACAGTCTGGTCTCTCTAATGCTGGTATACAACTATATATACAGTCTGGTCTCTCTAATGCTGGTATACAACTACTATATATATGGTCTGGTCTCTCTAATGCTGGTATACAACTATATATACTGTCTGGTCTCCGTAATGCTGGTATACAACTGTATATACAGTCTGGTTTCCCTAATGCAGGTATTCAACTGTATATACTGTCTGGTCTCCTCTAATGCTGGTATACAACTTCATATATAGTCTGGTCTCCATAATGCTGGTATACAACAACTATATATACAGTCTGGTCTCCTAATGCTGGTATACAACTATATATACAAGTCTGGTCTCTCTAATGCTGGTATACAACTGTATATACTGTCTGGTCTCTCTAATGCTGGTATACAACTATATATACAGTCTGGTCTCCTAATGCTGGTATACAACTATATATACAGTCTGGTCTCCCTAATGCTGGTATACAACTGTATATACAGTCTGGTCTCTCTAATGCTGGTATACAACTATATATACAGTCTGGTCTCTCTAATGCTGGTATACAACTATATATACAGTCTGGTCTCCTAATGCTGGTATACAACTATATATACAGTCTGGTCTCTCTAATGCTGGTATACAACTGTATATACAGTCTGGTCTCTCTAATGCTGGTATACAACTATATATACTGTCTGGTCTCCATAATGCTGGTATACAACTGTATATACAGTCTGGTCTCTCTAATGCTGGTATACAACTGTATATACAGTCTGGTCTCTCTAATGCTGGTATATACAACTGTATATACTGTCTGGTCTCCCTAATGCTGGTATACAACTGTATATACAGTCTGGTCTCTCTAATGCTGGTATACAACTATATATACAGTCTGGTCTCTCTAATGCTGGTATACAACTATATATACTGTCTGGTCTCTCTAATGCTGGTATACAACTGTATATCCTGTCTGGTCTCTCTAATGCTGGTATACAACTGTATATACAGTCTGGTCTCTCTAATGCTGGTATACAACTGTATATACAGTCTGGTCTCCTAATGCTGGTATACAACTATATATACTGTCTGGTCTCTAATGCTGGTATACAACTGTATATATACAGTCTGGTTCCCTAATGGTCTGGTATATACAACTGTATATACAGTCTGGTCTGTCTCTAATGCTGGTTTACAACTATATATACAGTCTGGTCTCTCTAATGCTGGTATACAACTATATATACTGTCTGGTCTCCTAATGCTGGTATACAACTGTATATACTGTCTGGTCTCTCTAATGCTGGTATACAACTGTCTATATATACAGTCTGGTCTCTCTAATGCTGGTATACAACTATATATACAGTCTGGTCTCTCTAATGCTGGTATACAACTGTATATACAGTCTGGTCTCTCTAATGCTGGTATACAACTGTATATACAGTCTGGTCTCTCTAATGCTGGTATACAACTATATATACTGTCTGGTCTCTCTAATGCTGGTATACAACTATATATACAGTCTGGTCTCCTAATGCTGGTATACAACTATATATACTGTCTGGTCTCTCTAATGCTGGTATACAACTATATATACAGTCTGGTCTCTTTAATGCTGGTATACAACTATATATACTGTCTGGTCTCCATAATGCTGATATACAACTGTATATGCAGTCTGGTCTCTCTAATGCAGGTATATACAACTGTATATACAGTCTGGTCTCCCTAATGCTGGTATACTACTGTATATACAGTCTGGTCTCTCTAATGCTGGTATACAACTATATATACAGTCTGGTCTCCCTAATGCTGGTATACAACTGTATATACTCTCTGGTCTCTCTAATGCTGGTATACAACTGTATATACAGTCTGGTCTCTCTAATGCTGGTATACAACTGTATATACAGTCTGGTCTCTCTAATGCTGGTATGCAACTATATATACAGTCTGGTCTCTCTAATGCTGGTATGCAACTATATATACAGTCTGGTCTCTCTAATGCTGGTATGCAACTATATATACAGTCTGGTCTCTCTAATGCTGGTATGCAACTATATATACAGTCTGGTCTCTCTAATGCTGGTATACAACTATATATACAGTCTGGTCTCTCTAATGCTGGTATACAACATACAGTATGGTCTCTCTAATAATGCTGGTATACAACAGTCTGGTCTCCCTAATGCTGGTATTTGGTATACAACTATATATACAGTCTGGTCTCCCTAATGCTGGTATGCAACTATATCTACAGTCTGGTCTCTCCAATGCTGGTATGCAACTATATATACAGTCTGGTCTCTCTAATGCTGGTATGCAACTATATATACTGTCTGGTCTCTCTAATGCTGGTATGCAACTATATATACAGTCTGGTCTCTCTAATGCTGGTATACAACTATATATACAGTCTGGTCTCTCTAATGCTGGTTTACAACTATATATACTGTCTGGTCTCCATAATGCTGGTATACAACTGTATATCCTGTATGGTCTCTCTAATGCTGGTATACAACTATATATACAGTCTGGTCTCTCTAATGCTGGTATATACAACTGTATATACAGTCTGGTCTCCCTAATGCTGGTCTCTTACAACTATATATACTGTCTGGTCTGTCTAATGCTTGTATACAACTGTATATACAGTCTGGTCTCCCTAATGCTGGTATACAACTATATCAACTGTATGGTCTCTCTAATGCTGGTATACAACTGTATATACAGTCTGGTCTCTCTAATGCTGGTATATACAACTGTATACAGTCTATATATACAGTCTTGTCTCTCTAATGCTGGTTTACAAGTATATATACAGTCTGGTCTCTCTAATGCTGGTATACAACTGTGTATACAGTCTGGTCTCTCTAATGCTGGTATACAACTGTATATACAGTCTGGTCTCTCTAATGCTGGTATGCAACTATATATACAGTCTGGTCTCTCTAATGCTGGTATGCAACTATATATACAGTCTGGTCTCTCTAATGCTGGTATGCATCTATATATACAGTCTGGTCTCTCTATTGCTGGTATGCAACTATATATACAGTCTGGTCTCTTTAATGCTGGTATACAACTATATATACAGTCTGGTCACTCTAATGCTGGTATGCAACTATATCTACAGTCTGGTCTCTCTAATACTGATATACAACTGTATATACAATCTGGTCTCCCTAATGCTGGTATTTGGTATACAACAATATATACCGTCTGGTCTCCCTAATGCTGATGTACAACTATATCTACAGTCTGGTCTCTCCAATGCTGGTATGCAACTATATATACAGTCTGGTCTCTCTAATGCTGGTATGCAACTATATATACTGTCTGGTCTCTCTAATCCTGGTATGCAACTATATATACAGTCTGATCTCTCTAATGCTGGTTTACAAGTATATATACAGTCTGGTCTCTCTAATGCTGGTTTACAACTATATATACTGTCTGGTCTCCATAATGCTGGTATACAACTGTATATCCTGTATGGTCTCTCTAATGCTCGTATACAACTGTATATACAGTCTGGTCTCTCAAATGCAGGTATATACAACTGTATATACAGTCTGGTCTCCCTAATGCTGGTTTACAACTGCATATACTGTATGGTCTGTCTAAAGCTTGTATACAACTGTATATACAGTCTGGTCTCCCTAATGCTGGTATACAACTGTATCAACTGTATGATCTCTCTAATGCTGGTATACAACTGTATATACAGTCTGGTTTCCCTAATGCAGGTATATACAACTGTATATACAGTCTGGTTTCCCTAATGCAGGTATATACATCTGTATATACAGTCTTGTCTCTCTAATGCTGGTTTACAAGTATATATACAGTCTGGTCTCTCTAATGCTGGTATACAACTGTATATACTGTCTGGTCTCTCTAATGCTGGTATACAACTATATATACTGTCTGGTCTCTCTAATGCTGGCATACAACTGTATATCCTGTATGGTCTCTCTAATGCTGGTATACAACTGTATATACAGTCTGGTCTCTCTAATGCTGGTATACAACTGTATATACAGTATGGTCTCTCCAATGCAGGTATATACAGCTGTATATACAGTCTGGTCTCTCTAATGCTGGTATACAACTGTATATACAGTACGGTCTCTCTAATGCTGGTATACATCTATACATACTGTCTGGTCTCTCTAATGCTGGTATACAACTATATATACTGTCTGGTCTCCATAATGCTGGTATACAACTATATATACAGCCTGGTCTCTCTAATGCTGGTATACAACTATATATACAGTCTGGTCTCTCAAATGCAGGTATATACAACTGTATATACATTCTGGTCTCCCTAATGCTGGTTTACAACTGCATATACTGTATGGTCTGTCTAAAGCTTCTATACAACTGTATATACAGTCTGGTTTCCCTAATGCAGGTATATACAACTGTATATACAGTCTTGTCTCTCTAATGCTGGTTTACAACTATATATACTGTCTGGTCTCCATAATGCTGGTATACAACTGTATATCCTGTCTGGTCTCTCTAATGCTGGTATACAACTGTATATACAGTCTGGTCTCCCTAATGCTGGTATACAACTGTATATACAGTCTGGTCTCTCTAATGCTGGTATACAACTATATATACAGTCTGGTCTCTCTAATGCTGGTATACAACTGTATATACAGTCTGGTCTCTCTAATGCTGGTATACAACTATATATACAGTCTGGTCTCTCTAATGCTGGTATACAACTGTATATACTGTCTGGTCTCTCTAATGCTGGTATACAACTGTATATACAGTCTGGTCTCTCTAATGCTGGTATACAACTGTATATACACAGTCTGGTCTCTCTAATGCTGGTATATACACTGTATATACAGTCTGGTCTCTCTAATGCTGGTATACAACTATATATACAGTCTGGTCTCTCTAATGCTGGTATACACAACTGTATATACAGTCTGGTCTCTCTAATGCTGGTATACAACTATATATACTGTCTGGTCTCCTAATGCTGGTATACAACTATATATACAGTCTGGTCTCTCTAATGCTGGTATACAACTATATATACAGTCTGGTCTCTCTAATGCTGGTATACAACTATATATACAGTCTGGTCTCTCTAATGCTGGTATGCAACTATATATACAGTCTGGTCTCTCTAATGCTTGTATGCAACTATATATACAGTCTGGTCTCTCTAATGCTGGTATGCAACTATATATACAGTCTGGTCTCTCTAATGCTGGTATGCAACTATATATACAGTCTGGTCTCTCTAATGCTGGTATACAACTGTATATACAGTCTGGTCTCCCTAATGCTGGTATACAACTGTATATACAGTCTGGTCTCTCTAATGCTGGTATGCAACTATATATACAGTCTGGTCTCTCTAATGCTGGTATGCAACTATATATACTGTCTGGTCTCTCTAATGCTGGTATGCAACTATATATACAGTCTGGTCTCTCTAATGCTGGTATGCAACTATATATACAGTCTGGTCTCTCTAATGCTGGTATGCAACTATATATACAGTCTGGTCTCTCTAATGCTGGTATACAACTATATATACAGTCTGGTCTCTCTAATGCTGGTATACAACTGTATATACAGTCTGGTCTCCCTAATGCTGGTATACAACTATATATACTAATGCTGTATATACTGTCTGGTCTCTCTCTAATGCTGGTATACAACTATATATACAGTCTGGTCTCTCTAATGCTGGTATACAACTGTATATACAGTCTGGTCTCTCTAATGCTGGTATACAACTATATATACAGTCTGGTCTCTAATGCTGGTATACAACTGTATATACAGTCTGGTCTCTCTAATGCTGGTATACAACTATATATACAGTCTGGTCTCTCTAATGCTGGTATGCAACTATATATATACTGTCTGGTCTCTCTAATGCTGGTATACAACTATATATACAGTCTGGTCTCTCTAATGCTGGTATACAACTATATATACAGTCTGGTCTCTCTAATGCTGGTATACAACTATATATACAGTCTGGTCTCTCTAATGCTGGTATACAACTATATATACAGTCTGGTCTCTCTAATGCTGGTATACAACTGTATATACAGTCTGGTCTCTCTAATGCTGGTATACAACTATATATACTGTCTGGTCTCTCTAATGCTGGTATACAACTATATATACTGTCTGGTCTCCATAATGCTGGTATACAACTATATATATACAGTCTGGTCTCTCTAATGCTGGTATACAACTATATATACAGTCTGGTCTCTCTAATGCTGGTATACAACTGTATATACAGTCTGGTCTCCTAATGCTAATGCTGGTATACAATACATATATACAGTCTGGTCTCTCTAATGCTGGTATACAACTATATATACAGTCTGGTCTCTCTAATGCTGGTATACAACTGTATATACAGTCTGGTCTCCCTAATGCTGGTATACAACTGTATATACAGTCTGGTCTCTCTAATGCTGGTATACAACTGTATATACAGTCTGGTCTCCCTAATGCTGGTATACAACTGTATATACAGTCTGGTCTCTCTAATGCTGGTATACAACTGTATATACAGTCTGGTCTCTCTAATGCTGGTATACAACTATATATACAGTCTGGTCTCTCTAATGCTGGTATACAACTGTATATACTGTCTGGTCTCTCTAATGCTGGTATACAACTATATATACAGTCTGGTCTCTCTAATGCTGGTATACAACTGTATATACAGTCTGGTCTCTCTAATGCTGGTATACAACTGTATATACAGTCTGGTCTCTCTAATGCTGGTATACAACTGTATATACAGTATGGTCTCTCCAATGCAGGTATATACAGCTGTATATACAGTCTGGTCTCTCTAATGCTGGTATACAACTGTATATACAGTATGGTCTCTCTAATGCTGGTATACATCTATACATACTGTCTGGTCTCTCTAATGCTGGTATACAACTATATATACTGTCTGGTCTCCTAATGCTGGTATACAACTATATATACAGTCTGGTCTCTCTAATGCTGGTATACAACTATATATACAGTCTGGTCTCTCAAATGCAGGTATATACAACTGTATATACATTCTGGTCTCCCTAATGCTGGTTTACAACTGCATATACTGTATGGTCTGTCTAAAGCTTCTATACAACTGTATATACAGTCTGGTCTCCCTAATGCTGGTATACAACTGTATATACTGTCTGGTCTCTCTAATGCTGGTATACAACTGTATATACAGTCTGGTCTGCCTAATGCTGGTATACAACTGTATATACAGTCTGGTTTCCCTAATGCAGGTATATACAACTGTATATACAGTCTTGTCTCTCTAATGCTGGTTTACAACTATATATACTGTCTGGTCTCCATAATGCTGGTATACAACTGTATATCCTGTCTGGTCTCCATAATGCTGGTATACAACTACATATACTGTCTGGTCTCTCTAATGCTGGTATACAACTATATATACAGTCTGGTCTCTTTAATGCTGGTATACAACTATATATACTGTCTGGTCTCCATAATGCTGATATACAACTGTATATGCAGTCTGGTCTCTCTAATGCAGGTATATACAACTGTATATGCAGTCTGGTCTCCCTAATGCAGGCATATACTACTGTATATACAGTCTGGTCTCTCTAATGCTGGTTACAAGTATATATACAGTCTGGTCTCCCTAATGCTGGTATACAACTGTATATACTGTCTGGTCTCTCTAATGCTGGTATACAACTGTGTATACAGTCTGGTCTCTCTAATGCTGGTATACAACTGTATATACAGTCTGGTCTCTCTAATGCTGGTATGCAACTATATATACAGTCTGGTCTCTCTAATGCTGGTATGCAACTATATATACAGTCTGGTCTCTCTAATGCTGGTATGCATCTATATATACAGTCTGGTCTCTCTATTGCTGGTATGCAACTATATATACAGTCTGGTCTCTTTAATGCTGGTATACAACTATATATACAGTCTGGTCACTCTAATGCTGGTATGCAACTATATCTACAGTCTGGTCTCTCTAATACTGATATACAACTGTATATACAATCTGGTCTCCCTAATGCTGGTATTTGGTATACAACAATATATACCGTCTGGTCTCCCTAATGCTGATGTACAACTATATCTACAGTCTGGTCTCTCCAATGCTGGTATGCAACTATATATACAGTCTGGTCTCTCTAATGCTGGTATGCAACTATATATACTGTCTGGTCTCTCTAATCCTGGTATGCAACTATATATACAGTCTGTTCTCTAATGCTGGTATACAACTGTATATACAGTCTGGTCTCTCTAATGCTGGTTTACAACTATATATACTGTCTGGTCTCCATAATGCTGGTATACAACTGTATATCCTGTATGGTCTCTCTAATGCTGGTATACAACTGTATATACAGTCTGGTCTCTCAAATGCAGGTATATACAACTGTATATACAGTCTGGTCTCCCTAATGCTGGTTTACAACTGCATATACTGTATGGTCTGTCTAAAGCTTGTATACAACTGTATATACAGTCTGGTCTCCCTAATGCTGGTTTACAACTGTATCAACTGTATGATCTCTCTAATGCTGGTATACAACTGTATATACAGTCTGGTTTCCCTAATGCAGGTATATACAACTGTATATACAGTCTGGTTTCCCTAATGCAGGTATATACATCTGTATATACAGTCTTGTCTCTCTAATGCTGGTTTACAAGTATATATACAGTCTGGTCTCTCTAATGCTGGTATACAACTGTATATACTGTCTGGTCTCTCTAATGCTGGTATACAACTATATATACTGTCTGGTCTCTCTAATGCTGGTATACAACTATATATACTGTCTGGTCTCTCTAATGCTGGTATACAACTGTATATACAGTCTGGTCTCTCTAATGCTGGTATACAACTATATATACAGTCTGGTCTCTCTAATGCTGGTATACAACTGTATATACAGTCTGGTCTCTCTAATGCTGGTATGCAACTATATATACAGTCTGGTCTCTCTAATGCTGGTATACAACTATACATACAGTCTGGTCTCTCTAATGCTGGTATACAACTGTATATACAGTCTGGTCTCTCTAATGCTGGTATACAACTATATATACAGTCTGGTCTCTCTAATGCTGGTATACAACTATATATACAGTCTGGTCTCTCTAATGCTGGTATACAACTATATATACAGTCTGGTCTCTCTAATGCTGGTATGCAACTATATATACAGTCTGGTCTCTCTAATGCTGGTATGCAACTATATATACAGTCTGGTCTCTCTAATGCTGGTGGTATACAACTATATATACAGTCTGGTCTCTCTAATGCTGGTTTACAACTATATATACTGTCTGGTCTCCTCTAATGCTGGTATACAACTGTATATACTGTCTGGTCTCTCTAATGCTGGTATACAACTATATATACAGTCTGGTCTCTCAAATGCTGGTATATACAACTGTATATACAGTCTGGTCTCCCTAATGCTGGTTTACAACTGTATATACTGTCTGGTCTGTCTAATGCTGGTATACAACTGTATATACAGTCTGGTCTCCCTAATGCTGGTATACAACTGTATATACAGTCTGGTCTCTCTAATGCTGGTATACAACTATATATACAGTCTGGTCTCCTAATGCTGGTATACAACTGTATATACTGTCTGGTCTCTCTAATGCTGGTATACAACTGTATATACAGTCTGGTCTCCCTAATGCTGGTATACAACTATATATACTGTCTGGTCTCTCTAATGCTGGTATACAACTGTATATACAGTCTGGTCTCTCTAATGCTGGTATACAACTGTATATACAGTCTGGTCTCTCTAATGCTGGTATACAACTGTATATACAGTCTGGTCTCTCTAATGCTGGTATACAACTGTATATACAGTCTGGTCTCTCTAATGCTGGTATACAACTATATATACAGTCTGGTCTCTCTAATGCTGGTATACAACTATATATATACAGTCTGGTCTCCCTAATGCTGGTATACAACTATATATACAGTCTGGTCTCTCTAATGCTGGTATACAACTATATATACAGTCTGGTCTCTCTAATGCTGGTATACAACTATATATACAGTCTGGTCTCTCTAATGCTGGTATACAACTATATATACAGTCTGGTCTCCCTAATGCTGGTATACAACTATATATACAGTCTGGTCTCTCTAATGCTGGTATACAACTATATATACAGTCTGGTCTCCCTAATGCTGGTATACAACTATATATACAGTCTGGTCTCCCTAATGCTGGTATACAACTATATATACAGTCTGGTCTCCCTAATGCTGGTATACAACTGTATATACTGTCTGGTCTCTCTAATGCTGGTATACAACTATATATACTGTCTGGTCTCCCTAATGCTGGTATACAACTGTATATACAGTCTGGTCTCCCTAATGCTGGTATACAACTATATATACAGTCTGGTCTCTAATGCTGGTATACAACTATATATACAGTCTGGTCTCCCTAATGCTGGTATACAACTGTATATACTGTCTGGTCTCTAATGCTGGTATACAACTATATATACAGTCTGGTCTCTCTAATGCTGGTATACAACTGTATATACTGTCTGGTCTCCCTAATGCTGGTATACAACTATATATACAGTCTGGTCTCCTAATGCTGGTATACAACTATATATACAGTCTGGTCTCCTAATGCTGGTATACAACTGTATATATACTGTCTGGTCTCTCTAATGCTGGTATACAACTATATATACAGTCTGGTCTCTCTAATGCTGGTATACAACTGTATATACTGTCTGGTCTCTCTAATGCTGGTATACAACTATATATACAGTCTGGTCTCTCTAATGCTGGTATACAACTATATATACAGTCTGGTCTCCCTAATGCTGGTATACAACTGTATATACTGTCTGGTCTCTCTAATGCTGGTATACAACTATATATACTGTCTGGTCTGGTCTCTAATGCTGGTATACAACTGTATATACTGTCTGGTCTCTCTAATATGCTGGTATACAACTGTATATACAGTCTGGTCTCCCTAATGCTGGTATACAACTATATATACAGTCTGGTCTCTCTAATGCTGGTATACAACTATATATACAGTCTGGTCTCCCTAATGCTGGTATACAACTATATATACAGTCTGGTCTCTCTAATGCTGGTATACAACTATATATACAGTCTGGTCTCTCCTAATGCTGGTATACAACTATATATACTGTCTGGTCTCCCTAATGCTGGTATACAACTGTATATACTGTCTGGTCTCTCTAATGCTGGTATACAACTATATATACAGTCTGGTCTCTCTAATGCTGGTATACAACTGTATATACTGTCTGGTCTCCTAATGCTGGTATACAACTATATATACTGTCTGGTCTCCTAATGCTGGTATACAACTGTATATACAGTCTGGTCTCCCTAATGCTGGTATACAACTATATATACTGTCTGGTCTCCCTAATGCTGGTATACAACTATATATACAGTCTGGTCTCCCTAATGCTGGTATACAACTATATATACAGTCTGGTCTCCCTAATGCTGGTATACAACTATATATACTGTCTGGTCTCTAATGCTGGTATACAACTATATATACTGTCTGGTCTCTCTAATGCTGGTATACAACTGTATATACTGTCTGGTCTCCTCTAATGCTGGTATACAACTGTATATACTGTCTGGTCTCCCTAATGCTGGTATACAACTGTATATACTGTCTGGTCTCTCTAATGCTGGTATACAACTGTATATACAGTCTGGTCTCTCTAATGCTGGTATACAACTGTATATACAGTCTGGTCTCTCTAATGCTGGTATACAACTATATATACTGTCTGGTCTCCCTAATGCTGGTATACAACTATATATACTGTCTGGTCTCCCTAATGCTGGTTTACAACTATATATACTGTCTGGTCTCCTAATGCTGGTATACAACTATATATACTGTCTGGTCTCTCTAATGCTGGTATACAACTATATATACTGTCTGGTCTCCCTAATGCTGGTATACAACTATATATACTGTCTGGTCTCCCTAATGCTGGTATACAACTATATATACTGTCTGGTCTCTAATAGTGGTATTTACAATATATACTGTCTGGTCTCCCTAATGCTGGTATACAACTATATATACTGTCTGGTCTCCCTAATGCTGGTTTACAACTATATATACTGTCTGGTCTCCCTAATGCTGGTTTACAACTGTATATACTGTCTGGTCTCCCTAATGCTGGTATACAACTGTATATACTGTCTGGTCTCTCTAATGCTGGTATACAACTGTATATACTGTCTGGTCTCCCTAATGCTGGTTTACAACTGTATATACTGTCTGGTCTCCCTAATGCTGGTTTACAACTGTATATACTGTCTGGTCTCCCTAATGCTGGTATACAACTGTATATACTGTCTGGTCTCCCTAATGCTGGTTTACAACTATATATACTGTCTGGTCTCCCTAATGCTGGTTTACAACTATATATACTGTCTGGTCTCCTCTAATGCTGGTTTACAACTATATATACTGTCTGGTCTCCCTAATGCTGGTATACAACTGTATATACTGTCTGGTCTCCCTAATGCTGGTTTACAACTGTATATACAGTCTGGTCTCCCTAATGCTGGTATACAACTATATATACAGTCTGGTCTCTCTAATGCTGGTTTACAACTATATATACAGTCTGGTCTCCCTAATGCTGGTATACAACTATATATACAGTCTGGTCTCCCTAATGCTGGTTTACAACTGTATATACTGTCTGGTCTCCCTAATGCTGGTTTACAACTATATATACTGTCTGGTCTCCCTAATGCTGGTATACAACTGTATATACTGTCTGGTCTCCTAATGCTGGTTTACAACTGTATATACTGTCTGGTCTCCTAATGCTGGTTTACAACTGTATATACTGTCTGGTCTCCCTAATGCTGGTTTACAACTGTATATACTGTCTGGTCTCCCTAATATTGGTTTACAACTATATATACTGTCTGGTCTCTCTAATAGCTGGTTTACAACTGTATATACTGTCTGGTCTCCTAATATTGGTTTACAACTGTATATACTGTCTGGTCTCCCAAATAGTGGTTTACAACTGTATATACTGTCTGGTCTCCCTAATGCTGGTTTACAACTGTATATACTGTCTGGTCTCCCTAATGCTGGTTTACAACTGTATATACTGTCTGGTCTCCCTAATGCTGGTTTACAACTATATATACTGTCTGGTCTCTAATATTGGTTTACAACTATATATACTGTCTGGTCTCCCTAATGCTGGTTTACAACTGTATATACTGTCTGGTCTCCCTAATGCTGGTTTACAACTATATATACTGTCTGGTCTCCCTAATGCTGGTTTACAACTGTATATACTGTCTGGTCTCCCTAATGCTGGGCTTACAACTATATATACTGTCTGGTCTCCCTAAATAGTGGTTTACAACTGTATATACTGTCTGGTCTCCCTAAATTGGTTTACAACTGTATATACTGTCTGGTCTCCCTAATGCTGGTTTACAACTGTATATACTGTCTGGTCTCCCTAATGCTGGTTTACAACTATATATACTGTCTGGTCTCCTAATGCTGGTTTACAACTATATATACTGTCTGGTCTCCCTAATGCTGGTTTACAACTATATATACTGTCTGGTCTCCCTAATGCTGGTTTACAACTGTATATACTGTCTGGTCTCCCTAATGCTGGTTTACAACTGTATATACTGTCTGGTCTCCCTAATGCTGGTTTACAACTATATATACTGTCTGGTCTCCCTAATGCTGGTTTACAACTATATATACTGTCTGGTCTCCCTAATGCTGGTTTACAACTACATATACTGTCTGGTCTCCCTAATGCTGGTTTACAACTATATATACTGTCTGGTCTCCCTAATGCTGGTTTACAACTATATATACTGTCTGGTCTCCCTAATGCTGGTTTACAACTATATATACTGTCTGGTCTCCCTAATGCTGGTTTACAACTATATATACTGTCTGGTCTCCTAATGCTGGTTTACAACTATATATACTGTCTGGTCTCCTAATATTGGTTTACAACTATATATACTGTCTGGTCTCCCTAATGCTGGTTTACAACTGTATATACTGTCTGGTCTCCCTAATGCTGGTTTACAACTGTATATACTGTCTGGTCTCCCTAATATTGGTTTACAACTGTATATACTGTCTGGTCTCCCTAATATTGGTTTACAACTATATATACTGTCTGGTCTCCCTAATAGTGGTTTACAACTATATATACTGTCTGGTCTCCCTAATATTGGTTTACAACTGTATATACTGTCTGGTCTCCCTAATGCTGGTTTACAACTGTATATACTGTCTGGTCTCCCTAATGCTGGTTTACAACTATATATACTGTCTGGTCTCCCTAATGCTGGTTTACAACTATATATACTGTCTGGTCTCCCTAATGCTGGTTTACAACTGTATATACTGTCTGGTCTCCCTAATATTGGTTTACAACTGTATATACTGTCTGGTCTCCCTAATGCTGGTTTACAACTGTATATACTGTCTGGTCTCCCTAATGCTGGTTTACAACTATATATACTGTCTGGTCTCCCTAATGCTGGTTTACAACTGTATATACTGTCTGGTCTTCCTAATATTGGTTTACAACTGTATATACTGTCTGGTCTCCTAATATTGGTTTACAACTGTATATACTGTCTGGTCTCCCTAATGCTGGTTTACAACTATATATACTGTCTGGTCTCCCTAATGGTGGTTTACAACTGTATATACTGTCTGGTCTCCCTAATGCTGGTTTACAACTATATATACTGTCTGGTCTCCCTAATGCTGGTTTACAACTGTATATACTGTCTGGTCTCCCTAATATTGGTTTACAACTATATATACTGTCTGGTCTCCTAATAGTGGTTTACAACTGTATATACTGTCTGGTCTCCCTAATGCTGGTTTACAACCATATATATACTGTCTGGTCTCCCTAATGCTGGTTTACAACTGTATATACTGTCTGGTCTCCCTAATGCTGGTTTACAACTGTATATACTGTCTGGTCTCCCTAATATTGGTTTACAACTGTATATACTGTCTGGTCTCCCTAATATTGGTTTACAACTATATATACTGTCTGGTCTCCTAATAGTGGTTTACAACTGTATATACTGTCTGGTCTCCCTAATGCTGGTTTACAACTATATATACTGTCTGGTCTCCCTAATGCTGGTTTACAACTGTATATACTGTCTGGTCTTCCTAATGGTGGTTTACAACTGTATATACTGTCTGGTCTCCCTAATGCTGGTTTACAACTATATATACTGTGTGGTCTACCTAATGCTGGTTTACAACTATATATACTGTCTGGTCTCCCTAATATTGGTTTACAACTGTATATACTGTCTGGTCTCCCTAATATTGGTTTACAACTGTATATACTGTCTGGTCTCCCTAATGCTGGTTTACAACTGTATATACTGTCTGGTCTCCCTAATATTGGTTTACAACTGTATATACTGTCTGGTCTCCCTAATATTGGTTTACAACTATATATACTGTCTGGTCTCCCTAATAGTGGTTTACAACTGTATATACTGTCTGGTCTCCTTAATATTGGTTTACAACTGTATATACTGTCTGGTCTCCCTAATAGTGGTTTACAACTGTATATACTGTCTGGTCTCCCTAATGCTGGTTTACAACTGTATATACTGTCTGGTCTCCCTAATGCTGGTTTACAACTATATATACTGTCTGGTCTCCCTAATGCTGGTTTACAACTATATATACTGTCTGGTCTCCCTAATATTGGTTTACAACTATATATACTGTCTGGTCTCCCTAATAGTGGTTTACAACTGTATATACTGTCTGGTCTCCCTAATGCTGGTTTACAACTATATATAATGTCTGGTCTCCCTAATGCTGGTTTACAACTGTATATACTGTCTGGTCTTCCTAATGGTGGTTTACAACTGTATATACTGTCTGGTCTCATTAATATTGGTTTACAACTGTATATACTGTCTGGTCTCCCTAATATTGGTTTACAACTATATATACTGTCTGGTCTCCCTAATAGTGGTTTACAACTGTATATACTGTCTGGTCTCCCTAATGCTGGTTTACAACTATATATACTGTCTGGTCTCCCTAATGCTGGTTTACAACCGTATATACTGTCTGGTCTACCTAATGGTGGTTTACAACTGTATATACTGTCTGGTCTCCCCTAATGCTGGTTTACAACTATATTTACTGTCTGGTCTACCTAATGCTGGTGTACAACTATATATACTGTCTGGTCTCCCTAATATTGGTTTACAACTGTATATACTGTCTGGTCTCCCTAATATTGGTTTACAACTGTATATACTGTCTGGTCTCCCTAATGCTGGTTTACAACTGTATATACTGTCTGGTCTCCCTAATATTGGTTTACAACTGTATATACTGTCTGGTCTCCCTAATATTGGTTTACAACTGTATATACTGTCTGGTCTCCCTAATATTGGTTTACAACTGTATATACTGTGGTCTCCCTAATGCTGGTTTACAACTGTATATACTGTCTGGTCTCCCTAATATTGGTTTACAACTGTATATACTGTCTGGTCTCCCTAATAGCTGGTTTACAACTGTATATACTGTCTGGTCTCCCTAATGCTGGTTTACAACTATATATACTGTCTGGTCTCCCTAATGCTGGTTTACAACTATATATACTGTCTGGTCTCCCTAATGCTGGTTTACAACTATATATACTGTCTGGTCTCCCTAATGCTGGTTTACAACTGTATATACTGTCTGGTCTCCCTAATGCTGGTTTACAACTGTATATACTGTCTGGTCTCCCTAATGCTGGTTTACAACTGTATATACTGTCTGGTCTCCCTAATGCTGGTTTACAACTGTATATACTGTCTGGTCTCCCTAATGCTGGTTTACAACTATATATACTGTCTGGTCTCCCTAATAGTGGTTTACAACTATATATACTGTCTGGTCTCCCTAATGCTGGTTTACAACTATATATACTGTCTGGTCTCCCTAATGCTGGTTTACAACTGTATATACTGTCTGGTCTCCCTAATGCTGGTTTACAACTATATATACTGTCTGGTCTCCCTAATGCTGGTTTACAACTGTATATACTGTCTGGTCTCCCTAATGCTGGTTTACAACTGTATATACTGTCTGGTCTCCTAATATTGGTTTACAACTGTATATACTGTCTGGTCTCCCTAATGCTGGTTTACAACTATATATACTGTCTGGTCTCCCTAATGCTGGTTTACAACTATATATACTGTCTGGTCTCCCTAATGCTGGTTTACAACTGTATATACTGTCTGGTCTCCCTAATATTGGTTTACAACTATATATACTGTCTGGTCTCCCTAATAGTGGTTTACAACTGTATATACTGTCTGGTCTCCCTAATAGTGGTTTACAACTGTATATACTGTCTGGTCTCCCTAATATTGGTTTACAACTATCTATACTGTCTGGTCTCCGTAATGCTGGATTACAACTATATATACTGTCTGGTCTCCCTAATATTGGTTTACAACTGCATATACTGTCTGGTCTCCCTAATGCTGGTTTACAACTGTATATACTGTCTGGTCTCCCTAATGCTGGTTTACAACTGTATATACTGTCTGGTCTCCCTAATGCTGGTTTACAACTATATATACTGTCTGGTCTCCCTAATAGTGGTTTACAACTATATATACTGTCTGGTCTCCCTAATGCTGGTTTACAACTATATATACTGTCTGGTCTCCCTAATAGTGGTTTACAACTGTATATACTGTCTGGTCTCCCTAAGGCTGGTTTACAACTATATATACTGTCTGGTCTCCCTAATAGTGGTTTACAACTATATATACTGTCTGGTCTCCCTAAGGCTGGTTTACAACTACATTTACTGTCTGTCTAACTAATATTGGTTTACAACTATATATACTGTCTGGTCTCCCTATTAGTGGTTTACAACTGTATATACTGTCTGGTCTCCCTAATATTGGTTTACAACTATATATACTGTCTGGTCTCCCTAATAGTGGTTTACAACTGTATATACTGTCTGGTCTCCCTAATAGTGGTTTACAACTGTATATACTGTCTGGTCTCCCTAATATTGGTTTACAACTGTATATACTGTCTGGTCTCCCTAATATTGGTTTACAACTGTATATACTGTCTGGTCTCCCTAATATTGGTTTACAACTATATATACTGTCTGGTCTCCCTAATAGTGGTTTACAACTGTATATACTGTCTGGTCTCCTTAATATTGGTTTACAACTGTATATACTGTTTGGTCTCCCAAATAGTGGTTTACAACTGTATATACTGTCTGGTCTCCCTAATACTGGTTTACAACTGTATATACTGTCTGGTCTCCCTAACGCTGGTTTACAACTACATATACTATCTGGTCTCCCTAATGCTGGTTTACAACTATATATACTGTCTGGTCTTCCTAATATTGGTTTACAACTATCTATACTGTCTGGTCTCCGTAATGCTGGATTACAACTGCATATACTGTCTGGTCTCCCTAATATTGGCTTACAACTATATATACCGTCTGGTCTCCCTAATAGTGGTTTACAACTGAATATACTGTCTGGTCTCCCTAATATTGGCTTACAACTATATATACCGTCTGGTCTCCCAAATAGTGGTTTACAACTGTATATACTGTCTGGTCTCCCTAAAATTGGTTTACAACTGTATATACTGTCTGGTCTCCATAATGCTGGTTTACAACTGTATATACTGTCTGGTCTCCCTAATGCTGGTTTACAACTATATATACTGTCTGGTCTCCCTAATCATGGTTTACAACTACATATACTGTCTGGTCTCCCTAATGCTGGTTTACAACTATATATACTGTCTGGTCTCCCTAATGCTGGTTTACAACTGCATATACTGTCTGGTCTCCCTAATCATGGTTTACAACTACATATACTGTCTGGTCTCCCTAATGCTGGTTTACAACTATATATACTGTCTGGTCTCCCTAATGCTGGTTTACAACTATGTATACTGTCTGGTCTCCCTAATCATGGTTTACAACTACATATACTGTCTGGTCTCCCTAATGCTGGTTTACAACTATATATACTGTCTGGTCTCCCTAATGCTGGTTTACAACTGCATATACTGTCTGGTCTCCCTAATCATGGTTTACAACTACATATACTGTCTGGTCTCCCTAATGCTGGTTTACAACTATATATACTGTCTGGTCTCCCTAATGCTGGTTTACAACTATATATACTGTCTGGTCTTCCTAATATTGGTTTACAACTATCTATACTGTCTGGTCTCCGTAATGCTGGATTACAACTGTATATACTGTCTGGTCTCCATAATATTGGTTTACAACTGCATATACTGTCTGGTCTCCCTAATATTGGTTTACAACTGTATATACTGTCTGGTCTCCCTAATATTGGTTTACAACTATATATACTGTCTGGTCTCCCAAATAGTGGTTTACAACTGTATATACTGTCTGGTCTCCCTAATATTGGTTTACAACTGTATATACTGTCTGGTCTCCCTAATGCTGGTTTACAACTGTATATACTGTCTGGTCTCCCTAATGCTGGTTTACAACTATATATACTGTCTGGTCTCCCTAATAGTGGTTTACAACTATATATACTGTCTGGTCTCCCTAATGCTGGTTTACAACTATATATACTGTCTGGTCTCCCTAATATTGGTTTACAACTGTATATACTGTCTGGTCTCCCTAATGCTGGTTTACAACTGTATATACTGTCTGGTCTCCCTAATGCTGGTTTACAACCATAAATACTGTCTGGTCTCCCTAATGCTGGTTTACAACTGTATATACTGTCTGGTCTTCCAAATGGTGGTTTATAACTGTATATACTGTCTGGTCTCATTAATATTGGTTTACAACTGTATATACTGTCTGGTCTCCCTAATATTGGTTTACAACTATATATACTGTCTGGTCTCCCTAATAGTGGTTTACAACTGTATATACTGTCTGGTCTCCCTAATGCTGGTTTACAACTATAAATACTGTCTGGTCTCCCTAATGCTGGTTTACAACCGTATATACTGTCTGGTCTTCCAAATGGTGGTTTATAACTGTATATACTGTCTGCTCTCCCTAATGCTGGTTTACAACTATATTTACTGTCTGGTCTACCTAATGCTGGTGTACAACTATATATACTGTCTGGTCTCCCTAATATTGGTTTACAACTGTATATACTGTCTGGTCTCCCTAATATTGGTTTACAACTGTATATACTGTCTGGTCTCCCTAATGCTGGTTTACAACTGTATATACTGTCTGGTCTCCCTAATATTGGTTTACAACTGTATATACTGTCTGGTCTCCCTAATATTGGTTTACAACTATATATACTGTCTGGTCTCCCTAATAGTGGTTTACAACTGTATATACTGTGTGGTCTCCTTAATATTGGTTTACAACTGTATATACCGTTTGGTCTCCCAAATAGTGGTTTACAACTGTATATACTGTCTGGTCTCCCTAATACTGGTTTACAACTGTATATACTGTCTGGTCTCCCTAATGCTGGTTTACAACTATATATACTGTCTGGTCTCCCTAATGCTGGTTTACAACTATATATACTGTCTGGTCTCCCTAATGCTGGTTTACAACTATATATACTGTCTGGTCTCTTCGTCTAATGCTGGTCTTCGTAATTTACAACTGTATATACTGTCTGGTCTCCTAATATTGGTTTACAACTGCATATACTGTCTGGTCTCCCTAATATTGGTTTACAACTGAATATACTGTCTGGTCTCCCTAATATTGGCTTACAACTATATATACCGTCTGGTCTCCCAAATAGTGGTTTACAACTGTATATACTGTCTGGTCTCCCTAATGCTGGTTTACAACTGTATATACTGTCTGGTCTCCATAATGCTGGTTTACAACTGTATATACTGTCTGGTCTCCCTAATGCTGGTTTACAACTGTATACACTGTCTGGTCTCCCTAATGCTGGTTTACAACTGTATATACTGTCTGGTCTCCCTAATGCTGGTTTAAAACTGTATACACAGTCTGGTCTCCCTAATGCTGGTTTAAAACTGTATATACAGTCTGGTCTCCCTAATGCTGGTTTATAACTGTATATACTGTCTGGTCTCCCTAATGCTGGTTTACAACTGTATATACTGTCTGGTCTCCTTAATGCTGGTTTACAACTGTATATACTGTCTGGTCTCCCTAATGCTGGTTTACAACTGTAAATACTGTCTGTTCTCCCTAATATTGGTTTACAACTGTATATACTGTCTGGTCTCCCTAATGGTCCTTTAGAAGTATCGATACTTCTGCTGGTTTACAACTGTACATACTATCTGGTCTCCATAATTCTGGTTTACAACTATACATAGTGTCTGGTCTCTATAATGCCGGTTCACAACTAAAACATACTGTCTGGACACCCTAATGCTTGTTCGGAAATATATATATACTGTCTGGTCTCCCTAATGGTTGTATACAATTATATATCCCGTCTGGTTTACAACTACATGTATATACACTGTCTCCCTAATTCTCGTTCAGCAGTTTAGTGCTAAGGGACTCCCTGCTGCTTCATGTAGCAGACTCTTCTCAGGTGTCTCCAGCGCCAATGATCTCTGAGCAATCCTTGTTGTCACCTGGGTGTGTCAGTTGTCTGTGGTACCACTGATCTTTGTTATTCCATTTTGTAGATAGGCGCTGAAGAACAGAAACTCTCAGGGGTTGACAGACAGCACACGCAGTGCAAACATTCATTGTGGCTTTCAACCTGTGTAGAGATTTTGTGGGTTCTTGATTGTCTTGTTGATTCTAGAAAAAAAAAGGTTCTGTGACATTACTTTCAAATATGACAACAGCCAGTAATTTAGTTTAATACAATAGATTTATTAACATTTCCATGAGAATTTATCGAATTATGCTGCTAATGTTTGACATGACTTAGCCCAACAATCAATCATTATTGATATACTGATAGATTGTACTTGTTGTAGGCAGAAATATAACTGTCAATCACATGTTGTTTGTTGTTTAACATTGTACTCGGTAATATTCAAGCTGTATGATAATAGTGCATAAATAACAAGAAGACAAAGTCATCAATATCCCCCGCAAAGGCAAAATACTCTTTATGAATATGTCTACTAATTATGATTATGTCAAATATGTATGGAGTGTATACAGCAAAGTGGAAGGAGAGTATTGAAAGGTTTTAAGATCTGCTCCAGAATGGAGCACGACCATCAAATTCAGTTGAAGCCTAACTTGTTGCCATGGAAATGCAACAAGATGACATCCTCATAGTCACAGCCAAAGTCATGTTTCCATGGAAACAACAAAAATTAAAATTCATATCTGGGTGTAAACCCCAAAAGGCACATCTAGGGATCATGCTTGACATATGTAACAAGTTTGATGATGCTAGCATGTATAATTTAGGAGATCTGCTCCAGACAAGATCACATCCTCATAGCCACAGCCTAAGTCATGTTTCCATGGAAACCACAAAAAATAAAATTCAAATCTGGGTCTAACCCCAAAAGGCACATCTAGGGATCATGGTTGACCTGTGTACCAAGTTGGGTTAAGTTATCAAGTTATCACAAATAGTTTAGGAGATATGCCTTGAGCGAAGTGTGTGACGGACGCATGCGGACAGACAGAACTCGTTCCTATATCCCCGCAACTTAACCGTTGTGGTAGGGGGATAATAAAGGACTGATATCATGAGCATTGATGAGCATAGAATTGGGATTGACCCACAAGTCGGACCACCTAATCCTGCTGGCTCCCTTTCAGTTCCATGGGTGTTGGTCATGTAATCATAGAAGCTGACATAATTAAATCCATGTTTGCCACTTTCTACAGGAGCTAAAGATCATGTAATTGTCTATTAAAAAAGTACTAAAGTAGGTACTAAGTGTAAGCACAAATATAACAAACGTTACATTTGACCTCTTTCTAAATGGCATTGTTAATTCATGCAATTAAATGTTGTAACAACACTTTTGTCAAAAAAAATTGCAAACAATAAATTATTGTGATGGGTGAGTGGGCTTAGTTTTACGCTGCTTTAAGTAATATTCTCGCAATATCATGGTGCGGACACCAGACATGGGCTTAACACATTATGCATATGTGGGGAATCAAACCTGGGTCTTTGGCATGACAAGTGATGAAGCCTTATCTACTAGGCTACCCCACAGTCTCTTGTGATGAAACAATTTTTCACAATTATCATTCACTCAAATAGTGTTGGGAATTGGTTAAAATCTCATAACTGATGATTGGTTCAATACAACCAATCAATCATCAAAGATATGTTAGTGTCATATATCAGAGACAGAGACAGAGACAGAGTTTGATTCAAGCAGTAAAAGGCCATAGGCCCAAAATACATTCAAAGGAAATTTCAGTGTAGTCATGGGCACAATGTACTTTCATGTGTGTTTATAATAATCCTTTTAACATAAAATAGATACAAGGCAGTGTCTACATTAGTATTCTTGAAAAGATTTGCTAAAGAATATACTGTATAAGGCTTTTTAACACATTTTGTAATAAACCTCTCTCTTAGGTGTGAATAGGATTCACAAATGAACAGTACATGGAATTCATCTTCAATATAGGTAAGACCTTTAGATTTGCATGATATACAAAATCTTTGATTATAATCAGTGTTGTTAGAATGCCCAGTTTCTACAGCTATTTTAAAATTACTACACCTAAATTGTGCTAAAACAGCTCTTAAATGTGTTGAAAGGTTAAACGATAAATAACATTCAACATTTAACGCTGATTTAAAATACTGATAATAGTTGCATTTGGAAGAATTACTCAGGGAAGAGTACCAGGACTGTTTTAAATTATCTGATAATCTTTGTTTAAATAAGCTTATAAACATCTTTACATCACCAACATCTTGGCTCAACCAAACATATCCAAAACCAAAATTAAACAGAAGATTTTTTAACTTTTGATGCCCATGTAGTTTTACCACTATCATCTAAAGACTTAGGCATAAGGTAGCTTTGAAAAGGTAATCTGTCATGAGGAAGTTGTAACAGTCTACACTAATATTTGATTACACTGGTCATAAAATTAAGCTGCAGGGCAATCTGCCACATTCACCCAGGGCCATGGAATTACAAGATGACCTATTTATTTTCAGATACTTTTTACAAAAATCAAGCTGTACCGATTCAATACTTTTACAATAGGAAGTTCCCAATATTTCTGATCCATAGCATAATATTGGTGTGATCAGTGCATCAAAAATTTTGAATAGATCTGTACAGTTAATGTTTCCGAATTTCCTTTGAAAGTGATTAACTGATAAAATTGCCTTTCTAGCTTGAGAAGCTAAACATAATTGTGCCCTGGACCAAACAAGTTTTGGTGTAAATATGATGCGAAGATATTTATAAAAAGATACTGTTTCTATTTGGTCCCCCATTAAAATACCACTTTTCATAAGATCTAAGAGGCCCACCATTTCTGAAAACAACCACTTTTGTTTTCTTAAGGTTTACTTTCATTCCTGTTTCCTCATAAAATAATTCAAGGGCATTTATCTTTTCTGCAGTTGAATACAAGTGTCCGAAAAGAGCGAAACATCATCAGCAAACATAAGGGCATACACATTATTGAAAACAGCAGTGACAAATATTCCTTAATATTCCCTGTAATAATTTACAGAGGGAATCAATGAGGGATATACCACGGTAATTATCGGGGTCGTTCTTGTCGCCAGATTTCAACAAAGGGCAAATAATGCTCTTACCCCAACTGGGAGGGAAATAGCCAGAGTCATAAATTTTGTTGAAAAGAACAGTGAGAGTAGGAACAATGAAACATCTCGACCCCTTTAGAAATTCATTAGCAATTCCGTCTGGACCAGGGGCTTTACTGACTGGCAAAGAGAGAATAATTGTAGATATTTCTTGTTCGGAAAATGGTTGGTTCAAAAAAGAATCAGTGTTGCTTGTAGATTGTAAAGGTGAAGGTAAATGTTCTGGTGTGTTTTCTTGAAGTATTAATGCATAACAGATTTAAGAAATGATCTATCCACTGTTGGCATGTGATATTGGATGAAAGTTGTGGTGGAGATCTGTAATTTTAAGTGTTTTCCAAAATAATTTAGGGTTGGTGCTTGCGCTACTAGTTTATCTTTCTGTTTATTTTGGAAATTTAATCTTTTTGCTTGAATGTACATTTGAAGAGTGTTAAGTAACTGTCTGAAGATATTAAAGTCTGCATTGTGATCTCTATGGGCTCTGAGTGCTGCATATTTGTCATGCTTTAAGTTTTCTAAGTCCTGATCCCACCAAGGTGGTTGTGTTCTTGTTTGTGAAGGAAATAAACCATTATATATGATTTTGTGTGATCAGCTGCTTTCTGGAAAAAGAGTTACTAAATGTGAAAGTGCTTGATCGATATTGTTATGGATGAGGACATTTAAATGACTGTATTGATTATTAAACAATGGCGAGAAAGTTTGTAATGAATACACTGTTTTCATCCTTGCACCACATATATTTTGTCCATTTATCCTGTTTACCCTCTTGTACATTACTATTTGAGGTAAGTTTATTAGAATAAGCAGTGGAGGGAGTTGACTGTTAAGTGTGTTGATATTGAGTGTGCATGACAATGGAAAGTGACATGAGTTATCTAGTGTGCCGACATTTAACTGAGTGATGAAAGGGAATAGTGATGAAGAAGCTAGCATGTAATCAACTACACTGCAAACGTTATAAGTAAAGCATGTGAATTGACCACATAAATCATTTGCTAATCTACCATTTAAGACATGAATGCCAAAAGTGCAACATAATTCAGCAAGTTTTTTCCGTAATTATTATAAACCTGATCTCTAGAAGATCGAGGCATATCAAATGTATCTTTGGGATAATCATCATTTTCATATACACAGTCAACATTATCATTTGGGATATAATCGAAGAAGTCTTTCATTCTAGCATTCAGATCCCCCCCTAAATTCAGATGTTTGTCAGGGTGATCTGCAGTGATTGTGCACAAATAATCTTCAAGTACTGACATGCCATCAGTGTCACTACCCTTATATATGGGAGAGTTTTCTGGCGACAAATATGGGAATATCAAAATAGTGTCCATTTCCCATCCATAACTAGTTGTGTAGAACAGAAGTACAACACAATTTTCGAAATTAGTGTAGATACGGCTAATGTGACCGCTGGAAAATAAGTGGTCCTTAATCAAAACAGTAATGCTGCCGCTATATCCGCCAAGCCGATGCAGCTTTTCACACACAGTTTATTGTTGTACAGGTTACACACCACCAAATGTTTTCCCATAGACTTCTATAGTAACCTTATAATTTTTTTAAAAATAGACAAGCTATCAACAGCCATTCCATGTACACATGGGTACACTCTGGCCTTTAAACTACAATAAAAACACAATATCAGGCCAACTTGTCCGGCTCGTTTTGCGAGGACAGGAAGCGGAACACATCAACCCCAGTTCCGCACCAAATGTCACCTACTGGAAAATATCTGTACACACAATAAGCATATGTCATGGTGATGAAAATGACAGCACTGAATACTTAAAATTGTGGTCAGTTTTAATTGCTGGTTGGATATGCTTTTAAGAAACATAAACATCTTACACTATTTCATCCAATCACAGCTGTCACATGTCTCTATCTCTTCATTTGTTTACATACCTTCTCGCTCAGTGAGCAAGCGATTCTCATTTAGTGTAGTATAACCTGCAGGAAAATTTAGAAACATTTGCCCTAGGCAAATCTGTGACTTATGTACTGTATATACATGTAACTTCTCAGAAAAAATATAAAACTGCATGAAGCTTCAATACTTTTTTCCTGTCCAACATATCTATATGGCACAAGAATAGGGTGATTTGCTGCACTGACAGAGCTGTAAGAATTATATCATGTCTATTTCACCAAAGCTATACAAAATGCACTTCTGCATTAATAGAGAAAGTTTTTAAATCATACATATACCATGGGAGTTTACTCTTATTTCACCAAATAGGGGGGCCATGGGTTAATTCCATGCATGACTGGGACTGCCTTGATCATATCAATCCAAACTATATTTTGAACGACAAAAATCATGGAATTCAGGCCAGAAATTGGACAGGTTTAACATTAAGCAGCTTTAACATCCTGACATATGCAAGACTGGATGATGAACTTTGCCAGAATGTAATAAGTGAGGGGTTGGATTATGCCTAGCAGTCTGAAACACTGACCACAGTACCCTGCCGCCTGTTAGTCGATCAAGGCAAATGAGCTATTCAACAGATGAAATCACTTTTAGACCACAGCATGATAAGAACTTACACTTGAATCTATTGATTCATCAAGCTAAGACTTTGAAATACTTCCAGAAATTCAAAATTATTGACTGTGTATTGTTTTTGAGGCTGTTACACTTGCCAATTTCATGTATAAGCCAGTTTAGAGGGAACAAAGTGAAAAATCCACATAACTTTGGAAATTTATTGGTTACCCTGCCCTAACCTGAATATTTTTAATTACAATTAACAGTATTTGGCAATATCAGCTAAAACAGAGCTGCTCTGCAGTAATTTATGGGTTACTGGGTTATAGAAAGACACAATGTATTTGGGTAAACAGGGGAGATAATTTTAAGATATCGAACACTCTCATCTCAATAAAATGTGAATTCAGACCCATAATATTACATTCCACAAGGGTCAGTTGTTATTATTTACATCTAAGCAGCTTCTGGGATAGATGTACAGCCCTTATTTCATGTCTGGGAAGCTGAAATACTACACACTGAGGCATTAAGGGGACACTGTCAGAAATTTCTAATGTATGAGGATGACCGGTGATGGAATTTGGTAGTGAGACATTGTGGTGCCTTAACTGGACTGGGACACTTAAATGTACTATATGTACCTACATGTCCAAGTACTGCAACTTCTACATAAGGCGGTGAAGCATATCGAGAAGCAAAGGGAGTATGCTTGATTAGACACTGCCAACAACAGACTTCGGCCGGCTTGTCGAGAAATACCACATTGGATGTGAAGGCTTCTTTTTCTGCTGTATTTGTGAAGATACACCTCCCCATTCACCAACAGGCATTCTACAAGCTGAAAATAGTGTTGAGATTACATTAAATGTCAAATCATAAAATCTATAACAGCAATGAGACAGTTGTTAATAAAACAGAAATTCATTTTGAAAGTCCTATGGGTGAAAAAAGGGGTATATTTTTAAAAAAGGAAAAGAAAATTAGGTCGTTGCATATTCAAAGGGGACAGGCAGAAAGAATTGATCATATGCTACACTGTTTGCATTTAAAACAAGGGTTTGTGACATGTTCTGCTGTCAGCAGTGAACATATTTCATGATATTCTTATCATTTGACTTCAAATTGACCCTCATGAGATTAACTTAGACACTCACATTGTTGTGGCAGTGGTGATTTTAACCTAATTTGTTGTCAAATTCATCAGTTCCAACAAAATTTAGAAGCCAGGGAACCACTGCTTGATGGTAAGACTTTCACCATGAGGGTCTTTTTCCCACTGTTCGACCACAAAAGCGAAGCAAACGTTCATATTCTGGACACTAAAACAATCTATTCCACTCAAAACAGCCCTATCTTTACTCCCAGTACCTTTAAATTTGCCTCTACATTAATGCTAACATGTTTCCATGGTGAAATAAGCACAGGAAATCATGTAAAGTATGAATTACTGAAAAGTGCTCGAACCCTACAGGTTACACACCACCAAATGTTTTCCCATAGACTTCTATAGTAACCTTATAATTTTTTTAAAAATAGACAAGCTATCAACAGCCATTCCATGTACACATGGGTACACTCTGGCCTTTAAACTACAATAAAAACACAATATCAGGCCAACTTGTCCGGCTCGTTTTTGCGAGGACAGGAAGCGAAAAACATCAACCCCAGTTCCGCACCAAATGTCACCTACTGGAAAATATCTGTACACACAATAAGCATAAGTCATGGTGATGAAAATGACAGCACTGAATGCTTAAAATTGTGGTCAGTTTTAATTGCTGGTTGGATATGCTTTTTAAGAAACATAAACATCTTACACTATTTCATCCAATCACAGCTGTCACATGTCTCTATCT